>NC_073353.2:28234166-28565833 GCF_027580225.2 Misgurnus anguillicaudatus
TAGCAAACAAAAGATGAACGTGTCAAACTATATTTGATATATAACAGCACATCTGCGGTTTAACCCCGCTAACAATTTTTTTTCAGAGGGAAACTATTTCAGTTCTTCAAAAATCTTAAGATTAACTTTATATTTTTATTGTTCAAATGGGTGATTCTTGCGAAATTAGACTTATGAGGTGTCACGAAACATTTTGATAAAAAAAAGTAAATGCAAAGTAAGAGTATCAAAATAAGAAACATACAGTTACAAACATCTCTTCATATTTGGCACATGATTTCAAATGACATCATACAAACCAATTTTGTTGTTTTTTCCGCACTTAAGGGGAACATTTTCATTACAGCAACGTGTCCATGACTGGATTTGGGTTCTTTGATCATTGATCATCTATATATATATATAAAGAAACATGTGGTATTTGGTGATCATTGGTAAATGTAGAGACAATAATAAGGAATATAAATGTGTCCAAGAAAAAATTTCTCATCCTCCGCAACAATTTTCAGTCATTGTTTAAGCCCTCAAGGAACTAACAATTTTCAACAAAAAAATAGTTGGAAGGGACATAATTGACCGTGACACTCAAGATGGCTACCAGGTAAGCAGTTATATTTTTTCTCTCCAGATAAAAATTTTAATTTTGTTTGTCATAGTACCTAGACAACTTTTTAGTTCTCATTACCGAAACATGAGTTTGTAAATGCATATATTTAATGTAATTTCATGTTGCGGTAATGATAATTTTTGATAATGATAATCTAAAAAATTTAAATAATTTTATAGGAAATATGTTTTAAATCCTCTAAAAATAATGGTTATAAGTTCAGAACTTAATCTTATATGTGCAAAAAAATTGGCTTCAAGTTTTTTTTAATTCTGATGCTGGACAATGGATTTCGTGAGAATCACCCAAATGTGTTGTATTACTTAAAAAATATTACTACTGTACAAGCCTATGTCAATCAAATACCTAACATGGTATCAACATCAAGCCCATCCACTACGAGATCAACCTTCTCATTATCTGTATGTCTGAAGGTTCCTGTTCATTGATCTCCTAATGAACAAGCATATCGTGAAAAGAGGTGTACTAGCATGTAAGGGTGAGAATAACGAAAACGCCTGATACCTTCTCTCTCGGGGCACACGTTCTTTCAAAGCAAAGAGGCATCTTTCAGAGGACAGATGGGATTGACAGCCTTATTAGGGAGTGCCACACCAGCCTCCATCCGGGCCTCGATATTGGATTTCTTGCGGTCCATATCGGTGCAGACACATGTAGATGTTGTAGTTGCATCTACGGGCAGAAATGAAATCAATACCACCAGCTTCTCAACAAGCTCTGCTACATTACAGCAGCTGGGGCTGCAGGACCATCTGGCCTACTCTCAAGAGCTCCGGATCCCTGTGTACATCTCTGTCAGTGAAGTAACTTTTATTTGGTTAACACTAATCAACTGCAGCAAAACAGTGCAATTCCTCTCGCGGAGAGCCTTAACTTGATTTTTTCTTTCAGGGGCGGTTGGAACATCTGTTCTAGCAATGAGCCGAAAAGAGCGTTGAGGTTCTGATAGCCTGGATGAGCCGGTGCAGACTGATGAGTTATGACAGATGACACCTAACTCGAGAAGAGGAGTTATTTAATTTTGTGTCTGTTCCTAAAAGCCATTGGGAAAGATTAGCGGTTATGGATAACACTCTCATTTAACATTAAAGCTGATGTGTGTAATTTCTGCTTCACCAACGTCACCACTAGGGACTGCACAAACAGGTTTCCTAAATGCTCCCCTCAACTTTCGGTGGTCAGATAAACCAACACAAGTTCAAGGCAATTTGTAACTATTTTACAAAGTAGTTAATTTGTATAAATTGGTACGATCTTAAATGTATGCTTTTATACTTTCTGCTTTCTCCCCAGAGATTTTGGGTTTATAGGTGCGGCCAATGGGGCGTACACACCAAATGCACATTCAACAATTTGATTACAAGTAGATTACATTCAAAGTCAATGCAAAGACACAAATAGACGCAAACTCATGCGGGGTGATCCGAATGACGTGAATCGGGCAACGCGATTGCCACGAAAACACGTGCTATTCGCCTCATCTTCGCGCAAGCTGAAAATATTCAAATAGTGAAACATTGGCATGACACGAAGTTAAATCCCGGGAGTAATCTAAAGTGAGGAACGCAATCCTTTGCGTTTGGTGTGTACGCATCATAAGGGTGGGGCTTCATTATTGTTGAACATTCCCCTAAAAGTTTGGCCAGACAAACCAGACAATCCCATGGTAATTCGTAACTATTTTACAAGGTGGTTCATTTGTATAAATTTGTACGATCTCAATTGTACACTGTAACAAATTTCTGTAATTTCTACAGCAAAATTTTACAGTTACTTCTTGTTCTGTCATTTTACAAAGTTTAGCTGTACATTGCAATGCATTGTGGGTCAAAAAACTATTACAGAAGTTGACAGCTTTTCCCCCACAATAAATTACAGGTATATTTGCGCTTGCCTGTAAATGATGCAGTATTACAGTTATTCACTGTTGAATGCGTTGCACGAGGCAGCTTGACGCCATTTTATGTCGGATTGCAGAGGAGCAGGGACATTGCCACGCCACTCATGCCCAAAATGTAAGTATACTATTATAAATAGCTATTATAATTGTTAATGTTGGTTGAAATAAAGTTTACTGTGTATCAGTCAAGCCCCACAATAAAGTTAATAAAGAAATTTTGAACAAGCAATCCCAGGTGAAGCAGTTTAGTGGTTAAAATAAAGTAAATTGTATAACTTTCATGTTAACCCTTTTCATATTTAAATTGGACTTCAATATGTGCATTAACGTCACTCAGGTATGCAAGCAGGGTGCGTGCATGCGCGTATGTGCACGTCCACATTGATGCATAGGTCTTATACATGCATACATATATTTTGAAATATTAAAATATTGATAGGATTAGATCGAAAGATTTTAACAAACGTGCGTGTTCATAGGCGCAAATTCTTTCTCCGCCGGTGGCAGCGTCAAGCAATGCTTAGCAACGAAAGAAGCTCGAAGCGCCCACGCGATTTGAAGAGGAGAAAAGCGGCGCGGTAACGTTATCCGCGTGGTTTCAGACGCGACATGTAAAGTAAATGTAAAGCAACTGTGCGTATGTGTTGGCCATTTCGGTGGCTGCTCGAGCCGAGCCCCGGAGGACCCAGGGGATCAGGGCATATCTGCGTGTTTATTGTAGCACTTCCACTCATAAAACAAGTGAGAAAACTTTTTGGGGTTATAATGTTTCCACCTGCGCTGACAACGCGTTCTGATGGTGTACTGGTAGCGCAGATTGATACTTTTTCGCAACTTTGAATGAGAGAGAACGGCCGTTTCTCAACCGAAGGCTTCAGCCTCCGGAGGTCGCATATGCAGGCTGTATGTCATCAAGCCTGGTTTATTATTTTCATACATTTGCAAGTCATAAGCATATTATAACAATGTATGATCAACAAAGAATAATAGTCAAGCTTTCAAAAATGATATTGCTATGAAAAATTACTGTACATTTGAATCTATTTTTCTTTGTCTTTTAGGTGTTGGCAACAGCAACAGACGTTGAAAAAATACTACAGTTTCCTGACTATAATTGTCTTAGGTAGTCTATTTTTTGTAATGAGTTGTAAGCATTGCAAAGACGAGCTATGAAGGACACAAATTAGTTTAACGTGGATATGTTCATGTGGAAAGCAACAGATTTTTTGCATGTAAACCATTTGTTTATGCTTAGGTGAATCAGCGTTTGGATGCTGAGCATCGGGTGGTTGTGCCTCCACATCCCAACTTCGTGGCTGGAATGGCAGCTTTGTTTTCTAGCTACTACAACTTCAATATTGTGTACCAGGAGCAAATGCACACTGGAGTTCATTCAAAGGTAACTATGTGCTTGAAGTACAATGCGGTTTATCATTATTTTGTAAAGTGTGCTATTATGAGTAACAGAGATTTTATTTTGCTTTAAAGGTGCAGTGTGTAATTTTTAGAAGGATCTCTGGACAGAAATGCAATATAATATACAAAACTACATTATCATGGGTGTATAAAGACCTTTTCATAATAAATCATTATGTTTTTATTACCTTAGAATAAGACGTTTTTATCTACATGCACGAGGGTCCCCTTATGTGGAGGTCGCCATTTTGTGCACCATGTTTCTACAGAAGCCCTTAACGGACAAAATTTTTTTTGTTGGCGGCTACTGTAGCTTCTCTATGCGTTTCAAAAGCAAGGGATGAGCAGTGGGCTGAGCCGTTGGTTGCAATTCGCAATCTCTCCACTAGATGCTATTAAATTTTACACACTGCACCTTTAAGTGTGCTTACAGGAAATCCCTTTAACATGATTTTTTAGTTGATAAATTGGGTTAAGTTGGCAGTTATTTACCCAAATGCTTTATATCATTGCAGAACCAATTCATTGTAACATTCAAACATTGACAATACAGATTTATTTGATTATATATTTTGAAAAGTAGTTCTGCATTGGGGTAACTGAGCATTTAGGTAAATAAACTGCAAACTTGCTTTTTTATGGTATTCACAAGAAATCCCATATGCCCATTTCATATGCCCACCCAGGCCTCACCCTCCCCACTATGGCAGTGATGCTCAAGGCAAACACACAAAAAAGGATCTGTATGCATATACTGTATACACCCACCCACATATATATACTGATACATAAACATATCTTACAAACCTACCTAGATTTTTTTTAACAAAAAAGAGAGATTTGCATGATCTTTGACGATCATTCATTTATTCATGGTTTCATTGGGGTATGAATCAGACTTTGTTATGAAAACAATAGGATTCGGAGTCATAGGAGTAGTTCTTTTGGAGTTTTTTCACAAGGCTGTAGGCCTACATGTTATCAACTGTAGTGATGTAGTTGCATGGACATAGCCCTGTACTATGAGTCCTTTAATTGTAGATCTTTGGATGGACCAGTCCAACAGCAGCAAACTTAGACAACCAAAGAACATTTTACCAAAGACATGTCTTGTGTTCCTCAACAGAATAAATTTATTTTCCTGCTTTAGGGTGCCCTCTGACCACTCATTGGAACAATTTTGTCCATTACAGACTGACAGTATAACTACGTAGTGGAGCCTCGTATCTACGTATCTAGAATGTTTTTCAAGTCTGAAAGCACTATAAAGTTGCTTAATACACTTAATATGGTGTATTATGTTATGAATACTAAAATGTTATATTGTTGTGGTTTGTTTTATGTTTTGTTGTCCTTTTAAGCAGGGAATAGTCGGGAAATTTTCAACCAGAGGACCTGCTGCTTGAGGTTATGTTAATGCAACTAACCTAACCATAACTCATGCAATTTTGTGACTAGAAATCCAAATCATCCCTTCAACTGTTATGACCCTATATTTCACTATTGTCATTGCATTGCAGAACCACTTCCTGGTTTAGCTTGCCTGGACAGCACAACTGAAATTAAATGACTAATAATTACCAGCTGAATTTTTCTGTTGCAGTTTTTCTGCACTTAAGCTGAAAAGGGCAAATCAGCTTGATGTGCACAGCCTGATGTATTTTTGCACTCTCATGTAGAGCAGTTAAGGTACTTTTTCATAAAGTTTATTTTCATGTGATTTTGTGATTTCAGATGCTTCATTGGACTGAACCCGTCCAGTGGGACCAAGACAGCAAAGGTGGTTAGCCAAAAAAGAGGGAAGGTACCGGAGAAAAAGAAGAACCGCATTAACCCTCACGTCTCCTCTCTCCTTAAGCGGCTGATAGATTTTGAATGGCTTCAATTGTAAGTCTCAAGCGACTTCCTCACAATATGAATGGACAATGTTCTAAATGTTTTCTGAATTTCACTGAATGTTAAGAAAATGAATAGAATATGCTTTTAAGAAAAAGACATTCTGAAAATGTACAGTATTGTAACACTGTATTTTGTTTTAATAATAAAATTTCATGATTTTGCATCTTGGACTATGGTTTTATTTAACAGTTGAAGAGAATCTTATCCAATGATGTTTGGATTTAAAGCAAGCCTGGTCTTATTTAAAACACTTTACAATAGGCATCAGCAAAGATTAACTATTTATTTTTTACAACAACACAATGTATTGTAAAATATTTACAGATTTTTGCTGGCAACTCGAGTTGGCAGCAAAAAGATGTAATTATTTAAAAACACATTATGTTGTTGTAAAAAAGATTCTACAATAACATATTGTATTGTGAGGAATTTACAGATATTACCTGGCAACTAGAGTTGCCAGGTAATATCTGTAATTTGAAAAGAAAACAAGATAATGTTGTAAACTAAATAACAATAAAGTAGTGTTTTAATATAAAAACCTAATACTTTGCTGTAATTTATTCACAACAATAACCTGTAAATGAAATCCAGTATTATACTGTAATTCATTTTTACAGTTATTAAAAGCAAATTCACAAAACTTTACAAGACTTTACTGGCAACTTTTTTGCCAGGTACTTACTGTAAAATCTACAGGCAAATTCGTTACAGTGTATGCTTTTATACTTTCTGCTTTCGCCCCAGAGATTTTGGGTTTATGGGTGGGGCTAATAAAGCATCCACAAGGTGAATTCAACCTATTGATTACAAGTAGATTATTAGTAGTTTACATGCAAAGTCAATGCAAAGACACAAACAGATGCAAACTCACACGGGGCGATGCGAATGACGTAAATCGGGAAGCGCGATTGCCACGAAAACACGTGCTATTCGCCTCAAACGCATCTTTGCGCAAGCTGAAAATATTCAACTCCAGTGAAACATTGGCATGACATGAAGTTAAACCCCGAGAGTAATCTAGAGCGAGGAACACAATCCTTTGCGTTTGGTGTGTACGCATCATAAGGGTGTGGCTTTATTAATGTTGAACATTCCCCTAAACTTTTGGTCAGACAAACCAGACAATTCCATGATAATTCGTAACTATTTTACAAGGTAGTTCATTTGTATGAATTTGTACAATCTCAATTGTATGCTTTTATACTTTCTGCTTTCGCCCCAGAGATTTTGGGTTTATGGGTGGGGCTAATGGGGCGTACACAAGGTGAATTCAATGATTTGATTACAAGAAGATTACTAGTAGTTTACATGCATAGTCAATGCAAAGACTCAAATAGATGCGAACTCACGCGGGACGATGCAAATGACACGTATCGGGCAGCGCAACTCGCGCTATTCGCTTCAAACCGTCTTCGCGCAAGTTGAAAATATTTCACGTGAAAATATTTCACTCAAGCGAAAAATTTGCATGACACGCAGTTAGATCCCAAGAGTAATCTAGAGCGAGGAACGCGATCCTTTGCGTTTGGTGTGTACGCAGCATAACGGTACATTCACACGGACGTAAGCGTTAGCGCTTCCCATTCACTTTTAATGGGTGACGTCATGCGTTGCCAAACTGAATTGTGGATCCGTCGGCGCCGCGTCACTGCCATTGCTCGCGGCAGAAGTTGAGCATTTCTTAACTTTTGAAGCGGCAACGAGTGCTAAGGGTGGGGCTTCATTATTGTTGAACATTCTCCTAAACTTTTGGTCAGACAAACCAACACAATCCCATGGTAATTCGTAACTATTTTACAAAGTCAACATCTCATTTGTATATCTTTGTACTTTCTGCTTTCATTCCAGTGATGTTGGGTTAATGGGTGGAGTAAGGGGTGTGGCTTCATTATTGCTTTATTTATCAAATAATCATACGCTTTTTTGACAAATTAGCTACCTTGAAAAATAATTATGCATTCCCGTGCGTTTTGTCTGGACAAACCACTGGTTGTGACAATGTTGCTGTGTTTGCTGGTTTGGATGCTTTACCAACCAGAGCAATGTTTTGCTGCCAGTGTTTGCACTAAGCACGGCTTATTTATAAAAGGTTGTCTGAATTGACACTTTTCACACACTGCATTTAACAATCTTTAAAACAAAGATCAAGGGGGTCTCCTTAAGCCTCAACCATGTGCAGCATTCACCTAAATGATGTAACAGCAGACATATTGCATTAACAGTCACCAAACACCACCTACTGAGAGATAGGAGAGATAATAGCATGATACAGCCAGTTCATGGATGGGTACTATTAGGAGACCACAGATAAGAGCACGAGAGTAACACCCTGGGATTTTTAAAGACCACAATGAGGCAGGACCTCTTTAGCTCGGATAGTTTCAGAAAATCTACACTTTAGCTTTAAATGATGATATTTGTTTTCTGCATACTTCAGGAAATATGTAATTCAATCGAGTCTGAATAATTAATTTCCCATGACAGACTATTGTAATGGACTTTTAAAGATCTAGTCTTCAAACAATGCACCGCTTCCATCTGGATGAAGTTAACTACCAACCACAGCAACGTAAGACACCCACCGCTTCTGAACAGAGAGGAAAAAACGCATTAATAAATACAGCAAGAAAAACTCTGTTCCGCCAACAATAACATTAACATCTGACACGCAAAAGCGGCACCTTATCGTAGAAACTAGACGACCTTTGAAGTGTTTGTGTGAAAGGATCATATTAAAGCTTCAAAGATTCCTTTAAGATTTCCACCAAAGAAATAACCCTTGACACGCCGAAGCACAAACAAAGGCGCGAAAATAAATAAATAGCTCAATTTGGTGAAGTCTGAAAGCGAAGCGAGTTTTTTTTCCCGGTTTCATCCGATGGCACCGAGCTTAGTGGAGCAGGGAGGCATCTATTATTTGGGGGCTGATTAAAGCATCATGACTGGTGTCCGTTCTGTTTTCCAGGGAAGGACTTGACAGCGCGCAGCTCTCCGCCTGGTGCCTCTACATCGTGTTAGGTGATTTACAACTGGCTGGCTTGGTTTATGTAGTGCAGTATTTTCATTTCTTCCCCGCTGAGTACCCGGTTTAGAACTCCTGAAGAAATATTATGCTTTGCTGACAAAATACAGTGACAGCCGTCTCCAGCTACAAAAAAGCGCCACGGTGTTAAACTGTATGAAAGCGAGGAGACAAGTCAGGGTTGGAGGTATCTGTAGCAGCCCACTGTCGTTTGATCTGAACCAGTACTGATTGAGCGGAATGATGTTTATAGCCGACTTTAAAACCAACTTTCAATTTAAAAAATGACGCAAGGAAGAGGAAAGGTCTGTAAAACAGACGGTAAAATTTATTGAAAAGCTTTTATGAGGGTCTCGCTGAAACAAACATGTGGCAGACAAATGAATTGTTTGTTTCAATGGCTTTGCCCTCAGACAAGCAGGTAAATCAATGTGCGGGACATTTTCATTAACCTCTGGTTTAAGCTGTACTGTTTGATGAAGGCTTTGTGAGTGAACAACAACTTGATTTAGAGTAAGGAAAATAAGAGTATACCAGGCGGCGTATTACAGAAATTTGGATCTTGAGTCCAAAGTTAAGATCTGAAAGTTTATGGGAATGGGATTTTTAATAAAATACACAGCATTACTTGCTAAACAGAACCGTATCATGTTTTTGTATAACAACATTTTTCCCAAATCCCCTAATGAGAAAATTGACACAAAAATTTGTAGACGCAGCATCAAGTAACAGGAAAAATGTTTGGTTCATAGTCAGCCTTGATTAGTTAGCAAGCAAATGTAAGAAAACAAAGAGGATTGGAGATGCGAGTAGTATTGAATTAGACATGTGATTTCAACAGGTCACTCAAAAATTATGGGATTTTTTTTCGATTCCTTTTCCAGAATTTTTATTTCAAATTATGAAATCTACCAAACACTGAAATATTTTAAGATATGTCAGTGTAATGCTACGTTCACACCAGCTGCGGTAGAGGCGTGCTAAACGCTTCATTCGCACTGCGAGATCTCCAGTGCATCTAGTTCGTGCGAATGCCGCAAATTGAGCGTTGCTACGGGAAACGCGCGAGTTCAAACATTTTTACTTTGCCGGAAAAACGTGCCGCGTTAACCAATCAGGAGCTTGCTCTAGTAGTGACATGATTACAGGAAGTGAGCGGAGTCGTAGAAGCCCCTTCCATGATGCAAATTTCCGCGTGAATGTCTCGATGACTCGATGAATGTCCAACTAGGGCGGCAGACGCGAATTTGATGCCCCAAACGTGTCTGGTGTGAACCCAAGATAACTCTAAATTCGCGTCTACCGCGTCTAGTTTGCCGCTTGAACATTTTGAGTTTACTTCCTTCATTCACGCGGGAAAGCCGCGTGTGAAATCACTACTAGAGCAAGCTCCTGATTGGTTAACGCGGCATGTTTTTCCGCCAAAGTTCACATTTTTCAACTTGCGCGTTTCCCGCGGCAAAGCTCAATTCGCGTATTTTTGCGCGAAGTAGACGCGCGGATGAGGTGGAATCGCGTCAGCCGTGTCACGCTAAACGCCTCATTCGCGCCGCGAGACCTTCAGACGCGTGTCAACGCGTCTTCACATTGACTTAACATTGAAATCACTAGCGCTTGATGCCTCTACCGTGCCTGGTGTGAATACAGCATAAGATGTTTTTAGTTAAAACAGCTCAAGCTGGTATTTTAGTCTGGTTCTAGGCTAAAGACTTGTCTGTGAAACCAAGGGATAGTCATGCACCCTTAAAAATAAAGGTTTAAAAAATGGCTGGTTTCATAAGGAACCTTTGACATCCACTGAACTCTTCTGTTGCACAAAAGGTGTTTTGTAGTGGAATAGGGTTCAACAGACTATAAAAAGGTAAGAAAAAAATGTGACTTTTTGAGGTTTTTGGAGAACAACAAATGGTTCTGTGACATTGCTGAAAATAATATATTTTTTTTAATTTATAGGAGTGTTGTACATGCCTTTCTGTGGAAGCGTGACCTCTCACTAAACAGGAGGAGTTACCACAAACCTAATGAAGCGGGTAAGCACTGAGCCTTTCAGGCACAGTAATAGATGGACATTCTGCATGCCACAATTACCCCTCGGTTACATGAACGGCATTTGTTTGATTTGGATTGCCATGCTAAGACAAACAGAAGTTAATTTGAATTCGTCACAACAAAAGCTTCCACCCCCTGCATCTGACGAGGACTATAAATAAAGATTGTCATTGTAACCTAATCAAATTATGTGAAATATTTTGGTCGGGCTGTCAGTGTCTGAGACGACGCGCTCGAGTCCCCAGAGATTTTCTCATCTCGCTTCAGGAGCTGCCAGGTTGCTTTGCTTCCTCCCGCACGCAGACGTCATAAGCATAAATGGCACTCACATGATTTCAATGAGCGCGGCGAGACGAGACCAGTCTTTCAGCACATTAGCTTTTGTTCTGAAGGCAACAAAGTAAAAGCCTGAGCTAGGAGAAGAAAAGGCGAGGAGTAGGCACATAACTGATAATAATAACAACGGACTGCGGCGGCGCTTGAGAAAATGGGATTCCTCGGACCCCAAACAGGCTATAAGTGGTAATGCCAGCTGTAATTGACCTAAATTAGACGTGAACCTAATGTGACACACAGGGGCCAGCGATGAGGCCAATAAAGTATGATATCACAATGGGTTCATAAAGATGTCCAAAATTTGTCAGTAATAACTGCGGGCCATGATACAGTCTCCTCTCAAGGCCAATAAGCTGTATAATATTTACCAATCATAGACCATAAAGCTGCAATTACGGGAAGCTCTCTCGGACTTCCCGGTCAAATTTATTGATGCTGTTTTATCCAATCTGGCTTTTCGATGGATGGAGACTGGGTTCTTATTAAAACTTTCAATTCTGCATAAATTTGAGTGAAACAAATTTATATCAATTTAATAACCGACTTACTGGCTTGGGAGGTTCATGAAATATAAGGAAAACAGGAACTAGTTGTCACATGGGGTACATCTTAGTAGCTTTGAAGGTTTTAAATCAAACGTCCAATTATACTAATGAGTTTTCTATAGTAGCGGATTTGTATGTTGGTTTTGAACAACTAGAATTCTCTTAAATTAGGATATTTATTTTTAGTCACACACAATTACATTATTTTGCTAAAGCTCTTTTGACTTTTTTGGTTTTTATGTTTTTGATGTTTTATGAATTTTTTTTTGAGTAGCCCGTTATAGGCTGCTGATACTGTAACAGTAGGTTACATTGTGACAACTTACCCCATAGGGTGTGATACATTCTCTGCTATTAAGGCATGGTTCCACAAAAAGTCCATTTACTTTTTTCTGGGAGTATTATTTTACCTATTTAGATACATATTTAGATTTTTTTTACATATTTACATTTGTAAATAAATACATATTTACAAAGTTGGAATTTTTAAATTGTACATATGTAAATATGTACAATTTAAATGTTTTTCAACATCTAAATACCTTACAACATCTTTTTGAAAGGTATGTGCCTATACAAATAATATCTAATACATTTAACCTGAGAACAGGGTTCCCACACCTTACTTAACTTCAAATTCAAGGACCTTTCAAGGACTTTCCAGGTCCAATACCCTCAAATTCAAGGACTAAATGTAGGAACACATTTCAAGTGAGAGCAAGGTTACATCTTGTTACTTTTTAAGATACATTGTTACAGTTCCCTTTCGAGGGAACTCGCGCTGTGTCACTGCGGTGACACTTTTGGGACGCCTCCAGGGGTAAGTGGCGTCTGAATGTGTATATCAAATTCAACCAATGGTGAGGCTTAACGACAAAGACAGGGTAAAGCGGGAGCCAGGAAGTATATCGCTATCCGAAATATTTCCAAAGACGGCGTTACAGGGCGTTACGCAGGAAGTATGGCAAAGTAGACGCAGCGTCTCGTTCCCTTCTCAGAGAACAACAGTTACATAACCGAGATGTCTTCATGTGTCAAACACAACTATGCAAAAAAGCATTTTGGTATGAATCAACATTCGCATACAGAAGATATAAGCATTTAAAGCGAACAGTTTAGCACGTGTGCTTAAAAAGTCTAGAATTTTTATTATATTATCTACACAGGGAATAATATGGATTTCTTTTTCAGAAAACTTCTTAAATTTCTAAAATAGATTCAAGCACTTTCAATGACATGTATCTATGTATGTATATTTTCAAAAACTTCCCATGGCCTTGAATTTTCACAAACTTTCAAGGATTTCAAGGACCTGTGGGAACCCTGTGAGAAATTTTCATTAGAATAAACTGTGACAACTAGCCCCTGTTTCTGCAACACTGTATGTTTATGGAAAACAAACTTGAGACAAGAATATGGATAAAAATCCCTCCATTTCAAGTTATGTAAAATTATTTTTGCACCCCTACAACAAAATATGTACATATACCAGCAATGTTTGTATCACAGTGCTATGCCACCCTCCACGCTAATATGTCTAACAGCTACTGTATGATCGGGTAAACTAGCCACAAAAGTTGTCGGTGAGTGTGCACTGAAAGACACATAGCCCAGCTGGAAAGTGTAAATCCAAACAAACCTCTCCACCTCAGCACTCTCCACCGCGAGCTGCCCGCACAGCGCGGTTCTCCGTCACAGCAATCAGCCCCCGCCGCTGCCCCGTGTCCTCTTAACTCTGTTTCCTCAGTGATTTTTCATCTACCTCGTTGGGCCGTTTTATTCATTGTTTCCCAGATGTAGTGATTGATGTTCTACTCTCTTAATCTACGTGAATGATAAGAGCCGGGGAGCAGAGACCGAGCGTGTGCGTGACACGGGCCGTGCAGCGGCGGCCGGCATTGACTGCTCGCTCCTCAGACTCATTTACATTTCAATCACAGCCTCATGAATGCAAAGACTCCGGCCCAAAATTAATAACGCCACAAGTTGGAGGTGGGCACCACCACGAGCGTGACAGAGAGAGGGAGAGCGAAAATCAAGAGGGGGGTCCGTCGATCCAGCTTCTTTTGTTCTTTACCGAAAAAATGGCCCTTTTTAGATTTCCCCTCTCTATCCTTTCTTCAAGTCTCCAATGAATGGCATTACAGACAAAGGCATATCTGGAGTGACACAAATTTATTTCGGTTGCACCTCCATAGTATATTGTCATAGAACCAGGGGCGATTTGTCTGGGGACAATTTAGTTTCCATAAAGGATTTAAATGGTTTCTGTGGAGATAGTAGGGAGAAATTTAATTTGTTTCTCATTTACTACAGCAGGTATGAAAAGGAGAAAAATTGGATGGCTGATGGGCTAAAAATTGGTCCTGTCCCTCTGCTGTATCCCCTAAAGGATTGAAACCTTGCATCATATAGATTGAGTTCGACCCCCCCACCACCACCACCACCACACCACCCCCCAACCCAAGCTGCCACACGTCGCGCATCTCCCCCCGCACCACCCTGCCTCAAGCCCTCTCCGAGTGGTAACCTTAAACCAACTTAAAAAGTAACCTTTGGGGTGGCTGCCAATCACTCCAAAAACAACGTTTCCATCGATCTGCCTGTCCCTGTGATTTATGGCTTCATTTTACAGTAATTGAGAATTAGAGGGAAGATTAGCAAACCTCAACACTTCAGCATGATATGCTCTCTGAGCGCTGTAATTTGTCACGTTGGGATGTCGGACACTCTCTTACTCACAAAGGGGGGTTCCCTACTAATTGAATTTCCCGATAAGCCTGGAATTAATTTGACACCAGCGAAATCTGAATACAGCCCTCGTGCTTCGCCTGCGTGATGTGCAGGGCTCCGAGACCCTGTTGCACGCTGTCGTACGAGCAAACACTATTGATCCGAATCACTTTGAGTTGAAGCCAAGTGAAGTATGGAATCACTAAATCTTATTTACACTCATATTGGAAGAGTTCATCTGCAGCTATCCCGAGCAGATAAAGAATATTATCTTTCATTTCGTTTGACTCCGCCAAGATGAATTTTTGGGCATTTCTTTCTCAGGGCAAACAAAGCAAATGCCTGGAGTCAACAGTCACGATTGAATTACCTGCCAACTTCAGAGGTCTATTGTCTGGGTAATTTGTCGTCTAAGTGGCAAAATGAAAGCACTCGCCGCCACTCTCCGAGCGCCTGCTGTGATGTCATTCATAGCTCGAAATCTGTTGACATTACACTTCCTACAGTACAAAGCAGAGACCACGATTGAGGCTAGCATTTTTATTTAGCCTGAAGGTAATGCTATACACGGTAAAGATGTAAACTATTGTTCCGTATGTGTTAGTTAATTGCAATAATGCAATTATCTTTGACCTTATATAAAAGCACCTAAACTGTTTTCGTCTCCGTTAAGCACCATCGCGGTGGATAAGAGCTATTTTCAGTGGGCTGTGTTAGCGCTGGATCTTTTTAGCAGGCTAAGAGATGCATTTATCTGCCTAATGAACTTTGGGCTCTAACTTAATCCCACTAATGCCTGTGTGAGTCAATTAGCAGCAGTGCATGTGCTGCGCTATTTATGAGCCGAAGCAGAGCCTTGTTCTGCTCATCACAACGCTGTTCTACAAGAAGCTCTGCGCTAATCTCTTCGCCGTCGCCTTTGCATAAACATGAGGCTCTCTTGTAGCTAGACAAGGCTCTGACATTATCAGATACAGTGTGTCATTGAGCCCTCAGCAAGTACTTACAGCCTCGCAGACGAATACAGTGGAGCACAAGGGGGTCACATACCTTCTTTTTTTTGTCTTGATGACAACACTTTGCGTTGAAAAGAATGCTGAAAATTAAAAAACAATGCATTTAATTAATTATATAAGCAGAAAGCATAGTGGTATTATATAAATCACTGTAGGTAAAACAGCTAAGGTTTAGAGCTGGAAATCGAGAACAGTTTCTTATTCTTGTGACCAGTTCTGTTTAAAAATAGATTTACCTTGAACATTTTGTCCATCGATGCAGCCAGAACACGATACTAAAATACTATGACAGCATTTTCTGCATCACTGACCAACTTTTACCATCTGAATTAAATGTGATGAGATGGAAAAACCTGGCACTGCAAAATACTGAAATGGAGAGAAAAAATATAAGACAACAAATCATATTGTATCGTCTATGCCGGTTGCATGCAAGTCCACTTTGCAAACAAATGACTCCTATGTCCTAAATTTTATTTTAAATGGGACATTTCACAACACTTTTTTAAGATTAAACATAAATCTTAGGTGTCCCCAGAGTACATATGTGAAGTTTAAGCTCAAAATACCATATAGATAATTTATTATAGCATGTTAAAATTGCTACTTTGCAGGTGTGAGAAAAAACATGCTGTTTCTGGGTGTGTCTTTTAAAATGCAAATGAGTTAATCTCTGGACTAAATGGCAGTGCCATGGTTGGATAGCGCAGATTAAGGGGCCATATTATAATAAGATGATCCCCTTCTGACATCACAAGGGGAGCCAAATTTCAATGACCTATTTTTCACATGCTTGCAGAGAATGGTTTACCAAAACTAAGTTACTGGGTTTATCTTTTTCACATTTTCTAGGTTGACAGAAGCACTTGGGACCTAATTATAGCACTTAAACATGAAAAAAGTCAGATTTTCATGATATGTCCACTTTAAATAATATTTAAATCAGTCAACAACAAATCACTGACTCACTGAATAAGATTAACATTTGACTTGCTCACAAAACAACATATTATTTTATACACAACATTCTGGTCACATCCAGAACCTAAATATGTTTGCAACACATAGGCTAAATGAGCATAAATGGCAACATTATAAACATTAGTAGTTGCATTTTCTTTTGCAAAAATAGCATTTAGTATAATTTTTTTTTTCGTTTAGAAGTTTAATGTAAATATTTATATATGTGACCCTGCTTGTGAAAACCTAGCTAAAGTAATTTCTTGAGATTTACAGATTTTTACATAAAAGTATCCTACATAATGTAAAGAACATTCTGCGAACATATAACCTTGAAAGTGAGATTAATGAGTAAAATCAAACTTTAATGCTCCTATATCATAACTAAATTATGAGACTTTAGCCTGGATTTCACATTATTTCAAATTGCAAAGATTACCAAAAACAGCATTGTTTTTGCAGAGTAATTTTATTATATAAAAAATTGTAGTTATCATCAATTACTTGATGCTTCCTTAAAATGATCATTAATAGTTACCACAATTTTTTGTCATATCCGAATCAGAATGCTTGCAGAGAATGGTTTACCAAAACTAAGTTACTGGGATGCTCTTTTTCACATTTTCTAGGTTGACAGAAGCACTGGGGACCCAATTATAGCACTTAAACATTGAAAAAGTCATGATATGTACCCTTTAAATAATATTTAAATTAGTCAACAACAAATCACTGACTCACTGAATAAGATTAACATTTGACTTGCTCAGCATTGTTTTTGTAGAGTAATTTTATTATTATTATTATTATTATTACAATTATTTGATGCTTCCTTAAATAATCATTAATAGTTACCACAATTTTTGTCATATACGAACTAGAACCGTGAAAAATTCTTTCCAATCCTCATTCCTATACCTGTCTTCTAATAACATCATAGAGTAAATCAGGACATAATAAACAATGTCTTCTGCAAGGTCTTGTGGAAGATGCTGGCACAGCATAATTGTGCTTGACACGGTCTTTTAACCCGTTCAAAATGAGATGGGCAAGACATGTGTCAGAACATCCAACAGGTTCCAAAGGTGCATGTATCTGTCTAAGCCCTCATTTCCTATTCAGAGCAAGGTGCTCAGCCCGGGCCGCCGAGGTGCCTGGAGAGAGAGAGAGGGAAGGAGAGATGAAGGGGGGAACAAATGGGAGAGGAGGGGGGTAACTGAGAGCCTGATAGAGACAGCCTGACAGCCTCGAATGGTCCATCAATAGATCCAACACACTGGTAATTTGGAGCACATTTAACATACATCAGTTGAGTGGGCGCGGGCTGTATGCGTCTTGTCGGGGACTCAGAGTAAATAACAGTTAAATCTGGTGTCACTGCTGACCTTAGTGACCTCTGGAGCAGATGTAGTTCCCTGCACAGATGGGAGAGCAACAGCACGCTGGTTGAACAGGACACAGACCATTGCATTTAACAACTCGAGGACATCATTACAACCTTACACACTCCCTAGTTCTCTATCATACACACACGCACACACACACACACTTAGACACCTCTGTAGACAACAGGATGCATTCAAAGTCCTATTAAAGCAATAGGCCACGAGAGGTCATGTGTTACAGTGATTTTACCATGAGTAAGGGGTGTTCTTACATTCTCTTTACTACAAGAAAACTTTTATTACACACAATCATTCCTATGTTGAAAACAATGTTCACTGTTTAATTTTTTTTATACATACATCGGGGAAGTATTTGACACATCAGCATTTTTATCAGTAAGGGGATTTCTAAGTGGGTTATTCACAAAAAAATTCCACCAGATGTAGCCATCAAGCCAAATGTTGAATTCATACAAAGAAATCAGAACATTTAAGTATACAAGTTGAGTCATAATAAATAAAGGGAAATGACACAGGGAATAAGTATTGAACAAACTTTATTTAATACTTTGTAGAAAAGCCTTTGTTGGTGATTACAGCTTATAGACGCCTCTTGTATGGAGAGACCAGTCGTCTGCATTGCTCAGGAATGATTGTGGCCCATTCTTCCACCCAAATGGTTTTTAAATCTTGATGGTTCCTTGGGCCTGTTTTATGAGTTTTGATCTTCAGTTCTGTCCATACATTTTTGGGGTCATTATTTATTCACCCTTGTGTGTTCCAAACCTGTTGTATTTTCTTTGTTCTGAAGATATTTGTAATCAGGCAGGAACACCATTGACTTCCATTGTAGAAAAAAATACTACTGTATGTGGTGCGCCAATACTGTTTGGTTAAAAACATGCTTAAAAGATTTCCCTTTGTGTTCAGCGCAGATCAAATAAATTTAAACAGGTTATGAACAACTTAAGGGGGAGTAAATACCCTCAAATCTATCAAAAAATGATAGATGTTTAATTTTGGGGTAAACTATCCATTGAATCTAACCTGATGATTGGATTTGTCAATATTTTACCCAACCATGAATTAAAACAACCTAGCAATTTTATTTTATGTATTTCTTTCTTTTTTGAGGGTAATGTACAGGCTTACTGTTCTTAATAAAATGTTACCAAAAAACTAACATTCAATGTATAATTCAATTCATTATTAATAAGTATTGAAAAAACAACAAAAGTCATATTAATTGTTAACTGTAGGCTGTTTCCAGTTGCCAAGCAACATAGCAACTTAATAAGACTTTTTTATTATAGGCATCACTTTCAAACTCAGCTCATCACTTTAGCGTCAAACCTATCCATTTTATAGATAGCAGTAAGTCTCTCCACCATCCAACATGATTTTCCCTGACATTTTAACTCTGTCAAGCCTACAAATCCTAAGGCAGTCACATTTGTTGAGAAAATGAAATTATCAAAATATCTACCTAACGCTTTCATCCGAAATTTTCCCACTTTCTTTCAGTTAAAAGACCGGACCAGGTAAACGCCCGGAGTCTGCCTCGGTGACACATCCAGAAGAAAGCCAAGCTAAACTACATGTCATGGAAAGGGAAAACAAATGATCCGTGTGCTTTGAAAACACAGCACCACGGGGCAAGTCACTGAGCATCCCCGTGCACAAGACAGGCTGGGTACATATATGAGGCACAGCACCCGAGGCTAACCAGTTACTATGCCACTCACTCACCTCTACAAAGCACTCAAGCACACCAGAAGCTCTCATGTGTCATGTCACATTTAGATATGGAGTATAGGGTAAAGACTTTGTCAAGTCTGTGTTTTTAAAAAAGGCATGGAACAGGTTGCATTAGCAAACAAAACATACAGTAAATGATCCTGCTGAAATGCAGTTGTGAAACTGATCCCTCATGACTAATGCTAAATATATTTCATTTACAGTACAAAAAATGTAAAGGTCACGTTCTTTCTGATCCCATTTTTTAAACCCTAGTTCGTGTTGCTATAATAGCATAAATAATACCTGTAAAATGATAAAGCTTAAAGTTCACTGCCAGGCGATATATTTTCTTTAACAGAATTCCCCTTTCAAAGCCTACAGCGAACGGCCAGTTTGGACTACAGCCCTCGACTTCCTGCTTTAATGACATCAGTAGAACAGTTTTTTGACTAAACTCCGCCCACAGGAATATGTCAATTAGCTAAGCTAACGGCAAGCTAAGCTTCTATCGAATCACAACACACTAAACAAACTACACAATCAGAACTCGATACGTATTTCTGAAGGAGGGACTTCATAGAACAAGGAAGACATCTGCCCGTTTGAAGATAGTGAAAACAGCGGTACAGAGATAAGTAAATTGTGTCAAAAAAATACCTTTTTTTACACGTGAAAGATGAACACGTTATATTGCGCACTGTAAACACAATCAAAGCTTCAAAAACACAGAAATAACGGGACCTTTAAGCAAATATCCCATTGTCCTTGTAGCTCAATTGGTAGAGCATTGCGTCAGCATTGCAAAAGTCATGGGTTTGATTCCCAGGGAACATATGAAGAGTTTGGTTCCAAAACGCAATAAATCCATTTTGACAAATTTGGGTAAAAACGTGTTTTCTATACCAAGAAAGTGGCAAGATGAAAACAACTATTTTCTGTTACAAACTTTCACACAGCATCTTTAGGTTATAAAAACATAAAAAAATCAAATCCATAAGTTGATTTTCAAAGATTTATTATAAAAACTGATAATTTTTTCCACAAAATGCAATAAATCCATGACAAGTTTTTATTCAAAATGCTATAAATCTATTGAATCAATCGCCTATATAAATGTGCATTCATCTTTGCCATGTTATATTCATTTAGTTGACTAGTTGTACACACTAATTAAAAATATAAACATTAATGTCATTAATCAAAACACTTACTTTGTCATATTAAGATCACTGTCATTGCGGTTACGTCGTCGCTTACCGTCTTTCACAGAGATCAGCTGTAAAATGTTTTTGGTCCTGCTCGATTTTCGTTGACTTTGAGTAAAATTATGGAAAGTTTTTCATAAGATCCTCTGGGGTCAATGTGTTAGCATGAGAAGCTTGCTGTCGGGAGAACAAGCACCCGTCTCCCGAGTGCCTCTCGGGGAAAATATTAGATGCTGATGGCTTACGTTTCTTTCCCATCACAGAAAACCATCACAGGTTTAGCGATGCAATTAAAGTATTATTTTGTTTTGTTTGTTGATCACGAAGTACAAAGTAGATGAGGAAAACTAGGACTCTGTGTACTACGCGCGTCCGCCATTGCTTGTTTACATTGCGTGAACGGTGGGCTGTAATATCAGAAATGGATTTATTGCGTTCTGTAAAAAAGGAGAACGCATTTATCGCATTTTGGGAAAAAAGGGAGAAAAGATGACATAATAACACGGCGGATATTGGATTTTGCGTAAAATTAAGAATTTACTTTTAACTACTGACCTGATATAATACTGATTTTGGCAGTAACTCATTTTTTTCAAAAATGGCGTTTATCACGTTTTGGAACCAAACTCTTCATATATACTGATAATATGTATGGCCGTAAGTCGCTTTGCAAGTCGCGTCTAGCAAGTCTATCACAGTATGTTTGCACCGGTGTCAGACATTCCCAAGGACATAACTAGTAATTTTTGGCGAAAAATCTGAGAGAGCAAGACAAAACTTTGGCTAACATTGGATAACACTGCTTGATCCATGTCTTGCATTTCTCCATTTGGGTTTACGTTTCGGGAAGGGAAAAAATTCTACCACCCCGCCCAAACTTTTAAGATAGGCCTACCGGGTATCAGATTTAGACAATCCATACACACAGCACTTCGGAATGTTTCCCTCGCTTGAAAGCTGATTAGACCTCCCGCGCCTACGGTAGTTACGGTTGCTAAACCATGATTGGCCTCTGGCAGTTTTCGGGCGTGGCTTAGCGAAGGATCAATTTAACCTACTATTTTAAGTTTTGACTTGTTATAAGTTGACATAACAAGTTAAGTTAAACAAGTTAAACTTTTTTTATAAGTTAAACTAACTTTTTTACAGTGTACAGCAGGGTTCTCCAACATGGTGCCCATGGGCACCAGGTTGCCCACACAGAGTCTGTAAGGTGCCTGCCAAAGCACATTCTATTAATAGTCTCAATTGTATTTTTATTTATTACATATATTTTATATCAGCTTGGCTTCTTTTATGTATGTTAACATTTTAAACAATGATAAAACATATCAACAAGTAAAATAAAATAAAATCAAGTAAAACAAAAAAGAAGCCCTCAAGAAAGTATTATCGATTGTGGTAGCCCTTGCTCACAAAAAGGTCGGAGACCTTGGGCAGGTTACAGTATACAGTATGGGCAAATATACTGAAACAATGTCAGTTTTGAACTTTTAAAGTTGTCATATAATGATAAACCCTATTTACCTTTTCACATTTTTTTTCTCTCATTGAATCAAATACTGACTGAATAAACCTGAAAGAAACCCATTGTTAGTCATCTGACTGAAGATCACAAGTAAGGTTAAAAAAACATTAAATATTGATTTGATATATTTTATTTGCAAATTTTTAACAAATGCAGACCTTCCGCTAGGAAAACCCGTTTACTTTCGTTTTTAAGACAAGACGTTCAAATGTCACGAACACACTATTTGGTTTAATTATTTGTAAATACAGGGCTCGAAATTGCGACCATTTTGGTCGCATATGCGACCGAAATTGAACATGTGCGACCTTAAAATATATTTGGGAGCATTTGTGCGACTGCCCATTTTGTTGTGGTGCGACTTCAGATTGAGATGCTGCGTGCTGGCGCTGTCCCAGGTTCAGTGTTCTCTCAACGTTACATAACCAATCAAATTTCACCATTAAGTTCTTGCGTTTAATGAAGACCGCAGATTGGCTAATATGAGCGTCAGTCATTCCTAGTTGCCGTGCTACGTTGGTATGTGATGCGCGGAAATATGAAAAGACCAACCGCGAGCATGACGAGAACGAGCCGATTACAGCCAATGTTACTACTGTAATTAATGAGGACGATCCGGATTCAAATGCGACTTCACCACCGGAAGATAAGACTTGACTTTAAACTTTTCGGAGAGAGTGGCTTAAAGATTACGAGTGGGTCCACAATGAAAATGGCTCGTTGTACTTACTGTGTTTTATTGTAAATCCTGTAAAACGGTGTTGGTGGCGGAATCAAAATATTTTAAGACCTTGCTTAAACATGCCGCAAGTGCCAAAAACACAAGACGTGTCGTGACAAATGTGTTCATTATTAATGGAGACACCGACCTGTCTGTCATAGTGTTTGATAATGTATGTGCGCATGCGCTGGTGAATGGACATCCGACAAACATCCTTGTGGTCCATGTTGCTGTGGAATACGACAATGCTGATGGTATGTTTTTGTTGTATTTTTTAAAACATTGCCTATTTAGTAGTAATAGCATCCTGGTATGCAGTTATCAATACCAATATATATTAGCCTTCTATATTAAGGTCACTTCTGTAATGTCACAATTAATCAGTGTTGTACGTGTTTGCTAGATTTCCTATGTAATCTTAATCATGTTACCTGTAATTGTTAAATTATTATTGCTGCTATAGTATTTCAACAGCATTTGGGTATTAATTTAGGAATCTATGCAGCAAAAAAAAAAAAAAATAGAAGACCAAATTTTAAATGCTGGCCATAGGATGTGTAAAGCGGGGATGTATAAAGAATAAATGTTTTAACATTTCAATGGTCGTTGGGGTGTTTTATAATTTTTGAATGGATGCGCCTAAATTTTTGCTGGTGCTCCTAACTCTTTAAAGTTGGGAGCACCAGTGCTACCAAATAAAAAAGTTAACTTTGAGCCCTGTAAATATATTGTCATTTATGTTACTAAAAGACATATTTATATAGAATTTTGTGTAATATGAAACTGTACCTGTCAAATGGCTTGCAGCATTCGTGTTAGCATGTGTTATTAGTTTTGAGTGGTTGTTCTATCTAGGAATAGAAAACCTGCAAATGTCACGACTGGCCAATCAGAATCAAGCATTCCAACGAGCCGTGTAATATAAGCAAAGAGATAAGACAATTGTAAAAGGTAATTTACTGTATAAAGTCTAAAATATACTGTACAGTGCAGTACAGTAGCAAAAACAATACTGTAAAGGGCAGAGAGAGGGTAAAACAAGTTTTAGTGGATTTACTGTAGGATATTGCTGCTTTTAAAGTTCTGATGCCTTTGGACAATCCTGGACACATGCCTTGGTTTAATTTGACTTGAGGAAAAGCATGTTTAGCATCACCCTCAGTACATTTGGCCCAGCAGACTGAGAAATCTGTATATTCAGTGATCTTTTCCCCAAACTATTGAACTCTGTTGCAGGCCTCTTGCCCTTAACTCAATTACAGCAAATTAGACACACTGGATTCTGCATAACCTAACTGTATTACATTGATATAATTTAGCCCCAGTTCCTTGCTTTAAGTGTGTGTGGCTCCCTAATAAAAATTGTCAGTTAAAATGAATATACAGCTTGTGTAATTAAATTTAATTGGATCTTGTCGCTTTGAATCAGTATCGGTTTTGGATCCATGTTGATTGTGGGTGCTCTGATCCTGCCTCTGGTTTGTTCGTTGCTTTATTGCAAGCTGTGCTCTCAACCCAACTGAAGCTAAACACATCTAGACCTGATATGAGCTCCAAGCCTTTGAACCTTGAACGCAAGCGCGAGGAATCAGGCTAATTTAATGGTGGCTCATTTATTCAGAAATGCAGCAAAACTGCTTTTTTGCACAAAAAAGTTCTGTTAGTATTCATTAGGCCTTCAATTTGGACTGGTCTCTGGGATACACACATCGGATTGATCTGAGGTTAAGATACTGTAACTATGAACGAGCAAGACCATAAACATGGATGTTGACAGCAAAATCTCTGCTCTTTTGAAAATCTTCTAAAAAAGGCGTATTAATATATTTATCCCTGATATAAAAATAAGCAAAAACTGAATTAGAAACATTTGTGCCGTTATTAAAGCTAAATGCTTCTTTTGTCTATAAAAATAAGTTAAAATTAAAGTACAGGTTTTAAATGTGATACATCGTACATTGCTAATTCTACACACATAAATTATATCTCAAACTAGGGGTGGGCGATATGACCAAAATCTTTTTTCACGATAGGATTCATTTTATACCATGATAGTGATATGTATCATGGTAGAGTTTTATATGTTTTAATAAGGTTTTTTGTTATTAAAGGCCAATAAAGCGGGGAAATACTCACGAGCTTAAAGGACAAGTTCGGTATTTTACACTTAAAGCCCTGTTTTCAGATTGTTTATGATAAAATAGAACGGTTTTGACTGAAATTTCGACATATGCGGCTGCCCAGAGAATTTTTGTGTGTTTGTGTTTCAGCTCCTACCTTTACAACAGGTTTAATGGTGCACTGGAACAATCCTTCGTAAAATGCATATTAAACTTTCGTTTACAAAGACGTGAAACTCACCGAGTGGTCGGGGGTGTTGACTGGTGTGCTCACACGGGAATCGCTCCAAAAGACGCATTCCAACAGGTTTTATCGTAGTTTTTGCCAACTCCATTGACTTGTATTAGGTGAGCTGTGAGGTACGGTATTACTCCGCGCCGGGAACTTTGTTTCTATTCTTGCAATTGGCAAAGGCGGATTAGCGCCACCAGCTGGGCTGGAGTGTCTATTATTCAAGCTCTAAGCGGAAGAATCAACGGGTGTAAGGCGTTTGGAAAAATAGGTCCACAAGTTAACAACGAATGCTAAAACAGCTGTTGGAAAGCATCTTTTAACGTGAACTTGTCCTTTAATGAGCAGCGGTTGTGCGACTGAGCAGCGTTGCGCCACTAAGTGCTCCTCACACACAGAAAGAGTGCATGCATATCTGTTGTTTGTGTGTCAATGGCTTAAAAAAACTTAAAACGGTGCTTAAATACGTGTACAAATGTTACGTTTTTGTGACTACACGCACAAGAGCGCGATGTGGGTGCCTAACCTCGATAGAGACAATAGTTCAAAATCTCTACCGCTTGACAAATTTCTACCTGATAATCATGTCTACTGGTTTATCGCCCACCCCTACAGGTACCTCAAACCATACATTTTGTTAAGAATTGGTGTGTTATTTTTTATGATCTATCAGATTTTATTCTAAAGTTTACGTTGGTGGATAGATCAAACCATAACTTGAAACGACTGTTAGAAAAAATTGTCAAAAACTGGTCCATATAGCTAGTCAGCAAACAAATTTGGCCCAGACTTGGCATGTGTCTGGCACAGCTGGCATTCATCTGGCACTGGCATACAACATGTGTGCCAAACATGGCCCGGGTTTGGCAGAGATGGCACTGGGTTAAAGACGGCACCCAAGACATGGGCAAGATGTCAAATGAAGTATTTGGCCCAGATGTCAAGTATAGATATATTGGCCATATATGTAGAGCTGGGCCACAGAATGATTGGATCAGGCTCTGGTGTGGCTGAGTTTTGGGCTTTCTGGTTCAAGATTGGTGTTGATGTGGTTTATTTAAGGTTATGTTTTGGTCCCAATGTTACATTTTGATCTGGCCCTGTTATGGTAATTAACTTGGCTGAGACTTGGGCCAGTTATGGCCCATGTGTGGCCCTTGTCTGGAATCCAGACCTGGTCCACACTAGGACCGTCATTCATTGCAGTATGTGGCCCAAGCAGAAGCTGGTTGTGTGGGCCGGATCTGGGCCAGAGAAAAATTGCTATTTGGGTAGCTATCACTAGGGCCAAACTAGGGCTGTGCAAAAAAATCGTCTGCGATTCTCATGCGTGTTTCATTAGTAAAGCCGGTTCCTTGATTAGAAGAAAAACGCCATCAGCTGATTTCAGATGGAGCTGCATTTACTACAAAGAGCCGTATGGCGACTTACTTGTAATCACGGAACCGGCTTTACTGAACACATGCGCATGAGAATCGCTGGCGATTTTTTGCACAGCCCTAGGCCAAACCCTTTAAAAAAGTACACCTTTGTACATAAAGAGTTCATAATTGTACCTCAGATGTGCATATTGGTACCAAAGAGTGCATATTAGTACATCAAATGGACATATTTATATATCTGTACCTAAATGTTACATATTAGGACCTTTCTAAATAGTACTGCCCCAGTGACAGCTATAGAGGGCATTTTTGAGCATTTTATCTACCCTAGCAACCACCAATAGCAATAGTGGTGGTAAGTTTCGTATGGACAAGTACTTTTCCAATTTCGAAAGAAAATCTTTTCCATATTCTCGTGAGAATACATAATGAAGCCAAAACATCACTTTCCTTGCATTTTTCCTAGGCAAAACGCATAAATATAAAGAAAACTAATATACAAAACTCAACAAATTAAAGCACACAGTGCAAAATAGCGACAGCACAGATGGTTGTAGCGGCACAGCCTACGCGCACAGAGAATTGAACATGCAGCCCATTACCTAGAGGCGCAGGGAAATCTTTATTCACCCTATCCAGGGCTGTTAAAGTACATTCCCCTTCAATCCATTAAAGTCCTCCATCCCCGTCTCCTCATCACGCCAGCCGCTTAATTTGACAATGACAAAGAGCTACTTGCTGATTTTAAATTTCATAATTTTAATCTGTCAAGGCTGACATTTAATTAGTGGCTTCCTAACCTGTGTCTGCCTCGCTTGTGAAGGGCACCGTTGTTCCCCGCGCCATACAATCTCGCCGGCACGAGTGGATTAATATATATGTACATTACCAGCTGCTACAAAGACAATACACAGAAAGGGGGCTATTAGTTCCTAATCTAGACAGATGAGGTTAATAATACTTTTAAGAGTGGCTCCATTAAAGCACTGACTGATTAAGACCTGCGCTGGTTCCTTTATGAGCTGCTGATTGGGACCAAGGCTGAAGCTTTTTGTTCTGCGCCTGGCTGTTTCCAGCGAATCCTTTTTTTCTGTTAGCCGTGACAATAAGCCCTGACCTAATGAGAATCCGGACAGGCCCCTCCGGGTTTATCCGCTAACAGTTCCTTCTAAACCGGCCACTACACACGGCATACTGGCACAAAAGCGGGATCCCGTGATTTGAATACGGCTTAAGAATAGAAACTCTGGCACGACACGGAGCGCAATCAATTTCTGAATGCGCCTTATTTTCCCTGCTTGCCGCTGTCATAAATCTAAATGTGAAATGCATCCCATTTGCTGCCACCGTGCACTTGCTTAAACCCTCCAGTATCTTTGTCTCCAAGCTGGTAGCAAGGGCAAAGCTCTTCCCTTTTCTATCTCAGGCAGTCTGCTCTCTGAAAGGTGTTATTGATTTGTAAATCAATAAGTAATGAGACAGGATGGGGGGCACATGGACGGCAGACAGACAGCTTTGAGGGGAGTGTCAAGTATGCTGGTGGGACAGGTAACTGTGCCTGTGGGCAGCCTGCTAATGAGCGCCCAAGTGTTACCCACTGCTATCGGCCAACGAGAACTGTGGTGCATCAGACTGTGTTGTATTGAAAAACTCGTTTTATTGTTTTACACCACTTTTAGGTGCATTGTATCAACTACTGAAATCAAAATATTGATAGACTTTAACTAACAGGACTCTAAATTTATGTTGTTAATTTATGATCTTTGATGATTACATACCACGCATTACTTATAACCATTACCCACGACACCGCTCACAAATAGATTACAAAGTCTGAGACTGTGAGTTATATGACATCAGCCTATCCACGATGTCATAATTCAAAACAATTGCCAGAAAACCCAAAAACCTTGGCTGGAGTCAGCTTAATTCACAGCTGGATAATGCTTTAAGAGGTTTCAAAAGTTTTCTCATGCTTTGTGTCTCTCATTCTCTATTGTTTCAATTGAATTCAGTGAACACAGTAATAGTAGACATAAATCACTATAAATATTAAAGAGCATCAATATCCATTATTTTCAAAATACTACAAAATTTTCAGCAAACGCAAAGAAAAACTTTGACTGAATCCCACCCTGCTGAGAAATTCACATTCATGTATTTCCAAAAACAAAATTACCAATATGTATTGGAAGCATCGAATGAAGGAAGACCTATGCTTAAATTAAACAGATGTACAGGTAAATAAATATTTGTCAACATACAATATCGATAAATTATGTTCAACTGCCTTTAAAAATGATCACACACACAAAAAAATTAAAAAATAGTGTGAATAATACTGTGAATATGAATAAGAAAAATAAACACACCATACAATACATATATTATATTATATTATATTATATATACACAGATTCACTGCACACATACCCTGTAAGTTTAACTTATTTCTGGCTTTGTGTCAGTGACGAAAAGTTGATCCATACAGACCTGTAAAGCCCGGAATACACTGCACAATTTTTGTCCTCTTATAAGACCATAACCTTATCACACTGTGCGACATGTATCGTTTAAACTCGGGTACGAGAGGCATGTAAACTGTACGATAATGACACGGAAGCTTCGGCGGCAGCGTCACACATTGCGCAACGTCACCAGCATGTGTGGTAAACAAATACCGGCGCACAGGTCGTAGCAACAAACACACTGTGCGGTGATCATGCCGAATTTCTGACACTGTCAGAAAACTATCGTAGGCTATCTTTGGATGCAAGACCGGGAAAACGGCCGTCTTTGAACCTCTCTCACTGTACGACATAGGACCAGCGATGGAGAGCCATGATCACAGAAATCGCGACGATACTGTAGTTTCACGATGGCAATCTTTCGTCTGGGACAGCCAATAATCGTGCAGTGTATTCCGGGCTTTAGACAAAAATTAGACTATTTGAAAAGAATTACCCTTTTTTTATTATAAAAAAAAATGTCCTGATGCTTAATGCAATTAAACTTTCTGCTACAGTATATATACAGTATATACACTGAAAAAAATTATTCATTGAATTTAATCAATTTTTTTAAGGTAAGTGGTTGCAATGAATTTATTTAAGCTACAATTAAACAAAAAAGATTAGTAAAGTAAAATAAAATATAAAACTTTTGTTTAAATGTAGCTTAAATTGATTGCAACCACTTACCTTAAAATTTTTTATTAAATTCAGAATAATTTTTTTCAGTGACAGTATGTATATGAAGAGTTTCGTTGCAAAGCGAGATAACTCCGTTTTTTTAATTTTTCAGAAATCTAATTTTTTGGTTGTGCATTCCATATCAATTCAACTGCAGTTGGTTTGTTTTGATTTAAACCTTCATAACTTAAGTAGCACCATAAAACAAAATAATAACACGATAACATAATAATAAACATGTTTTGACAAAAATGTTAAAAATGGATTTATCTCGTTTTGCAACAAAACTCTTCATATATATATATATATATATATATATATATATATATATATATATATATATATATATATATATATATATATATATATATATATATATATATAAATATTTGAAGAGTTTTGTTGCAAAACGAGATAAATATGAAGAGTTTCGTTGCAAAACAAGATAAATCCATTTTTAACATCTTTGTGTATATATGTGTGTGTGTGTGTGTGTGTGTGTGTGTGTGTGTGTGTGTGTGTGTGTGTGTGTGTGTGTGTGTGTGTGTGTGTGTGTATAATTTTAGTAAATAACCAAGATTATCCAGGCTGCACCTTTTTAAGCAAACCTGTTTTCTTTTGTGACAATTACAGGAACAAAGTTTGGACTGATCTATCCATCCACTGCAAATATACCACATATCTTAACTCATTGAAGACATAAAAAGGGCTTCAATGCTGAAACAAAGAACAGTTAAAGAGAATTAATGTTCTCCACATGTGCTCGTAGACTAAGCCTTCGGTGGATAAAAGCATGTGAGTGTTCATAAAAATAGATAACAGGTGAAAGTAGTAGGGGAAAAAACCTACCACCTGCTTAAAGCCTGTAAATCACACGGTACCCTAATTGATAATTGATAATGGGCTAATTTCCAGCAGAGGGGAACTGTAACTCACTCTTGCTCCCTGCAGCCATAATCGACTTCCCAGTCACATCAAGAACCACAGACTCCCACTGCATCCCATTGTGTCCTATTCACATGATGAGCGGGTCTAGGGAAGTTTTTTTTTTGACGCTTGTGGATATCTGCGTCGAGTTTGGTTACAGCACGTGTGGGAAAATTAACCAGCGTGATCGCTGCCATATTGTTAAGCTTTGCATGATCAATTGCAGATTATAGGAATTCATTTATAGAGGCTGAATAACAACACACCCCATTGCTAATTACTGGGTCGATTATCAATTAATTAGCATGATTAAAACGTATAACGCAAGATTAGCACCGCACCTCTCCACCTCGGGTCGCGACGGGATACGGGTTCTTGATGTCGCCGTTGTAAAAGACATGAAAAGAATAGCACATCAAAAGCAGAGGAGGGCGTTTGCGGCGGATTTGCAGGTGTGGATCGTGCTGTGTCGGGGATCACCAGGTCCTGTAATTCGTACCATCAGTGGTTGTGCTCACCGGGCCCCGCGCGCTCTCACACACCTCTCATTAGACGCACTGAACTGACGCTGGGGGCCCTAATTAGGGTCCGACCTGAAACATACTCATCCTCCTTATCTAGCAAAGCTACATTCATCACTGGAAAATATGCAAGTCTAGTGAAACGAGCAAGGTTATAGCTTAAGCTTTTCTGTCGTCTACTAGAGTAGATGGTTAATACATTAATACATCATATCACAAACAAGAAAATGTTTTCATGAACATTGCTGGATGATGATTTTCCTTTAAAAACTAATGAAAAAAACCAAACAAGTTCAAATAATCCAATTACAAAGTCAGGAAAAGGGCCTCTGCATTGCATTAAAGTAATGCGCTCTTCAAGAATGTCGGCAGAAACTTTTATTTGTTCTTTGTAAAGCAAATACATTTTAAAAATAATAATAATGCATAATAGATTTGTTCTCAGCCATCACAATTGGTATTTGTGCTGCCATAATATAATATTCATCGCGCATATTCAAATGTCCAGACAATGTACCTTCCTTACTTTCCGCATTAATATTCTAATTTGCCAACAATTTCTCTAATGTGCCTAGGAACAGAGGGAACAATACTCATTTATATTCATTATTTTCAAATAAAGAGACGATTCCGGTGAAAAAATCCTGCACGGAAATATGTAAACACTCATAAGGATATTACTAAAGTTGAAGATTTAACTTTTTTAACTAGTCTAAATGTGTTCTTCATGGTGCATAAATTCACTTTGTTGAAAGATAATATTTACTTTATTGCAAAAGCCCTTTATCATCGTGATGTGAGCCTGTGCTTTTATTAGGTATGGGTCAATAAATGCCTTCGGTACAGAATTTCTGAGAGCGGCACGGATTCTGTTGTGCATTAAGTTTCCTATTTTTGGCAACGCATCAATAACAGGCAAAATAAAGGGCAGGCATTTTGCTTAAAGTTTTAAATATCTTTTTTATTGAAGGTTATAAAAAATTAAAGAAAGTAAAACTAAAAGCATTAAGAAACTACTATGAACATTTTATCAAACATTAGGACGCCTGCCTTCCCTTTTTGGAGAACGTCTGTGATTTATGTTTATCGTGCACGCACACACACGCAAACTCCGTCACCTATTTCACAAGCGGCACGCGTGTGCGCCCTATTTAGGGGCGTGGAGTTCACACCCCTTCCCCCCGACGCTTTGATTGAATCTGCGACTCCCCGCAGGATTATTAGGATTCTAATTCAATCTGAATTTCAGGAACTTGTTTGCTTGGTTACCTGTCATGTGCCATCAGCGTGTCATATTAGTGCTGATCGTTCCCTGAACCTAATCTACTTTAAACAATTTCATTGGATGGTGGTCTATAAATCATTTCATAATGGGCCTGACATACTCGGGCTTAGGTAAGTAAACAAATCAGGTTTGCTTTATGTTAGGCAGCAATGAACTTGGCTTATCAACTTCGTATTGATTCACGCACACCGCAAAGTCAAAATCCCTCTAGCCCCTCATTAATGTAAGTAGGGATCAGCAGTTAACAATTTAAATATTCTCAAATGTAAGGAATCTAATCTTATCAGGTGGCTTGTCAGCCTCGTTGCCTGTCTTTGTAATCGAGTACAAAGATGTTGGGAAAAAAAGCATTTCAAGCAACTGAAAGAGGGAAACATTTGCAAAAAATAACAGCTTCGAACTCATTTAAAGCCAATAATCTATTGTTTTTATATCTACTCAATAAAACACTTTATTGTGACTTTGGTTGCTTTTTCAATGTGTTTGGTGTTACACTTTCATATAAAAGTGAGTAAATGTCGGTTAACACTTGCCAAACCCGGAAAATTGCGTTTTGTTATGCTATACAAACACACATGCATAACACATGCTTATTCATTCACTCTCAAGGAGTCGCGAGGCGGCCGAGCTTACACGTAAGAAACCAAATATCATTAAACTCATTAAGGTAATTTCACTTTAAATCGCTTAAGATTCATCATGCCGTTGGGGTTATTTACTCTCTTAAATGCACAAGGAAATAGCTTTAAACAGAAATAGAAAAAAGGGGGACATTTATCAATGGCCAGTATTATTTATACAAGAAGAAATTAAGTGAAATTATGCCCATATGGAGATGTATATACTGCATATGAAAACGAAATACAGGCAAGTCAAATAAACTGGGTCTAAATCATATTGTTTGTCACTGACTGCCAGACCACCAGTATACTGTACTGCAAGAATTCACAAACCATCAATATTAGTTTGCACAAACATATTCCCAATTATTAAACACATTTCATGCTTCGAAAATTTTGGGCATGGGCAATTTGTGTTTGTCAAGTGCTAAACTACTAGAAAAAAACAAAGCAAAATGTCTGAACTCCGAAATGTTAAATGTCTGGTTCAATGTAATGTCAGGGGATCTTTTCACACTAATATATCTCCCTAATGCAAGCAATTTCCTGGAGTCTTGAGATGGGATTTGGCCCCACTTGGCCGGCAGTTTTGAATGAATTGTTTGCCAATAATGGAGAGATTAAATACATCTCAGCAAGAAGGTAAGCTTCAAAGGCCCTTCCTTATCTACGCTAATACCAACCACATCCCCATACATGAATACAAGCATGCAAACCACATAACAAAACCCCAAAAAAGCAAAAAGGGAATTTATAAAGAATTGTACCCACTGTGTCATTTATTTGCCACGATAAATGTGCATGAATCATGCATTCGAATGCACAGCATAAGAATAAATATGCTGGTTTTACTGCACTTCATCATCATTTGCTAAAGCACTGACACCATAATCACTAGAAAATGGACACAAAGATTAGTTAATGTAAAATTACAGTTACCACTAGCATCCTGTCATTTTTGGCATGAGCTATTATGAGCATGATTATTTGGATAGACCTGTGCACACTGAAATTAATGCTATTTCTATGATTTAAATGTTTATGGTATTTTTGCTGCCGTTTTAAAACAGATTGTGAGTGGTTAGTAATGCAGGGTTTTGCTTTTAAATAAATACCCAACAGAAAAATCAATATTGCTGGTCTAGACTGCATATTGTATTCATAAATAGATGGATTGTGTTTTACTAACAATTTGTTTTTGAACAAAGGTCATAAGTAATGCATAAATTTGTATCTTGAAGCTAAGAGTAAAATAGCAATAATGTGCAACTTCCCTCTTCCACAAATGGATTCAACAACTGGTACAGTAAAAGATTGCAAAATCAAACTCTTTCTTCTTTTTTTCTGAAGAAAACTTCTGATCTTGGCACCTTGCTCACACCTAAATCACTGCTGGCATACAGAGGCTAATCTCCTCAATTACAGCCCTGTTGTGTTGTGGCTGCCACTGTAGGCCCTCTTTAATTTCATCCTCAACGTGTTGATTGTTGACAATATGAGGTAAACAACAATGGCGAGGATGAGGGGAGTCTCAGGAGGCAGAGGGGGGAAAGCCACATCCGAGAGTACCCGTGCAGATTCACCAATGGAGCGGTAGCAAACCACTGCCTTTATGCCTCTTACTGACAGCAATTACCGATTCGCTCTGATAAATGAAAACAGAAATAAACCAGGCCAAGACACTCCCAACAGCAACTGTTTACGTTTCACCTCTTCTTCACAGCCACATCAGTCAATCACAAACGTTTCAGATGGTGTTTACCGATCACTTTGCCACAAACCCACATTAGATATCAGCAAGTCGCTTACAAACGCAGCTGCCTGGCTGCAGATTGACGCACAGTGACTGTACTGTCAGAGGAAAATCCTACAAGTGCACAATGAAACAATTTTTGGGTTGATAAAGACGTTTTTTAGAAACTGAACAGAGCGTTTCCTCTTATATATTTTCTTGTTGTCAAGAAAAGCCACGTTAAAAAATATGTTAATTTTTCAGCTCCCCTAGAGTTAAACATTTGGTTTTTATCTTTTTGGAATCCATTCAGCTGATCTCCGGGTCTGGCAATACCACTTTTAGCATAGCTTAGCATAATCCATTGAATCTGATTAGACCATTAGCATCGCGCTAAAAAATAACCAAAGAGTTTCGATATTTTTCCTATTTAAAACTTGACTCTTCTGTAGTTACATTGTGTACTAAGACCGACAGAAAATTAAAAGTAATTTTCTAGGCAGATATGGCTAGGAACTATACTCTCATTCTGGTGTAATAATCAAGGAATTTGCTGCTGTAACATGGCTGCAGCAGGCGCAATAATATTACGCAGCAGACGAAAATAGTCCCCTTCGTAACTTTCAATGGCAGGGGACTATTTTCGGGCACTGCGTAATATCACTACGCGCCATGTTACAGCAGTAAAGTCCTTAATTATTACGCCAGAATGAGAGTATAGTCCTATAAATGTTTTAATACTGGTAAGCAATCAGTTATATTATGGCACTTTGTATTTGTGTTGATCAGTAAGATTAAGTAATTTTAATCTTTAAAACTGCATGAATAGTAGGGATGCACGATATATCGGCCGACATATCGTTATCGGCCGATAACTGCTTATTTTTAATATTATCGGTTATCGGTCTGATGGCAAAATTAGGCCGAGAAATGAAAGCCGATAAATGATGGATTATTTTGGTTTGTTGAACCACTTCACTTGTTCATTGTGGCCATGTGGAGTTTCTGTGACATAGCACGTAGATGACACATGTTGCTGGCTTAAGAAGAGTATGCTAGTCTAGTGCAAAGACAAGATGTCCGCGGTCTGGGGGTTTTCATTGTGAAAATAATATGAATAGTTATCTGTCTATATATATATATCGGTTATTTGCCCCCAAATATAAAGAGTTATCGGTTATAGGTATCGGCCAAAATTTCCATATCGGTGCATCCCTAATGAATAGCATAGTATTACATTTTGAATTAAAATTTACGAAAAACAAGTTACTCTCTTAACTCTTTCAGTCTATTTGGCCTATATTATACATGCATTATGTAAAAAAAAAGGACATAGCTATATATGAATTTAATGTGAAAAGCGTGGTTGTTGCTGTTACTTGTCATTCATGCGGTTAAGCTTCAAAGTAGTACGGTAATACAGGATTGCGGTGCAAGTGATACTGATTAGATTTTTCAGGTGTGCTTGATTAGGGTTGGAGCTAAACTCTGCAGGACTGTGGCCCTCCAGGACAAGAATTGCCCACCCCTGTGCTACAGTAAGCTATGCTAAAAGTAGTTGCGCCGACTGAATGGATTCCAAAACAATAAAAATAAAAATTTAACTCCAGGGGAGCTGGAAAATGAGTATACTTTCAAAAGAAGTGGAGTGTCCCTTTAAGCTGTGACTGAATTTCAAGTTTAAAATGTTTCAGGACAAAGGAACAGCTATTTAATCAGTGATAACTACATTTTAAATCAGATTTTTAATAAGCCAGACTTAACATTATTACAGGACAACGCTATCTCACGAGAATTCGTACATATTTTACGAGTTGGCTAATTTGTATTAATTCATACGACCACATTCGTAAGTATTTGTAAGATTTGCCTTGACCCCTGTGACGTTGGGGTTAGAATTGTAAGTTTTTGCACAATAAACTTCACATGAATTAATAAGAATTACCCAACTTGTAAAATATGTACGAATTGTGAGATCAAGCTGCACAGGATGTCAGAATTTCTATGACTCCAAAATTACCTAAAACTACAACAAAATCAAATTGTAAAGCTTTACAACCCGCCTTTAACAAATCACTGGTTAGAAATAACATTAGAGAAATTTTGGAGTATTAAAATATTTTACTTAAACCTTACTAGCTGCACACTGGGGACATTAAAACTAGAAATCATATCTGAAACCTAAACAGTCACACTGAAAATTAAACATAGACAGTATTGAGTGTCCAAACTTTGATCATTTGACATTTTTGCTCTTTATTCAAATACATTATTAAAGATGTGTGAAATAATTTATATGCATGCTCCATTAGTGTGTTTGGAGTATAAAGAAGCTCACCTGAAACAAGAATCAACAAATAATAATATATGCATTCAAATATATATAAAATACAAAGATTTATATATTTAAATAAATCCCAAATTCCCTAATATGCTGTGATTTGCATTTTTGCCAAAATATTTTATCAAATAATACCTTTTGTAAAATACAGTAAATTTTTTTGTTTTTCCATTTTGTACCATACATCTTAAATTTTTATGGTTTAATCTAACCTGAGTGGACATTTAAAGCAAATATGTGACCCTGGACGACAAAACCAGTCCATTGATGGATGTTTTTTAGGATAGGACAATATTTGGCTGAGATACAACTATTTGAAAATCTGGAATCTGAGGTTGCAAAAAATTGAGAAATATCCTTTAAAGTTGTCCAAATGAAGTCTTTAGCAACACATATTATACACATAATGATAAATACATTTTTAGTCTGTATATATTTACGGTAAAAAGTTTACAAAATATCTTCATAGAACATGATCTTTATATCCTAATGATTTTTGGCATAAAAAAAACGATAATATTGACCCATACAATTGTTGGCTATTGCTAGTATACCCGTGCGACTTGGTTTTGTGGTCACATATTGTACAAACATCCCCCCAGACATCCCTTTTGGCCTAATGTAGGAATTAATTCTCAGTACTTCAGTGCCTCTGATGATACACATAAAAGTGGCAAAATTATTGGTGAGAAAATTCAGCAGAGAAAGTAAACAGAAAAGAGAGACCACCTCAATGACAGACACATTTTAGAGAAGGTAAAAAAAAGAGAAGTCAGTCAAAGGACTATTTCGTTCCCCCCACCCAGTTCTTCCACCCGAGCCCCAAACGTCCATCTCCTGTCCCCACGTTTGCTGTGGTCAATGAGCGGATCATGAAGGGGCAATGCAATCACAGCTTGAGCCAGATTAGTCTCTGTCTAAGAACATATCCTTCTTCCTCTAGCTGACAGGAGACATCCAACCTAACTTGTGTAGAAAGTGACTCTAATTGTCATTTCAGTGGACAAGAATCTGCTACCATTTCAGAGATGCTCTTGAAATTTAGCGAGCTACTTCATCATATGGACGGTGCAAGGCAAGGGGACCTCATTGGAAGGGACTTTTATGCTAAGATGGACTTCTTAAATTGGCAGGGCTTGTCACACCATACTTATCATGCATACTGAATTAGGAAAGCTTTTTAAATTTAAGGCCAAACAACATTACCTGACAGGCGGATTTTAGAAAAACATTAGATCTATCTTCCCTGCCTCATCTCGTCAGTATATACACGGATGATAAGGACACACCAAATCTGAACATTCTTGAAAGGCTCAATAACGTTAGTGTCGTACAAATTTTGTGTTGCACGTCTAGTTTTTTATACATATACAAGCAGATTTTTGGCGAAAGCCACAAACTAAACACTTTAGGAATGTGGTCACACAAAAACCCAGTCTTTGATTTCACTCATTGATTTCATAATTCGGTCAATATTAAAGATTTCAAAGTAATAATTACACAGAATTTTAAGATTATTTTTGTATAAAACAGTAAATCACAAAAAATTACTTTCTACAGGTAGATTTACATATAGGTCTGTCATAATAAAAAAGACATGATGGATTTAAAGGGCCAGTAGCACCATGCAGGAGTGCATAGTAGACCAAGTGAAGCATAATCAATACGGACATATGGGCATGAACTGCCAGTGCTGTGGCCCCTTCAACTATTTAGATCATCAAAAACAGGACTTTCACCCACTTTGTGGATATTCTTTCCCAACTGCCCTCCAAAGGTGAAATATCAAGGCTTTGTGAAAAAAGACTTTGAATTCAGTCTGCATAAGCGCCTTTGGGACTATAAATGGTTGTGGTTATGTGAGGGAAAAAAGGAAAGTTAAACTGTCTTGTTGAATTGATTGAGCATTCATGAAACTAAAGTAAGTGCTCAGGGAGCAATGATTTCCAGATACCTCCGAAGTGATGTACCTTACAACAACCAGGTACCTCTGTTTTACACAAAGGCTAAATTTAGAAATGTCTTCTAGGATGATCAAATTTCAAAATAAATTTGAATTAACAGATTAAAAGTTACTATATAAACATAATTCTTAAAATTTTTATACTTATTACCAGTGTTGGGGGTAACGCATTACAAGTAACGTGCATTACGTAATACTATTACTTTTCTGAAGTAACAAGTAAAATAACGCATTACTTTATAAATGTACATGTTAATATTTCAGTTACTTTTTTAAAAAAGTAATGCGAGTTATTTTCAGTTTAATTAATTTGATGTAAAAAAAACAATGTACTGCATTAAAGGATTAGTCAATTTTCTTTAAAAAATCCAGATAATTTACTCACCACCATGTCATCCAAAATGTTGATATTTTCTTTGTTCAGTCGAAAAGAAATTATGTCTTTTGAGGAAACTACATTGATTTTTCTCATTTTACTGGACTTTAATGAACAACAACATGTTTAATGCAGTTTAAAATTGCAGTTTCAAAGGACTCTAAACGATCCCAAACAAGGCATAGGGGTCTTATCTAGCGAAACGATGGTCATTTTGACAAGAAAAATAAAAAATATGCACTTTTAAACCACAACTTCTGGTCTATCTCCGGTGTGTGACGCGCCAGAGCGACCTCACGTAATTGGGCAATGCCGTGGAAAGGTCACGTGTTACATATATGAAAAGCACATTTGCGGACCATTTTAAACAATAAACTGACACAAAGATATTAATTAGTATCATTCCACATACAACAACATCAGAACGGTCCTCTTTCTCCACATTTGTAAACACTGGGGTGTAGTTTCGCATACGTCCTCCGTGACCTCTTGATGTGATGAGGTCGCGCTGAAGCGTCACATGACCGGAGATAGATGAGAAGTTGTGTTTTAAAAGTGCATATTTTTATTTTTATTGTCAAAAATGACAATTGTTTCGCTCTATAAGACCCTTATGCCTCGTTTGGGATTGTTTAGGGTCCTTTGAAACCGCATTGAAACTGCAATTTTAAACTGAATTAAAACTGTCATGTGTTGGGGTGCATTAAAAGCCATTAAAATGAGAAACATCCTGGAATGTTTTCCTCAAAAAACATAATTTCTTCTGTTCTAACTGAACAAAGAAATACATCAACATTTTGGACATGGTGGTGAGTAAATTATCTGGATTTTTTTTAAGAAAATTGACTAATCCTTAAAGTAAAGCAAAAGTAACGCAAAAGTAATGTAAGCATTACTTTCCATGAAAAGTAACTAAGTAACGCAATTAGTTACTTTTTTGGGGAGTAACTTAATATTGAAATGCATTACTTTTAAAAGTAACTTTCCCAAACACTGCTTATTACTGTAATATTTTAGATTTATACTAGATTTATCCATCATTCATGCATTTAAATGGAATCAATATGGCAGTAAAATCTACAGGGTCATGCTATCCAAAAGTGTGTATGCTTAATTTTTTGTGATTTATTTGATTTATTTCATTAATAAGAACTGGGTTTAAAATCCAAAGATCTCCTCACTATTAATCTCAGTCCAACATTAAAAGTAACTTCATTCATGTAACAAACAGGTCCACCGATTCCAAAAAGTGATAATCAAAATTCAAGAGAAAAGATCAATAAAACTTAACTATCACGGTACGCTTGCCAAAAGAGTGAATTATGTTCGATTCATTTCAACCGAGGTCTTCCCAATATGTAAAGAATCAAATGTCTGTGATCGTTTTCTTTTACAGCGGTGGGCTCCATCGTAAAATCATAACACAACTTGCTCACCACACAAAGATCAGAACATTTTCTACAGTACATGGCCATTAAACGCTTTGACATATGCCACCAAAACATGCACACAGTACTGGCAACAAATGAGCCCAGTAATATTTGGCAGACAGAAACTTACATAAGAGCAAATCATCCCCCGATTCGCTTTTTAATCATTCGCAATTAGTTTTATTCAATTAAGGTCTCCTTCTGCATAATTCATGCCACCCTGGCACTGTTACTGTATAAGAAATCAAATGCAACGAATTAAAAATAACAAGTTTGAGACAGTGTGATTCAATTAAAAGGAAGGGAAACATTGGGCCCTGCATAATTGAGGGGCAGCATGGCAAGACACATGTCAAGCTTGTCAGGTTTAGTGGCACTATTGGATTTGGCCTGTCGCCGCCACTTAAATCAGTGGCGTAAAAATTGCGACTTACATTGATTTCTTATTTTTATTTGTAGCGATGAGAGACAAGACCGAAATAACAGGCTGGTGGTGTAGGGAAAGCAACAGAGCCTATACGAAAATCCCAGAGGTTCATCTGTAAACGTCTCACATAAATTAAAACAAATTCGACTTATATCGATGACTCGTATTGATTCAGAACAATTATGTGTATTGCTATTTAAATGCCCCTTTTCTGTTTGACATCCACAAGGGGAAATCACCCCTTTGTGGTCTGCTTGGCACTTCGGCTGCTTTGACTTTCATGAAAGATGCCGAGAAAATCCTCTCATGTATTAATGATGGAGATGGGGGAGTTATGATCCTACGGCGTGCTCGTAATGGGCGTCATTAAAACAGATTCAAACGCTCTTGTCTTTGGTAGCTATGGAGCTTTCACGCTCCCACGGTGGAGTTCGTCGATGCAAAACTTGCTCACCCCAACTGCAGAAGAGACGTTGTGAAGCGTTGCAGCTGTGTGCATGAGCTGGATATAAATTTGAGGTCAGAAGCCATGCGGGGGTGACAGCAATGGTCACATCTGGATTTTTTACTTGGTGCTTGAGGAATGGAAACCTGAATGGAACTGAATTGTATTGTTTGCCAACATAAGGGTTTGCAGATCTATTATAGTAATCATCGTGCCTAATATTATTATTCAATTAGAATCATTTTTGCTCTCAACAGGCTTTGTTGAGTTTGACAAAAGGGCAAGCTCTGCCGTACATATGTGTGTGCAAAATATGTACTGCGTAAATGCATCTGCCAGTAATGGATATAAAAAATGCAATTCCTCTCTGTCTGTGTTTAAACGTATGCATATGTATGCGTTTAACGGCCATCACGATCTAACAGAACAAGCATGCCGATAAAATTGTTTTATGGATTGATCAATTAATTTACATTTTCAGACACTCATAATAAATCATTAACTAAAGACTTCTTTTTGCTGGACATAACAGCATGCACCACGCATGTGAACGCATACAACTGGGATAAACTGTTTCTCTTAGACTGATTTTAACCAGTTAACCTCGTCTATCCTCTATTCTTGCAAACTGTCTCTCTCCTTTTCATTTATTCAGTCAAAACCGCTTTAAAAATGAATAAGTATGCATAAAGATAAAGAGATTCCTGGCCTTTGAGTGTCGTGTTTTTGTAAGGATTAAGTTTAATTAGCTAATTAGCATGACAGTTGTTAGCAGAGCAGGCGCTAAGAATAGGCTAACATTTGTTAGCTGACACAATGATAGCGTTTACCCTTCCATCAACAGCTTTTCAATGACGTTTTATGCATAGAACAAAGGCGATTTCAAAGAAACTTCAGCCTGTTATTTTTTCATTTTGTGTTTCTTAGTCAACTTCTAAAAATAAGACAACAGCTACGCCTCGCCACTGTTCTCGGTCATCAACAGCATCGACTTCAAACGTCGTTTCTGTATTTTTGTTATTGCTCAGACCGTAGAAATCCAGTTGCCTGTGGTCACATTTTATCAGCAAAAGATGTGAGAGAAAAACAAAAGATATTTCACATGCTGTTTTGCTTATGAAACACTTGTATAGTAATCAAAGTTCTGACGAATAACAGCTGGGCAGCAGAATAACTTCTCTTATGAACGAAGGAAACGCTCACTCTTTTCAAATTAAGTACTGTAGGGTTTATTAAATTTTACAGCCACGGGAACATTATGAAATAAACCGAAAGCTGATTTCATAGGGTCCTGTTAAGGACAACTGATGTTTGAATGACAGGATCTCATATTGTTTAAGACAATCTGCTATGAAGAGAAGATGAAGCAAAGTCGCATAAATGCAGACAGATCTGAACATCTTTAGCCTGTCCTGCTCTGACATGAATTTCATGAGACAAATATTTGCAGTGAATACTGATGACTTTATCTGTGTATCGTCGGACCACCGAGTCCTTCAAACTTAGTTTGGTTAACAAGCAGGATTATGGGATTGGTAAAGAATTACAAAAATTCTATTCAATTTAATTCACATTTGTATAGCGCTTTTCACAGTTTACACTGTTGCAAAGCAGCTTTACAAAAGGACACATGCAGAATTCCAGCCCAGTCTCACGAAATTTAGTTATATAGTCACATATTTTTTAAATTCTTTTTTCGTAATATTATCACGAATTTCCACTGTTTTTCGTGATTGTATAATGAATTCCTGTTTTCGTGTGATTATCCCGTATTGGTTAGTCAACTTGTCCTATTTTCTTACCATTGTTGTTTCGGTTTATGGTTACATAAAATGACATCCCTAACCAAACCCAACTCTAACCCTAACGCTAGGTGACATATAAAAAATAAATCAGAAAAAATAGTATAAACCAATATATAAAGTGACATTCTAATGCAAGCACCAGATCTAGCCCTAAACCGAAGCGACAATGGTTTAAAAATAGGAAAAAGCAGTTGAGTAACCAATACGTGATAATCACACGAAAACAGGAATTCGTTATACAATCACGAAAAACGCGGAAATTGCACAGTGCACTGTAAAAAATTATATCACCATATTTTTTTGTTACTTAACAAATGAAGTTAAACAATTTAAGTTATAAAAATTCAAAATGTAAAAACCTAGGTTAAATTGACTTAATTAAGTTGTTTAAAGTCGCAATTAAACAGAAATAGTGATTGTCTTTTTTCCCCATGGTGACGTATATCAGATTGAAACGGCTTCTGAAATTAAATAAGGCAGGGCCGGACTTCAATTTGTCCATCAAGATCTGATTGTATCGTTTGAAGTTGGGTCGTGTTGCTAATTGCTAATCGCAGCGATGTTCTCCCGGGCCCCGCCCACCTGCCATACCATATGACTGAAAGTAAAGAGTAGGGACGCACCGAATATTCGTCCGAAAGACATTTATCACCGAAACAATATGGCCGAAATGTTGTGATAACGCAAACAGAAACCGCGACCTGCACGTGCTTGTCTGAAGCAACATGTATGTGGTGTGGATGTATTTAACCACAAAAAGGCGCTAAAGTGAACAGTTGTCTGTACGCACAGAGGCCCTAGTAAATCCGTCACACACTCCTAGTAAAGTTAGTACACAGTGATAGCCATAAATTCATTTGTACTAATAATTGGCATAATAATTTATTTCAGTGTTTCGGTTTTTCGGCCTTGGTTTCCTCTTTTTCGGTTTCGGCCAAGAATTTTCATTTCGGTGCATCCCTAGTAAAGAGAGATCGTTTTCAGGAGGAGAGATGATACCTTTTTTTTTTTATAAAATTTGTGTAATTTGTAAAAAAAAATAGCACAACATTCCAAAACAAATTACAGTTTTTTATTTTATTTTCATGGCGACTTTAAATGTCATGCTGCATTTTTTTTACATTGTGACAAAATTGTTTTGTTCAAACGTTGCTCTTCTGGAGATTTTATTACGTTTTCAGTTGTGTTTCATTTAAGTATTGACTTAGTTTCAGATGTTAACAGAAATAAAAGCATGAACAAAAGAGACAATAGTTAATATGCATTAAAAGTATGGAGCTATAAAATGAATGTAGAATCTATAGGTAAAATAAATTTGAGTAATGAGAAATGTTTTAGTGCATATTGAAATCTTGAATATATTTCAATATTATTTCAATATTTCACATTGAATGTATTTCGGTGTTTCAAGAAATATTGCATTTACATTGCAAACTCATGGCAAATCTGAGCTTAGTCTTTGATTTTTGAAGATCTCTTCTGAAACCAACATTTGTAAGATTTCTGAGCATTTTTCTGAAAAGAAAAATCCGTGGTGCAAGAAACTTGCTTATTTGCTCTCCTTTAAATCTCGCTGATGTCTAGAATAAATAATTGAGATATTAAAGAGGCGATTTTTATCTCTTATTGAAGTTTGTTTATAGTGTTTTGTTTGATCAAAATGATGTAATAATATCAAGTAATCATTCTTAATTCAAGTACTCGTGCTATCTCGATTGTTGTTCCTTACAGCAACTGTATATTTACAAGTTCATGCCATACGTAGTAGCCAGCCCACTTTAAAGCAAACATGTTTGTAAACGGCCAAACAATGCCACACTTTGCTTTTCTCCGCGAGTAATTCCTAACTGACTAATTACAAATGACTGAGCAGCAATAGCTCCCTGAAGCATCAGTGCATTTTCTTTGTGAGTGGCTAATTGTAGCCAGACATGGTAACCTTGAAGTGGCCTATGTCCTTGCAGTAACCCATGGCTCTCTCTTCCTTCTCGCCGCTTTCCCGCGCCATATGGGAATTTTTTTTAAGCTGATTGCTCGAATCTGATTAAGGAAAGCTATGAAGCTGCCATTTATTGGTATTCTTGTGAACTTGCAAACAGCTGCCTCGCAAAGGTTCTCATTTTCTGCCTGTTCTAAATCCAGAACGTCCATTAGCCTCAGTCAGATAACAGCGATCGGGCACGGCGCGCCACGGCTGGCCTCTAAATCAAAACCTTTGGCACCAAGACAGCTCTTTCTTGGTGGGTCCAAAAAACGCCACGGCCACTTAACCACAGAGTGGCAGGCGAAATGGATGGGAACCTGGAGAAAAAGAACCAGTGTGGGGGAACACAACACAACCAAGCAAACTTTCATGCGATAAGCTTTGCTGTTTTTTCCTCGTTAAACATTAATACCATTAGTTAAGTTCTGCAATAGCCGGAGTTGGCCCGAGGTGCTCCTCACAAGTGGGGAATTAAAGCATTTAGCCATCTCTAGACACTTAGCGCCAAACGGGATAAATGAGCCTTATGGCCCGCCTGGTATCTAATCTCCTTTGCATTTCCTTTCAAGATCATGAAAGCGGAATCTAATCGCAGCCTGATTGTGTTTGTTTGCAGAAATTCTCATTTTGGCCTCACGTTCTGGCAATGACCTGGCCGGTCAGCGAGATCGCTCCCAGCGCTTGTAGAACGGCAGGCGCTGAAGCTGAAAGCAATGCCTCAAATTAAGATGAATAAATAAGAACGCGAGAACAGAGCAGGGCCAACAAAACAATGCCTCGGACCGGGGCTGCTCTCGCTGTGTGCCGTAAAAATAACAAGAGGAAAACGGGAGAAGAGATTCTTCATTTACACAAGCAAAACGCATCCGGCTGTTGCTTGCATGCAGAGCAGAACTGCACTGTGTGCTTAGTGCTGTTTGCTTACGGTAATGCCACAAATAAATGAGTAATTAGTACACTTACTATGTTTTTAAATTAATTAAATTCATTATTCAGTAAGTTGTTCCAGTCATTACAAGATAAAACGGGTTAAAAGGTTTTAATTAAAAAGAAGTAATGCAGAGATTAATTATTTTATGGGTAAAATACCTGGAAGGCTAGCTCCTCAACATCCAATATTTATTGCTGTTTCACAAATGCTAAGAAGTAAAACATTTTGTAATTTTTAATAATATATTAAAAATAAATCAAATAAAATTATAATTACAATAGGGGTATTTTGCGGAAAATGCTTCTATTATGCATTTACCCCCTATTACAATACAATTACAGATTATATTATCAAGATGACAACTACAGTTTATTTTAACTACAGATTAGTTATTTTTAACTACATTATTTATTATACGATATTAATATAACAATGACATTGCACTGCAAACTTACAGATAAACAATAATGCAATTATATATCATGCAGTAACACCATGTATTCTGTTTATATTTCATAAGGCTTATTCTTATATAAATACACAGTAGGGGAGAGCAGGGCACAACCTAGAGCTTTTTGGTTTTGGCTCAATCATTCAAAAAATATTTGAGTTTGATTAATTATATTTTTACACAAGCAACACACACATCTCTGCTACAAATGAACATTTGAAGTTTGTTTAGTACTTACCATTCTTAGACAATTACACCAAACATGACAGAAGTGCAAACGTTACAACTTACCCCATAGGTGGGGTTAATTGTAACAGGCAGGGGGTTAGTTGAAACACAAGTTTGCAGGCAAATATTTCAATACTATTTTGTCTTCATACTTGAAGTGCATATTGTTTATATATCTGTCTATAATAGACAGGTATCCACACTGTATTCATTCATCCAGCCCTTTTCTAACAATAGTTCAATTATAAATGGATACAAATGTCTAAATATGTGAGAAAAAGCAGCACAATTATGACAAAAACATTTTTTTATATGTGACACAGTCTGTAATAACCATACTACAGTTTCAAAAATTAAATTCTGAGATAATGAGCATCAAAGTCTGATTTTAGCCATTAATTTCCTTATGATTTCAATCTTTGACGTGACTTTATTCAAATAAATATTAAAGATATGAACAAAAATAAATTTGACACACAATTTTTGATAAGACAGGCACATTTATTTTGTTAGCAGCCAGCAATCATTCGTGTGTAGCCTAAAACAACAGCAAGAATTACGCTAAAGTTAGCGGTTTTCATATCATTATTGCTGAGGGGTTAGTTGTAACACAATGTTACAATTAACCCCGCTGGGTCAAAATATTTTCAAGCCCACTAAAAAAATTGCTAAGGGCTGCAGACATATTTCAAAACGATGCTATGTTTTAGTCAACAAGACACTGATTAATATGACATAGCATTGGATTTGGTATCTTACGCACCCAACAAATGATGAAAAATGTACTTGCATGCCACCAAAACACTCATTCATCAATAACTCTCTGGAAAACATTATACATTTCCTATAATTTGTGGAGACCGTGTTTTGGCAGCGTGAAAAAAATACCAGAAATACAAAACGCTTAACCGTGTTACAACTAACCCCCCATTCGTTTTTGCCCCGCGCACCCCTATATATTCCACCTTTTGCCTAACAATAGCATGCACTTGAGTTGGCAGGGACACCCGAACTAATGATCCATGTTATTCTAGCATGATCTGAGATGATCTTGTGCACAGATGAAAATAAATTTGACCTTTTTGTAGAGTAACCATGCCCAATGTCACAATTTGGTTGCATTTGATCTTTTTTCCAGAACGGTGAATGCATTTTTTATAAATAATGTAGTCTTATCACTTTAAAATAGACAATGTTCTGATCTTTGAATGCATCAGATTTAACATGCGTTATAAGGTTGTATTAGATAGCTGACACTCTCCTAAATCAGTCATATGCTTGACTGAGGGCTGGGTGATCTACACTTCACAACTTCACACAGCTCCATAAACCGAGGGTACGCGAGTAGAAACTGACAACTCTGACACGAGCGAATGTGGTAAGACAGGTGTCAATTCATTCACAGATCAAGACCGCTGACATTAGTCAGAGGACAATTCCTAAATTTCTCTTCATTTGATGGTGCAATAGCCAGATGAAGGTCAAAGTTTACATTCAGTTATCTGTCAGATTAGGTTACGCGAGTCCGTGTCAGTTGATGTGCTGAAATCGACTCTTTGACTGACAGGTGACATTTCTCCTCTTATTAATGTTTAATGAACTGAAGCCTGTGTGTTTAGTCAGTATGTAAAGACAATAGGGAATATCAATCAATGACAAAGAATGACAAAAGGTTAAAAAATTAATTTAAAAAATCAGATGAAACTGTAGAAAATATTTCAATGGTGAATTTTAATAATTAACTTTTATCAGATACTTTTTTTGCTCTGTACAGTCCTCTGAAAAGAAGCTAAATATATGGTGGTTGTGGTATTAAATTTTTTTTAAACAAAATAAGAATTATGCGATAAAATAAAGGAGTAGGCTATTTAAAATAATGCATTACTTCTAGATAAAATTTAGCCATCTGTAAAAAAAAAGGTTATATTGAACACTGGTGCATCTGGACACAGCTACAGTATATATTTATTATAATAATTTATCCCATTTAAATCTCTTCCAGAACCTATGATTTTCAAATCTTATGGTAATGTTTACTATGGTAATGATAAGGTATACAATGCTGCCTGCCCTAAAGTGTCAGTCAGGACAATGCATCCACTTTTTGTATACCAAACTCCCCACCTAAAAATTCCTTCAGCTGTATTTATTGAAACACAACTCTGTATTTTATTCTTTCTTTGTTTAGCACCAGATGGTGCATATTATATATTAATTGTGTGGCTGTTTTATAAGTTTTTCCATCATTCTAAAGCAATTAACTTTCTCATGGACATAAACTTTGTGGTAAAAGAACAATCATTGATATTATGTCTGTGATTACTAGGTCAGACAGACTCATCCTCTTGTAATCTGATCAGACAGCTGAAAATCTTTGCGAAGCATGTATTTCAATTACCGATATTCTCTGGAAACAAAAAACAGGCCGCTGTGGGAGCATTTCATTTCACAATACTTATCCACAGAATAATCATCTTAAACCCAGTATATGGCGCAGAAAGTATCTCCTATTTTAAGACTTTAATAATTCTCAGTCTGGCGGCGCTCGGTGTTTAACGCTTCGCATTAGTTAAATCAATACTATTGAACATTCTACAGTTTAATCCCTCATTCAAAAACCATGAGGCTGAATTACAGATTAATGAAACCATAATGAGACTATATGAAACCATAACCAGTAAAACAGCTCAGCTACACCAAACGCTTTGCATTAAAGCATCATCCAGATGAAACCTCACAAGACATACTGTACGCCACACTTGTTGGCTAACAAACAAGAGCTTTACGTGTATATCTGATGGCCTTCTGCTCTTCCACGGTAGGCCCTGACAGAAGCCAGCTTGTCTAACCTTCATGGTTCGCTCCCCAGGGAAAAGGAATCAGGCTGTGCAGACAGCAGCACAAAGGCCAGAGCTCCATCAGCAGGTGGCTTCATGCAGATAGGCCTGTTAAGGAGGCTTTTTGTGGCAAGCTGAGGCTGTCCTCAGGGGCTCTGGCCTTGCCGGCTCTCAGCTCTACCCAAAGCAGAACATGACGGACTGGCGTGGGGCCTCTAATAGTACCTTCTTTCAGCAGCGGGATGGATTACAATGACCCCTCTCTGAGCTAAACCAAACACCTATCACAACAATGGGGTCATAGCAGGCAGATGTCTGCGACGCTGCGCAACCTCGCCCGTTCCCACCCCCTCGCCGTTCTATTTCGCACATGCACGTGTTAAAAAAGTTCCTGTCTTCGTACGCGTTCTCACCCGTGCAAAGATATACGAAAATAACAGCGAGGGGCATTTAAGATATTTATATTATCTGTAAAGGCCGAAATTACGCCCTATTTAGATGAAAGGTAATTAGAAAATTAAGCTAATGAGACCAATCCTTTGCGTTCACCCCCAAAAAAACATGCTCACTAATTATTGAATTAAAGATTCAGCTCAGAAGAAGACTTCTCCCTCTTAAGTGAGGTGGTGTTTCCGAAAGCCAAACACACGGACTTGGTCTGGCAAGCTGGGCCAGGCGTTTAGAAAGTGATGGGGTTATTAATCATGTATGAAGTCAGGCCCACGTCTGCTCCCGCTGCGGTTCAGGCTGGCTGTGTTACTCGGGCCTGGGCCAGACCAATGGCAGCCAACACAGGAAATGCAAAGACTAAGACCAGCATCAGACCTCAACAGGACATCCTGTCTAAGCATCAGAGCTCTGCAACATTACACCTGACACATAACAGCTTTAACAACCACTTGATTATCAGGAAACCAAGTTACACTTGTGCACATTCAGGTTAAAAAAAATGTTGTTTTTTAATTGGTTTGGGCGGGTGGATTGAGGAGAAAAATTATACTATCATTTTACTCAGTAAAAAGGTTAAATCTGTCATAGAAGCATAGGAGTACTTTTCAAAAAGTACACATTTGTACCTAAAGGGTGCATATTAGTACCTTACAGGTAGGGTTTGAAATTTACACCCAATTACTAGCCAATTTGACGGCTTACTTTTTTATAAATTATGTTTAATCGTTAATTTCTTTGTAAAGCTTATGTAAACCAAATCTGCACAGTTTTAGCGCAATTACTCGTCAACATGGGATACTTAATATACAGCATTATTGCGCAGCATCTTTGGCTTACTTGAACACACCCGTCACTACACAACACAACAACACGCTAGACTCGAGACTTAAAAAAAAAAGAAAGTCGCCCCAAACAACTAATTCTTTTTAAACTGTGTGTCTCAATCAGTTCCCTTGCTCCCTAGATCGTGAATCACTCAGTAGTGTACAGGGGCTTAGGCACTGGTAGTACACTGACTCACTATACAGTACATGGGGACACTTGATGGCTTATTTTCCAATGACGTACTTATTAAAACAAGATGTCACTGATATTTATAAGCATCACACAGAAAGGACATCTCTCTGACTTCTTTTTTATAAACTGGTATGAGAACTGTATGAAAAACACTTTAATTATTCTGTTTCATGTACTACAGACAAGAACAAAGTCCAGTAAAAAGACAGTGCTCTAGTACAGCGTTAAGATAAAATAGAAAAACTATTTAGTATATAAATACATAAGTAATGGAATTTATTCTATGCTTTATTCGATGTTTATTGTACTGTGTTGATCTGCTTACCTAAAAACAGTTTTGGTTAAAAGGACAATGATGAAAGCGGAAGGGAGGAAATGACAGAATTTAGTTTGAATAATATGCAATTTAGATTTTATAATAGGTAATAATAAAATGTTTAATAAATGTTTATAAATAAATATGTGACATAGTTAATATGGGCATTTTCTTTCTTTTTTTTTTGGCTAGTAGAAGTTCAGAATGGCCGGTAACTTAAAAATTTAGAAGCCAAATTGGCTGATGAGTAAATGAGTACATATCTGTAACTAAATGCTACATATTAGGACCTTTTTAAAGGGTAATGTCCCAGTGACCGCCTTTGTGAGCTTTTCGGACAGTACCTATATGGACATTAGTTAATACGGTGGTTCTCAAACTGGTCACGAGATGGATCCAGGGGGGCCACAGTTTTATGGCATGTTATAAAATACATAAATTTATCGAAATACATTAATTTATCGTGAATTCTGTGTAATTAAACAAACAAAAAAAAGGCTCAAACCAACAGCACTACTTTGTATAATTTAATAAGTTTTGTTTAATTAAAATGTTAAGTTGTAGAACTGTTTTTTGTCATAAATTTTCTTTGGGGGGGGCATGAAGGAATGTGCCATACATAAGGGGGGCCACAGGCTGAAGAAGTTTAAGAACCACTGAGTTAATATACTGAATGTGTGACCCTGCCTGCACTATAAAAAAATCTTTGCTGCCTTACATTTTTTTGTTTAATCAAAATAAGTAATAAGTAATTTTTGCTACAACTTATAAAATTAAGTTATATTTAACTATATTTTATAAGTTATAACACCTCATCTCTGGTCAAGATAAATAATAGTAAGTTAAAATCACTAAATTAGAGTTGATTAAACAAACAAATTAAGGCAGCAACATTTTTTTACAGTGTGTAAACATTCAGCTAAAGTCGTTTATTTTGTTTATTTTACTTCTACATAAATTCAATTACATAATGTAAAAAACATTCTGTGAAAATATAACCTTGATATCTTTAAAATATCGACTATGTCAAAGATTGAAATCATGGTGATATTAATTATTGAATTCAAACTTTGATAATCCTAATCTCATAATAATTAGGTTATAAAACTTTAACCTGGATTTCACAGACAGGGTCACATATACATCCACATATAATTTCTATTCACGCCTTTATCCTATATGCGACTTACAGTGCACTCAGTCGATACATTTAAGTGCTTTACTCTACCAATTGAGCTACTGGAACACAATTTAATAGGGTTCTGCAGTTTTAAGGTCACCGTTTTTATTAACTGGAAATTTCGTAAAATGTTTCATCGACTTAATAATCAACACCAAGATGCACAACAGAACAGCCCGTTGAACAAACTATACTTACACCCTCAGGGCCTCATTTTCATTCATGTCAAATTAAACATGGCATCTACCCAATCCAAGGTCCAGCGCGGTCCAAACTACGTGAAAACTGTGAATTAAATCGCTTAAAGGAACTGCACTCATGCAGACCCTAAAATGATTAGCTACTACTTCAGCGCAGTCATTATTTCATTTAAGCATTACTTTGTTACGCTCGCTGCCAGAGGTACCCTGACATTTAAAATTTACCTTGGATACAGTGGCAAAAACAAGCCCCAAACAAAAAGACACATCCCACAATCCAGATGTACCGTGATGTGCCCCAGCCTCATAAAGAGAGCAATGTCTTTATTAGGAAGTCTAATTTCACTGCGGTTAGATAATCAAGGCTGTTTTACATGATCTGAGCTGCCCGCCAATAGTTTTGATCATAGTCTTAATATAATCATGGAAGCTGCTGACCCGGCTGCATCAGCATAGCTTTGCTAATATCACAGCCCTCTCTCCCAGGCTTCAGTTGAACCACAGCTGCACCTACTGGTAAAGTACAGGCATACTCTGTGAAGTACCTCAACTGGGAAATCGCACATGAAAGGCTCACACCGCAGCTATTTCAGTAAAACAACCAATTGGCGAACAATTTCAGGCTGATCTACATCAACTTCATAAAAACGGCTGTGTATTTATTTACCATCAACCTTTTGCTTGAACGCTTCAAGCTTTCATCTCCGACCAAAGCTGTCAGCGAGCTGGGTGTTTTTTCGAACTCTACGGCGCATTTCATCTTTACCTCCACCGCGGCTGCATCTTCCAGAGCCGCCGGTCCTGCACTGTTCTGAGATCAGAGGTTAAAGACAGGTTATTTTCACCCTCCCACACCACCCCCTCCATAATTCACAGGAGCGCAGCAATTTTACAGGTGCAGGATGTCTCTGAAATGACTTAACTGCCTGAGCCCGGGCCGATGGGGGCAGAGAAAATAGGCGCTTAATTGTCCCCTGGCACTTCTGAGAGACTACCAAAATGGCACTTTGTTTTTGTATCTTTTTCTCCCACAGCTCTCCCTCAACGTACTGTTTTCTCAGGCCTAATGGGAGCGGGTCACACGGTGCGGCAGTCCGTCCCGAGACGGTAACTGTGTCTGTCACTGACTTTCATATGGAAGAGGAGAGGAGAAGTTTAAAAAGCCGCCTGACACCTTTGACGTGGGCAGCAGTAATGGGAGCTGATGCCCACTTGTCAGCTGAATGACACGGTAAGTGGTGTTGTCACAGATCAGGTGGGGAGTTTTATGCGAAACGATGCCTTCCATTTACTTGCCGATGACCTTCCGAAGTTCTCTCCATGCCACGGCCGACTTGATTAAATTTAATATCTCTATGTGGGCTTTTTATCACCTTGGAATTATTCGTTTTTCCCACCTCTTTCTCACCTCAAAAAGTTCAGCCCGCAGATGAGCTGAAAGTTTTATGACGCCATAAGAGTCTATTAACAAATTCAGCGCAAACGGCAGCATTTTGAGTGAATGCTAAAAACATGCAAAGGCAAAGATGGAAGTGGGTTGTTTTGTGTGTTTGGAGGTAAACAACCGAGCTGAGGGTCTTATTGGTATGCATGTGAATTGGGAAGAGTGGCACTGGCCTTGGAAAAGCTTGGGGACTTGAGAAAAATACAGGAAATATAGTATGACTTTGCAGAGGAGTACAAAAAAACCGAAGGTTTTGTTTTGTTTAGGGGTTTTATTTATTACCAATTTAAAAAGTCTAAAATATAATTATGTTGCATCAAAACATACTGTAGAATTTTTGTAGATTTCCTGTTTGACTGAATTTCTGTTCACGCAAATGCCGCCGGTTTAAAAGCTAGCAAGAGGCGAGAATTTCTGTGGATTTTACAAATAGATAAACAAATGTAATTGCACGTCTGTTGACACTTGTCCTGCATAAACACGCATTTACCAGAACCATGCTTAAACAGGAAAAATATGAAGTCAAATAAAATTAGCCCCCATGTGGTACCCTGCCAAATTAAGCCGGATCCTTTCTGTTTACCAAACATTGCAATTAACCTTATGATTCAGTGTTGATTATTTAGGGCTGAGAGCCATGATGTATTACCTCCCCCAATGAAAATGACTTGACTATCCGTTAAATTTTGAGTTATTTGAAGTTAGTAAACAACAAATTTCAATTAAGTTTAATATGTCTGAACAATACATACATACATACATACATACATACATACATACATACGCGCACAAACGCACGCACGCACACACACACACACACACACACACACACACACACACACACACACACACACACACACACACACACACACACACACACACACACACACACACACACACACACACACCCTTTGCACCCTCAGATTCCAGATTTTCAAATAGTTGCATTTCAGTCAAATATTGTCCTATCCTAACAATTCATACACCAATGGAAAGCTTATTTATTTAGATAATGTATACATCTCAATTTAAAAAAATTGACCCTTATGACTGGTTTTGCTGGTTTTGTGGTCCAGGGTCACATACTGCATATAAAAGACAGACAGACAGATATATTTATTACATTTATGCAATTGGCAAATGCTTTAATCCAAAGCCAATTACAGTGCATTCTACACACTTTATTAGTATGTGTTCCCTGGGAATCAAACCCACAAAATTTTGCAAAGCAGTGCCCGTTAAGCTACAATATTAATACCATCAATATTAAAGGATTAGTCCATTTTCTTAAAAAAAAATCCTAATAATTTACTCACCACCATGTCATCCAAAATGTTGATGTCTGTCTTTGTTCAGTCGACAAGAAATTATGATTTTTGAGGAAAACATTCTAGGATTTTTCTCATTTTAATGGACCCCAACACTTAACAGTTTTAATGCAGTTTAAAATTGCAGTTTCAACAGAGTTTCAAAGGACTCTAAACAATCCCAAACGAGGCATAAGGGTCTTATCTAGCAAAACGATTGTCAATTTTGACAAGAAAAATAAAAAAGATCCACTTTTAAACCACAAAACTTTTCGAATATCTCTGGTCATGTGACGCGCCAGTGCGACCTCACGCAATACTTCATCACGTCAAGAGGTCACAGAGGACGTATGCGAAACTATGCCCCAGTGTTTACAAGTGTGGAGAAAGAGGACCGTTCAGACGTTGTTGTATGTCGAATGATACTAATAAATGTCTTTGTGTCAGTTTGTTGCTTAAAATTATCTGCAAATGTGCGTTTCATATATGTAACACGTGACCTTTCCACGGCACTACGCAATTATAGGGCCTTATAAAATCTGTTTTATTTTTTCCCAAATTCCGTTTTATTTTTTCCCAAATTCCATTTTCTCCGTTTTAATTTTAGCAAATTCCGTTTTATCCGTTTAAATTTTTGGCGATTATTTTTTTTACCCTTTACTGTTATTTTAGTTATACAAAGAGTGTGCCTTTGATGTTAATGATTAAAATGTAAATGATTTGGGGAAAAACTGGATAACACGATTACTTAATGACTGTAAAACATGCCTTTACACACACACGCACATACACATGCGCACACACACACACGCGCCCGCCCGCACACACACACAACTCAATTCAATGCATTGTTTAGTATTGTTGCAGAATGCTACAACAAGGTGTCAAAGCAGTGGTGCCTTCAGAAGTGCCTTAAACACATCGGTCCAGCGGAACGCGATACATATTTTATACACGATCGCTTGAAATGCAAATAACTTTACAAACATACACAGGATTACTGATATGACTTAGGACAGCATGAGAGCGCAGCTCTTTGCACGTGCGAGCGAAAGAGAGACAGAGAGCGGCGCCATGATGCAGATGATTATATTTTAAATGCGAGGGATAGTTAGTTTGCCTCAGCTCGCTTGAAATGCATAAAACTGAACAAATACATGAGGATTTGTGTTCGGACTTCGGACAGATGCGAGAGCGCGTGCACGTGAGAGAAGTGCAGTGAGACAGACGTGGATGAGAGAGTGCATGTATCTTTGCGCTCACCGTGAACAGAATGTTGACAAAACTTACAAAATAACAGTTCTCCGGTCACATAAAAGTCATGTGAGAACTGCTCAGAACTAAATGCTTAGCGTCGAATTTCTTAATTTTTCGCTGACAAAAGCAGATCGTGGAGAGCCGCTTCCACATGGTTTCAGTGTTTTGGAGGGGGTCTGAAACGACGGGAGGGGGTGTGTCGCCCAGATTTACTTCCCTCGATCTGCATTTCCCAGAGACATACTTTCGTCTCCCACACAAAAACATAATTTCATTCAAAATATTAAAAATTCTGCGAAATTCCGCGTTAATACTAGATTCCGTGTTAATCTGCCAATTCCGCGATTCCGTCCGCAATTCCATGATCGCGAAAATTATAGGGTCCTACAATTATGTGAGGTCGCGCCGGCGGGTCACAGGACCGGAGATAGATGAGAAGATGTGGTTTAAAAGTGCATATTTTTTATTTTTCTTGCCAAAAATGACAATCGTTTCCCTAGATTAGACCCTTATGCCTCGTTTGAGATTGCAGTTTCAATGGACTCTAAACAATTTTAAACTGCTACGTGTTGGGGTCCATTTAAGTCCATTAAAATAAGAAAAATCCTGAAATGTTTTTCTCAAAAAACATAATTTCTTCTCTACTGAACAAAGAAAGACATCAACATTTTGGATGACATGGTGGTGAGTAAATTATCAGGAATTTTTATTTTTAAGAAAATGGACTAATCCTTTAATAGCATTAAAATGTCAATAATGCATTGTACTACCATTATTCAAGTTACTTAGAGCAACATACACAGAATATTCACAGCAAATGAGCCACAGTCACACAATACAAGTTGACACTAAAAGAGCATTCACGTCAGCTTTGTGCACTGTGGATCATTTTTGGTGGAAGTTTGATGAGGTCAAAATAAGTCACCTTTCACTGAATGTGTAAGCCATTTCATTTTGACCACGGGGACTGGGAAAACAATTGTTCATGACTGATTTTTCTCGGACCCCATAATCAAGCCCATGTGGATGGCGTGCCTTTCAACGTGCAGCAAGTCCCACTCTCAACCTGATTAAAGCACCAACCCTCACCTGCTCTTCATTATTGCAGACAGGAAAAGCTAAAGTGAAATAAGTTAGCACCTGTATGTTCCAATTCTACGAGTTTTCTACGTGTACATAACTTTTGAGTGTATTGAGCTGACAGTCTTATAAACGATGGGGTTACAGGCTGTTTGTGCTGGAGTGGTGGTAGGTTGCGCCCTGGGACACAACTAAGGTGGGGTGCGGGGGGCAGACTCGAGCTGGAAAAAGAGCAGATACTTCCTGTGTAGCTGGGTTACAAGGATGAATTACGACCCGAGTAGGAAACAGGCTATTTGTAGCAGTGAGGGAACGTGCAATACATTTTAAATAATAAAATAACGGCCAAACTCTGCAGTTTGTTAAATACTCACTACGCTTAAGTTTATAGAGCGGCCTAATCCGATTGTGCGAAAAATAAATTGGCTAACAATGTTAAAGAGCCCTACAGTATGTGAGTAAATTGCAGGGTAGAAAGATGTACGATCCAACACTGGGTTTGTTCTACATTCAGGTGACCGATCCCTGGTTTCGAATGGAGGCCATTAACACACAGAGCTCTGAGCAACATTTAACCAATTTAGCAAATTATCTTCAGGGCTGTTTTATAAGTCGTACTCATTATATGCCGGGGCAGAGAGAGGCGACGCGTGAGAGTTCCTCATGCTTATTTCCATACATTACAGCCGCGCATTCCCAGCACACAGTGCAGGAAGCACCTGTTAGGATCCCCGTGGCCTCTTTCCACCCAGCTGACCACTTTCATCCCTCGACCGCCTCATAAACAGGTGGTTTTCTTCAAATCTCACTCTTTTACCCAGCAAAGGGGTGAAGTTGGTGACTGGTGGACGTGTGGAACCCCTACTAAGGCCCTGGGAGAGTACTTCTCACCACATGTTTAATACAATCACAGGTTATTTAGTCCGCTCTGAAATACAGTCGTTCTGCTAGGTCCGACTCCAAACAAATTTGGGGAAGAGGAGCCTTTAAAAGAGATGTCTGTTCCGTCGACAGAGGGGTTAAAGTTAATTCGATCAGGCATGTGTACCCTTTGCAAAAAGGGGAAACATCTGCATTCAGTGGCATGGCCCCATTTGTTGCAATTTTGGGTCTCATTTCCATTTGCAAGAAAGATAACTGCTTGCATATGGAAGCAATAGATAGAAGAGGTCAATGCAATTTCTTGCACTTGAGGGAAAAAAATCCTTACGTGGTAATCTTAGTTGGCGGAAGACGAAACAAAGATGTGGCTTTGCGTAGGAATACCTTGCAGTAATGGGCTTACCAGTCATTAGAATCTAACTAGATCCAGTAACTTTTCTTATCACTGCTATACTGCTATAACATGACATTTCAAAACTTGCCATAAAACAATCGATTTTGCTTAAATATTTCTGGACAGACATCAGACGTTTTAATCCTGTAAATACAATTTGGAAATGATGGTATAGTGGGCAGTACTCCGACATGTGGCGCAGACATGCTTTCGGTGACCCAAGTTCGATTGCCGCCTCAAGGTCCTTTGCCAGTTCCGTACCCCTTTCTCCAACCTGTTTCTTTTCTCCTTAAAGGGATAGTTCACTTTAAAATGAAAATTCTGTTATCATTTTCTCATCCTCATGTTGTTACAAATCTGTATAAAAAAGTCTGATGAACACTAAAGAAGATAAATGATAGTAAGCACACAGCTTATTGTAACAACTGACTTCCATAGTAGAAAAATATTATGGAAGTATTGTGATAAATGATACAGGGTTCCCACACCTTAGTTAACTTCAAATTCAAGGACCTTTCAAGAACTTTCCAGATCCAATAACCTCAAATTCAAGGACTAATTGTGGGGACTCACTGCACGTGAGAATAAGGTTACATTGTGTTACCTTTTAAGATACATTGTTACAGTTCCCTTTCGCTGGAACTCGCACTAAGTCACTGCGGTGACACTTTGGGGACGCCTCCAGAAGTAAGTGCGTCTGAATGTGTATATCAAATTCAACCAATGATGAGGCTTAATGACATAGACAGGGTGACGCGCGAAGTATATTGCTATCTGAAATATTGCCAAAGACGGCGATACAGGGACACAGAAAGTATGGCAAGGGAGACGCAGCGTCTCGTTCCCTTCTCAGGGAACAACAGTTACATACGTAACCCAAAACGTTTTCATGTGTCAAACACAACTATGCAAAAAAGCATTTTGGTATGAATCAACATTCGCATACAGAAGATATAAGCATTTAAAGCGAACAGTTTAGCACGTGTGCTTAAAAAGTCTAGAATTTTTATGATATTATCCTACACTACACAGGGAATAATATGGATTTTTTTTCCAGAAAACTTCTTGCATAAAATAGATTCAAGCACTTTTAATGACCTGTATCTGTGTACGTATAATTTCAAAAACTTGAGATATTGTGATAAATAATGGTATGCACACAGCTGATTGTAACCATTGACATCCATAGTAGAAGTATAGGAAGTATTGTGATAAATGATAAAGAAGATATTGTGATAAATGATGGTAAGCACACAGTTGACGGTACCCATTGAGTTCCATCATATTTGTTTTTCCTACTATGAAAGTCAATGGTTACAATCAGCGGTTTGCTTACCATAATTTATTAAAATATCTTCTTTCTTCTCAGAAAAAAAATTATACAGGTTAAGAACAACATAACAATAAAAAAGACAGAATTTAAATTTTTGGGTGAAAATAAGTCCAAAAATGCCACATATTTCAGGCAAAAATTTGTAAATCTCTTCACTTTGACAGAATTGACCTTGACACAAGAACAACTGATTGTCTGATATGCAATGTGTTAAACAACACAATAATGTAAAACTTTCCACGTTTCCATTGAGGTCCAATAGCAACTCGGCAAGAACGTTCTAGAAGAAAAAATGACTTTACAGATAATTATAATTGCAATTATAGAGGAACTTTTACCTCAAAGAAGCCGTCATTAGAGAAGTTAAACCTCCAGCTTAAAACTGATATCAAAGTCACCGGAGAGCAATTACGCATATAGCCGACTAGTTAGAGAATTTTTTCCCTTAACATAATGCCAGGATATTTTAGGGGAAATCTAATTGAGCGTCTTTTTGTGTGATTATTTATGATCAGAAAGCACCAAAAGATTTTTTTAAGGACCGATGTGAATGATTAAGTGGGTGATCTTTTTGGATTAATTACGACCAACGTCTCTTCATTTGGGAGGGCCCTATTATAAGGACGGTCTTGAAACATTAAAAACGGCTTTGAATCAAAATTGCATTCTGAAACATGGCTCAGGATAATGAACTGGGTCTGTGAACAAAGGACCCTTACATTACAGGAAGAAAACTGAATGTGGCAACAATTCTGTGCCATGTCTTTTTGGGGCATTTAGTCCTCACAGAGGATTCACCACTTACATGGTCTGGAATAACTCCAGTGCTTTAGTCTTCTAGTGATGAATTATGATAGGAACTGTGTACTTTAGGGATGTAAGACAATTAGCTTGGATTTCTGTGGAAAAGATAAATGCACTTTTCCCTACCAGCTGGATCAGATGGCTCTTATTCCTTTCAGAGTAGAGGTCAGGCTCTCATTTCCTGTTGCTGGGTTAAGAAATAGGTTGAGGGCCCCTGCACTCCCTTGGGAGTTCGAGTGGCCCTCGAGGACCAGCGCTGACGCCACCCAGAGGTGGAATACCAGTCAGTACCAATCCCATAATGGGCACAGTGTGCACATACAGAACTCATTAGCCTCAATCCGTGAATGTGTTTAACAGATACCCTCGGCTCTCCTTCCTCTCATAATGACTCATTAATTAAGTGTTTGTGTATCTAGAGGAATTAGGCAGGCTTCAGTCATGAATCACAAGAACCAGTCTTGAATTGCTGGTTTGATCTTAAAAACAATCTACAAGGCATACTTCTCCCAATTTAAACATCACACACCTCACTAAGAATTATGGCACTTGAGAGCTGTGGACATCAGCAATTTCAAGTTTTATACAAAGGAGCAGGAAAAAGGGCCCGTTATTATCTGCCTGTCTAAAAATTGAATGAGCAACTTTCATTAAAACTGATTAGAGTTGATGCATTGGGTGAAAACCTCAGAGCCAAATACATAAATGTATAAGGTATGCCCTAAAGGCATAGTTCACCTAAAAATGAATATTCTTTCATCGTTTACTTACCTTCAAGTTGTTAAAAACTAGGGCTGTCAAAAGATTAATCGTGATTAATCGCAATTAATCGCATCCAAAATAAAAGTTTTTGTTTACATAACATATGTGTGTGTGATGTGTATAATTATTATGTATATATAAATACACACACATTCATGTATATATTTAAGAAATATTTGCATTTATATACTGTATATACATTTATATAATTTATATTATATAGAAATATAAATATTTTATATATAAATATAACCGATTTTTCTTAAATATATACATGACTGTGTGTTTTTATATATAAATAATAGTGCTGGGCAAAGATTAATCACATACAAAATAAAAGTGATTTTTTTTCATAATATATGAGTGTGTGCTGTGTGTAATTATTATGTATATATAAATACACATACATTCATGTATGTATTTAAGAAACACTTACATGTGTATATATATTTATTTATATTTGTATATATTCTATATTATATATAAATTAAAAAATTGATATATAAATAAAAAAATCTGAAATGAATATATCTACATCCTGTTTCCTGCTTGCTTACAATTATCTTACTTTGTGTTTAACAACAAAAAAATGTATACAGGTTTTTAACAACTTGAGTGCAAGTAAACAATAACATAATTTTTATTTTTGGGTGTACTATAATTTTAACATCAAAGCATTGAGATTGTAACAAATGTCTATTATCATTATATTGACCACAGACTCTTAATTTAGACAAAAATACCATATAGTAAGGACAGTAAAATGAAATTAAATTAAAAATTAAGCGTTATTGTATGACTTTACAGATAGAACAGTCCTTTACAGGACAAATCATGACATACTATACTACAGACAAATACAAATATATCACAATGTCAGCACGTATAAGCCAATAAAGTCATAAACGTTAGCAACATTTCCGACGTACAAACATTTACAAAGCATACACTACACCCAAAGCCAATTCGAACATAAAATCTGGCGTGGGAAATGGCAATTACGAAGTATAATAAAATATCATTGCAATGATTCATGATTTATGGTCTGTTTTTACATTAAACATGTTACGTGTACAATGACACTAACGTCCCATACCTGCATGGTAACAATAAAAGCAGCGCTCCATTTTTCCCTTTAAGGTTGCAGTCTGCTGCAGGGACAGAAATGCAATTAAAAAACAATAATAATTCTTTACACACAATAATGGGTGAAAAAACTGCATTAGGCTTTCACTCTGGCATTTCTGCGTTTTTATGTTTGTGACCGAGCGCTCCACAGAATAAAACAGAGACCTCTGTGTTCCACTTCCTCCACGTTATTACCTATCAAAAGAGTTTATGAAGTCCTTTACAAAGCATTTGACAGGGGCGTAACATGTTTAATAGCTTGCTAAGTCAAGGCATGGCCCCATAAGTCTCATATAATCCTTTCAGAATGTGAAGGAATGTGAAACATGTGCTTTGATTTCACTATTCGTTTTATTGCTGGTTTGCCTTCAATAGAGACTTTGATTGCCTGGATCTGGATTACAATTTTAATTTGATAAAAATTTAATTGTGCATACTCGCCTATATATGTAAAGAGTAAATGCCATATAAGAATCAATATATATATATGTGTATATATGTGACGTCACTGTGTCTTGTTTGCGTTTGATCTAGTGTTGGCACCTGAAATATGTTCCACTTTTACTCTTTGATCTGTATCTGTATTTGATCTGTATTATATTTCACATTATATTTTAAGCCGAATTAAGCTGTTTTAAATAGTGAAATAAAAATATAAATGGGAATCATGAAAATTCTATTTGTGGGGGCCAGTGTTGATTCTGTGGTGGGCCACCACAAATAAATCATGTATGGGAAACACTGTATATATATATATATATATATATATATATATATATACATTGTTCCTTCCAATTGGTAGAGCATTGTGTCAGCAGTTAGATATGCATCTATATTTTTTAGTGAAAAAACATAGGCATCAAGGAATCTAGGCTTATTAGCATACAGCAAAAAACCTTCATTGTGAATCTGTTCATATGCATTTCACTGAATGAGCCAAATATGCATCTACACACACATCATCAACTGTCTTACCTAATCAAACTCTTAACAAATACACATAAGTCGCCTCTTTCATCAGTTTTTATTGCTTAAGACTCGCTGCATGAGTAACAAAGACTATATGCGTGTAGGGTGAAATTTTGTAACAATGCAATATAATTCAACACAGTGGTAAAGAAGGGGGCGTAGGGGTATCGCGTTTCATTCTATAAGTCTATTGAGAAAGCATTGAAAGTGGCAGTCTGGTCATGTGCAATAAGGCATCACCCATTAGCCCTGTTGGGTTGGATTTATTTTAATTCTCTAATCCTCTAATCAGGGCTTCTCCCCTGCAGCCACTCAACCAGTCAATGACAGCTCTGATGCTAAAGTCATGTCTCAAGGCTAGTGGAGAACTCCCAAGTCTCCTAAGTGGCATTTGACTCCACGAGCCCGAGACGAAGAAAGAAGCATGCAAAAAAATCACATGAAACATTCCCCCTAAAAGTGCCGCTCTCGAGAAGAGCCGGCCTAATGGGGAAATTATTTATGAACTATTTGCAGTGCACCTGAAAATACCTCCAGTGAAATTATGTTTGGCAACCTGAACTGCTTTGAAGTCAATGGAGTGGCAATAAAAATTAGCCCTTCATTAAAGAACTGCACCCTTCAAACGGAACTGGCCAATGCTCAGAGGGTCGGGAACGGCACTGCAGATCCAGCCCTCGGCAGCGGGGCACACATGTTAGCAATTTGCCTGATTCTCTGCTGTTTTTATGATTTTCTCCCAAACTTTTCTCTCCGCCGCACTCCTTTTATGTCGCATTTAGGAAATTAACACTAACCGACAAATTACTTTGTAAATAAAGGGGTATAACTTTAGAATGTTGAAACCAGGACTTGCCCGAGGCGAGTGCTGCTTGCAGAGCAACAAAGGGATCCTTGATAGCTGTTTTAGATATGCCAGCGCAGAACCAGGCTTTATTTTATCAAGTGCACATAATTTTTCAATTGAAATTAATGTAAGGCTTTCATTTCCCCAGTGTGCGGCACTTGTGCTACACGTCCACGCTTACTTGGAAACGGCTGAACTTATGGAGAAGGCCTTCAAGAGAAGCGGGGGTCATTTGTAAAGTGCTCTGGGGTTTAGCCAGGAACAAACAATTCTTATTCACAAAAAAGAAAAAGGGAATAAAAAACAGCAGGACTAAAATCAGCCGCTGCGATCTACAGAAACCAGACGCTCAGAACTCCGAAGGACTGTGATCTGAAGCGATGTATGCTAATGACTTAATCACTTACATTTGTAAATTGTATTATTGTAAAAGAAATTACAGTACTGATTAAATTACTGATATTTATCTCCTAATAGCACTGATTAACTGTTGATGATAATCTGTCATTGTGAAGGCTTATATTAGCCGCATCAATCTTTCAGAACAATAAACATCTAATATGAAAGCAAACTTTTGTCTGTTCAGCGGCCAGATGGCGCGTTTAAGTGAGGAATGCAATGCAGAGCGGCCGTAATTTTGATGATGGGAACCAAAACTGTTGCTTTTTTTAATTGAGTTGTTTTGCCCCATTAACCCTTCATCAAGCACCTACATCAAATTAACGGCGAGAACAAAGGTACTTTTGTTATCCGGCTTTATATACATTTTGGTTTTACGTGTCTTACGCATTCTTTAACGGCAACTACAGCTCTCTGTTTCACTCCAACGTAGCAATCAGTACTGAAAGAGTTCAGTGTTGAAAGCTTTACCAAACCTTAATGTATTTATAAGTGCACATTCGGTTCAAAAGCACTCTCGCATGCAACACAAAAGCGTTCACTAGAAGCGCCTATAAACTTCCATTGACAAAATCCGAAGAATAAGAAACGTGGGTCTCTAAATATTTGGAATACTGGTCAAATAAATCTGGAGGGAACTACACTTTGGGACAGCCACCCAAAATAGTGTTTGCCGAAAGCTCTGCCGAAAATCCTGATGCCTCGCCTCAAAAGCTTTGAAGGCAATACAAAAGTAGAAAAGTCTGTGAAGTTATTTTCCCATGTTGGAGCTACATTCTGCTGGTATAAATTATGCATTAGACATATGTATATGTATTGACTTTAATAAGGGAAATTTTAGACGTGCCAGCTATTGTACCAATCACTCGGGGGTATCGGCGCTCAAAGAACACGCTTTCTCGTTCACCTATCACCGTGGCTGACTCGGGGTGAAGCCTTGGGAAATTAAACGAATTAATTAAAATAATAATAAAGTCAGAGCTCAGGTATTTCAGATACTGCAGCACAGCTACATTTGATTTGCTCGCCGAGATATTTGCGAGGGCTTTTGAGATTCCCGTTCCCTAATCAGGACGCCAGTGACACCTCACAGCTTGCTTCTCATCATCGCCTTGACATTCCAGTGCATTTTATTGTGAAATACTTGATGATGGAAAGGTGTAGTGAGGAACTCCTCGAGACCCAAACGTAAGTGCACCGTGACTGGATTTAGAACGGTTGAAAGGAAAACTGCACCACAAAGTCTTGCTAAGGATGCCACCATATTGCAGGTTTTGCGGTTCAAAGTCTGACGTTTACAGATCCACTCCCCATGGTGTACATGTATTATCTGAAGTGACTGTGAAAGAAATGCGAGAGATGTCTTGTTATACCCAATTGGGCAAATGGCATGAGAACAACCGATCCAAGCTGGAGCTTCGTAACCTCTACAGTCTGCAGGCCACCCTTTAGAGCACATAAGGGGAATGTAAAACACCTGTTGAGGGTAAAGCCCTGATGGCACACGCTGTCAAAACCCAATAACTCTGAATGACTTTAACTATAAGCTCTGGCCATGTGGTGCACGTCTTTCTTGGGAGGTATTTCTGAGCAGGGGGAAAGATCTGCTCACTCAGTAAGTCTACTGGCCTTTTCGCCAACTTTTGTTATATGATGATGGCCGTTTTAAGCTTATTCTTAGCAAATATGATTTTCTCTTATAAAGCCATGTAAAATTATATCGAGCAAATTTTCTACGAAAAGATGCACAGCAAGCTGACAGCAATTTGATGTAACAGACAAGACTGGAAATCAATGATAATAGTTGCAGGTAAGAGAACATCACAGCATCCATTAATCATTCAAGCGGTTAAGCAATGTGCGAGGACACACAGGTTGAGGGAGTGAAGGCTGCAGCCACAAGCTTTGGCACTAAAAACGCTTGCATTTTCTTGATGAAAGATAAATGTTAAACAACGAGGAGCCCTAAAATCACAAGAGATATTGCATCTAAGCAGCTGCGAAAGCTGTCTGTTTATTACAGGGATACCAGAGAAGAGAAAAAGACAGCAATTATGAGAAGAACTGACGGACAACTAGCAACAAAAAGAGCAATCTTCTCAGCAGCCTAACAATGTGATGAAGGACGCCAGATCTTTTGAAGCAGCGCTCATGAGAGGTCACCAAGCATTTGGTCTCCCACGAAAAAGCTCAGCGCATTAACTATTGAAGAGGTCGTGATGTGTAGAGCAAATGAGTAAAGTGGGGAAGGCGCAACGCTTAATTGAGCAAACAGCTGTGAAATGACATCAGCCAAGTGCGCTGTGTTTTCACTCTGCAACAATTTCGCTCTTAAAAGGTTCCATCAGTACCTCGACAGCAAGCCATAGTCCCGTACATTTAATCTTCGCTGTTTTGCAGGCTGCCAGCTGGCAGGGTTCAGAGCAAAAGTGTTCTGGTGTGGGTCACTGGTGTGGAGCTGCCATAAGTGACTCATTGTGCTGCCTCCTGTCAGTCACACTACAGAGTGCATTACATTCCACTGATGTGAAAGCACCAGCAACCATATCTGCGCAGGCTCTGGATTTATCAAAACACCTCCTAAAAAATTTCAAGGCAATTTATGGATCAAATGCGTGGGAAAAACCTCTAATGGGGGGACTGTGCCTTCTTAAGCCATGATATTCAGGCAGGGTTTTTTCGGAATAACCCTTCACATTACATTAGCCACTTAATGAAGATCAGTGTGGAAATCTCAATGTGACGTTTTAGGTGAATTTACGCTGGTCGGAATTCTAACAGCTGTGATTCAGCACTTAAGTTCTTAACTACATTAACCTCATAAAATTTCCTTCATTTTAGTATTTGTGACATCAAGGGACCAATTGGAAATGAAATCTCTTTAAACGGTAAAGCACAACATGGCAACACAAAGCCTTTAAGGATGCATTTAAATAATCTTTTAGTAAAATAAACCCTTCAGAAATCCACCAACCGAATGTGTGCTACATAACTGTTTTACATACATTAACATTTAGGAAATTAATAAAAATACACTTATAAAACGGGCAGTTCTGGTTCTTCATTCTGAATGATTGTTACGCGTTCTAAGCCTAGATAAAATACCCCGGTAACCCCATGGTTCAGACCGCATTACATAAGTATCACTGAGCCACTGTTGCTGCGTACTGATTTATGAAAATAAACACCACAGTTTTTAATCATATATTTATTTTGTTTACAGTTTCAGAATTAATGGCGATATCCAGATAAATGTCAATAAATATTGTTGAGTCATCTCATCAATAAAGAGAAAACGTTCCCTGAGGAGTTTCTACCTCAAATTCATATTTCCGCTATCCACTGGTTGGCGATCTTACCCAACTTAAACACTGACGCATTCACTCAACACTAAAAACACCGTGTAAGTTTTGATCATGCTCTGAATCTGATCTCTTACAAAAGTTATTCATAAAAATGGAATTATCTTCGCTTTTAGCTGAAAATTTGAAAGGTGATAAGAGAACAAATGAAGGTAGGAAGGCAACTTTTTAAAAAAAATGCTGACGGGGAAAGAGTTAAGCATGCTTCCAAACATATTTGATCATCACTTCAACAGTTGCACGATGAATGTTGATAAATGAAAATAAACACCACAGTCTTTAATTTTTCATTGTGTTTTTGCTGTGTCTGTGTTGGTTGGGAACTACGCTCTGTTTCAGCCACACTTTATTCTGAGGAACTACTTTGTTTGGCGGAAGAGTAATATTTGTACGAATATAATTACAACTTATTTGTGTTACATTTTATGAAATTCTGCTATGCATATGAAGTAACCGTGTTATAAAAGCAATAAGCAGTTGTGTTACAGTGCATTTTATAACTGACTTCGCGTCGTGCCTAACAACGCCCCTTAGCTGTTATAAAAAGCACTGGTAAACCACTGCTTCTTGGGGCTTATTGCTTTATTTTACACCAGCATTGGGTCAAAAGGGACAAATCCAACTTTTGAGTTAAATTATGTTTATATTTGGCCCAGGCCAGGTATATATGGTCTGGCCAGGATATTGTAATTTAAGAAGTGGAGTTGCATCCCTCAACTGATGTTTATGTTGTCATTTTGTGTATTGGCCACCAGTTGTGTGATTGCAGTACCAGTTTTAGCCACAAGTTTTGTGATTGCAATACCAGTTTTGTCCACAATCCTACATACTGTTCCTTTAATTTACACCTGCTCCCATGTGTTTGTGATGACAGTGCTTCACTGACAAATTTAAATGCAAAATTTTTTTAGGAAAAACTATTTGTACTGACACATGTTTACTTATTATTTCTTTAGACAGATTCGTCTTTTCTATTCATTTTTAATTAAATTATGTAATCTGATGAGTTTTAAGCTCCTTTTCACTCTGTTTGTTTCTTCTGTGATTGCTGTGATCACAGGTGTTGAGCAGCTTACTCCTGGGTCATAAAGTACACCTGATTTCTCACAACATACACAGACAGATGACTTGCTGATTTGTCCTGTGTTTATATGAAAATCTGATTTATTCTCTTGTGTTTTTATCTAGATTACCATTTATCTCACAGCACCAAATGTGCCATTATTAATGTAAATGTTATTTATTTGATGTTTATGCATCAGTACTTTTTATTTCCATTTGTAGAGATTGTTTAGAAATCCCTGGTAATATACCATGGTGATTTAGGTCACTATAACCGTGATGTAAATTTTTTATACCATTTCATCTCTACCAATGATTTGGGTTTGTCTATTTTTGACCCAATGCTGGGTTGAAAATAACACAACAATTTTTAGACACCTTGAATTCATGCAAAAGCATCTGCCACGTGCATAAATGTAAACTGAATTTGAGGTAGACTATTTTAAAAAAAACGAATTGATTTGAAACTTTATAAATTACAAAAGGGTGCATAATTTCATAAAGATATTGACAACCAAGTTCATTAAGCAACTATGAAAGCTAAGCACAAGATCTTCCCATGTCTCCTCTTTGGTTGTCCTCAATAATCACACCAATCTGCTGCTGTTATCATGTCAAGATGTCTCTCTGCATCTTTCTGCAAGACAATATTTAATTCATATTCATGTTATTTCATTTCTACATGAAAGGCACTGAGGTTTAGGGCAAACTTTTCCTCCCCTCCATCTTCGAAAACCTCTGATAGCCGGCAAGGTCGCAGACGGGTTTTAATTTCATGCTGATAATTTAGCAAATGGCCTGCACTGGATCACTTTGATGTTGCAGAAGTTTTGGAAATTTCAATCTTGAGCCAGCTACCACGACCCCGCTTCATTAGCGGACCTTTAAATGGTTCACAACAATTAAGCCTGTCAAACGGCTTTTCTCTGCCCAGGAGTAAACCTTGACTAATGATTTGCTAAAAAGTCCTGACTGTCTGTTACAGTGAGCAGTAATTGAATTTAAGCGCTAACAAGCCTTTGAACAAGTGAAAGAAATATTTTATAAGCTTGATGCAATTTGGTGGAGCAGATAATGAATTGTAATGAATATTCCCCCCTGATTTTTCAGTGTAATTGTCGTTTTTCCGAACGTAATAATAACAAGCAGGGAAACAAATCCAGTCGAAGACAGAGAACAATCAGACTTCAATATCTTTCTCTCCGTGTCTCGCTTTCTTGTTCTTTTCCTTTTTTTGGCTTTTGTCTTGGCTATAGACCGACACTGTTTCCCGCTATTTTGTATTCTTTTGCGTTCACCACCAATAGTTTCACAGCTATTTTAACGAGCTTGATGTGTCGCAAGAATGCATGCCCAGTTCACTGTGTGTACAAGAAAAACGATGACAACTATGCTGTTAATGTTACGCTTTCGAGCCTGCACATAACATAACTATAATGTGAATAAGTAAAAAATAGTGCTAAAGTTTTGTTTCAGGCCAAATGCAGTTTAATTGATCATGCTTTAATCGACCAACAGCAAACATGCATAGATCAAAACGTTTTTAAACCAGAATAATTGCATTTTGTGTCGGCCATTAACATGACCCCTCATTAGGAAATAAATACAGCACATACACATATTATATAAATGTGTGCATGTGTCTAGGAACTTAAACGACTGCAAGTGCTCTCTTCTTTGTGGAGTTCTTGTGGTTTATTAATCTAAAAAACTATGAGTTGTTTTGCAAAAAACTCTTTTCCTTCAATGTAGTCAATTCACAGAAAAGAAATCTGACATCAAACGATATCATCTAATATGGACCACTTACGCAGTAACAGATCATAACAAGTGTCACAAGCTCGGTAAATTAGCACACAAAATGATGAATTGGATGAAATTGTGTCAGATAAAAACAATCAAATATTAAAAGAGGATACACTTTTCACTTTGACATCAAAAAGTAATCAGCCACAAGAGCCACATCATTTTCTCCATTTAGCGTTAAAGTAATAAAAGCAACGTCAAAGTTCTTAGCGTGATACAGGACCCCGGCTGTTCATTACACCCCGGACTCTATACTTTTCCTCTTACTAATAGGGACAATATTTAGGCGAATAAGGTCATTATGGTAATAAGAGTGTTGATAATAAGTCGCAGTTTGCTTATTTGTTTTCCTTTGGCTGTAAATGTTGTGATGAACAAAGGAGGCCAATTAGATTTTAGTCTTTTTCCGAATTAGATTGCTTAGTAGAAAAACAGGGCCATATGCTTTAAATTCATCAGGGATGAACGGAAAATGTGATTAAAATTTCAGAGTAAACTCCTTGTTGGAGAATATATGTTTGCGTATCGGGACACACCGCACACTCGCTGTAATTACCTGAGAGAATTTGATTCCTCCTAAGTGGGTTACCAGTGGATTTGGAAGTATTCACAGAGTGTTAAAGGTTTGGGTGAGTTATTGTATTTTATTGTACGATCTTGCAATAAGGCAACTAATTGTGTTAAATGCCCGAGCAGAAACATTGCTCAAAATAGTTTTTAAAATTATATTATCAGTTAATTTCCAGCTCCTTCCAACCTAACTTATTTACTAGCTTACACTTAACTTAAATGTATGCATAAAAGAGAAGGCCTAATATATGCACTAAAGTTAAGCGTGCGTATTTGTATCTACAGGGACTTTTTATAACCTGCTTTATACAATCAATAGCACTCATAGCTTTAGCTTATGTCAATGTCTTTGAAAAGGACAGGCTTCCCAAATCATCATCATCATCATATCTACAGACACACTAGGGCTGTCACAATTATTAAATAATCGCCTCATTGCGATTGCTTGACCTCATCGCAATGATTTCAAATCACCCCAAAGATTGCACATCTCTTTAAAAAAAACAAAAGGGGGAGCTGCAGCGCATGTATAAATGAGACAGTATGTAATGCCGCCCCTTCACTCACAGTGTAATGTGATACATTGCAAAGTCATTTAATACAGTGGAAAAAACAGCATTTAAAAAATGCTGCAAAACTTTGAAAAGCAGTATGAACATACAGAACAGCAATTCCAAATTTAGGGAAGAGAAGGATGCTATTCTTAAGGATCTGTAAGGAATTAATTTTTTTGCAGCCACTACAGACATGTGGTCCAGAACTAATATGACCTTAGTAGGCTTTGCTACTTTTTAAGGCCTGTATTGGTATAGTCAGTTTATTTTGATTGCATTTTTATTTTATTTTTAGTTATTTTTCAGAAACTTTTGTATTTCTTACAAATAATTTCCAGTTTTTGAAATATATTCATTAAATAATTACTTTTAAATATGTGTCTTTTATATTTATTGCGGGTTAAACCTTGCAAAAGATTTAATTTAAATAATCACAACAATGTGTAAAAACTTATTTCATGAAGTAAACAAAAAAACCTAAGATAATTAAACGTCAAAGCCCTAAAACAGGCAATTAATCGTCATAATCTTCACAATTTATTAGACAATTAACCGCCAGCCAAATTTCATTACCGTGACAGCCCTAAGATACACACACACACATACAGTATGAGTTCTTGAGTACTTACCCCTGCAGTGGTACTTACACATATCCAGTAAACAATAAATGGTGGACAACGGCATTCCCAATGCAAAGGTCATGGGTTCGATCCCAGAAAACAATCCAGTTTCCAATGAGAAAAACTTTTTGCACTTGCTGCTTTGCCAACCAAAGAAAAAAACACAAAAAAGTCACTGATCATGCTCTTCAAATGTTTAGATATACCTTACAAATGCCACAGTATTCAGTTGTTACTAATACAATACCCTACTCATATTTGCAATGCACACTTATTTCCATGAGTTTCGAACAAGTGTCCCAAAACAAGGGGGTTAGGCTGCTAAAATACAGGAATCATTATTTTGGTGGTTTCAAGTTCTCATACCCCACGAGTCCTATCATTTTATATATAATATTAATGCTAATGTCCTTATTTATAAAACATTTTAATGAGGAAAAATCTTGGGGAATGAACTCACCACATCCACCTCAGCTGTTGACCCTGATGTCACTGCAAACGTTTATTCTTCTTAAACAGCTTCTACCACCCTGCCTGGTCCAACCAACTTCCCAATTTAGGCTCAAGCAATCAGTCTGCCATCATATTGTAAACAAAACCATGTGATGCAACCGTCTGCAGCTACAGTATTAAACTTAATACCTGAAAATGCAAATTGTTTTGGCAGGCGGGGTAATGGCATTTCGATGCCCTATTCAATCGTATCACGTTTGGAAATGTCTGGGCTTGATGAGTTTCTGTCAGGAACTTCCTGATGACATTTGGCGGTTCGATTCGCCGCCAGCTCTACAGAAGCGTTCGACTTCAAACGGGTCTGCGCAGATCGATCGGCGTTTGACATCACGTTCCACGAGAACGATTAGAAACGCGTGGCTCTCACGGGACTTTGATGTCATTTAGCGTTCAATCTCCACAGCTTCGTTTGGAATAGCTGTAACGTTGACGCCTCTCGTTAATTTCGCGCTGTTTTGACGCGCAATAGATCACGAGATTATGTTGCAGCTTCTTGGTCTTCTTGACCATTAAACATCTACAAACATGTATTGTGTGGGTGCAGTATGCATACATTACGGACATAAATTCAGCATAAATTGTCACGTGACCTATATATTCGGTGTTGGCAAACAAGTAGGCTACAGTACAAAGCAACGTGTTCCTGTAACTAATGCATTGCATTTGCATTGCAAAGGACATGGGTTCGATCCCAGAGAGCATACAAACTGCGTTAGAAATGTATTAAAATTAAGAGCCTCTCCCATATACTGTAAGTAGCCTAAATGTTTTAGTAACTATTACTTGCACTTGAAGAGAGCCATCTACTTACATTTTTGTTTTAGTGTATTTTTGATTTATTAAAGGAAAACACCACCAAAAATATTTTACTATGTTCTTACCTCAACTTAGATGAATTAATACATACCTATTTTTTTTTCAATGCGTGCACTTAATCTTTGCACAGCGCTTCGTGAATGTGTTAGCATTTAGCCTAGCCCCATTAATTCCTTAGGATCCAAACAATGATGAATTTAGAAACCACCAAACACTTCCATGTTTCCCTATTTAAAGACTGTTACATGAGTACAATATGGTGGCACAAAATAAAATGATGTTACTGCGCGTCAAGGTCGAAGTGCGGCAAAGTTCTATCCGCCTTACAATAGTTCAAAATTTTTATCCGCTTAAAAAAATGCCACGTTTTATTTTGTGCAACCATACTTACTTGTGTAAATATTCATGTAACGGTCTTTAAATAGGAAAAACATGGAAGTGTTTGGTGGCTTCTAAATTCATCCATGTTTGGATCCTAAGGAATGAATGGGGCTAGGTTAAACACTAACACATTCACAACACGCTGTGCAAAAATGAAGTGCACACATTAAAAAGGTAGGTATGTACTAGAGCTGAAGATCTTTGCCCGAACCCGACGGGACCCGTCGGAACCCGACGGGCTCGGGCGGGTTCGGGCTTCATTTCTAACATTTTACACGGGCTCGGGGCGGGCTCGGGCTTCCGCTCCGGCTTTGTGAGGTAAATGAGCAGTCAAGTTCAGTAGCGCAGGACCGCGCTGAAGCCATTTATTTAATAATTTTCCTCATCAAAAACATGTAGCCTAATCTTGGTGAGTAAAGGTTTTTCAATGTATAACTAAATATTAATTGAGTCTTAAAGGAATAGTCTACTCATTTTCAATATTAAAATATGTTATTACCTTAACTAAGAACTGTTGAATCATCCCTCTATCATCTGTGTGTGTGCACGTAAGCGCTGGAGCGAGCTGCGACGCTACGATAGCATTTAGCTTAGCCCCATTCATTCAATGGTACCATTTAGAGATAAAGTTAGAAGTGACCAAACACATCAACGTTTTTCCTATTTAAGACGAGTAGCCATACGAGCAAGCTTGGTGGCACAAAACAAAACATAGCGCCCCTCCAAGCGGATTCAAAAGAGGAACTACATTCCATGGCGCAATAGCACTCCTGGGAGCACTCCGACCCGCCTGAAAAGTCAGCTCCCCTTCCTCTCCTCATAATGGAGAGGGAGGGTGTTACTGCGCAGAGTCGAAGTACTCCCAAAAGTGCTATTACGCCATAAAATATAGTTCCTCTTTTAAATCCGCTTAGAAAAGCGCTATGTTTTATTTTGTACCACCAAACTTGCTCGTATAACTACTCGTCTTAAATAGGAAAAACGTTGATATGTTTGGTCACTTCTAACTTTATCTCTAAATGGTACCATTGAATGAATGGGGCTAAGCTAAATGCTATCGTAGCGTCGCAGCGCGCTCCAGCGCTTACGTGCACACACACAGATGATAGAGGGATGATTCAACAGTTCTTAGTTAAGGTAATAACATATTTTAATATTGAAAATGAGTAGACTATTCCTTTAAATACATAATTTAGACAGAGGATATAGACTAATGTTGGCAGTAATGGAGAGAAGTGCCGACGCAAATCCCACGGAGCCTTTCTCTTAATTTCGTTATTGCCAAATACCCATCTTAATTCAGAATGTACTATCTTAATTTAATTCGTTAAGAAATAATATTTTTATTGGCCTATTTATGGTGTATTCCATAAGCCTATTTAGAATGAGATGTTACAATGTTACAGATGACTTATTTTATTTCTTTGTTTCAACTTCCAAGTTTGCGTGTAGATTATTAGTAATGAATAAATAATGTTAAAACCTGTGTAAATTACTCATTCTTGACAAAAGCTGTGTGTGTGCGCACGTTTAAATAATGTCGGGCTGTAAACGGGTTCGGGCTTTTAAAAAGCTGTCAATCTAAATGTACGTTCGGGTTCGGGCTGCATTCTGTCGGGCTCCGGTCATTTCGGGCTTAATTTTTAAGGCCCGATTACAGCTCTAGTATGTACTACTTTGTCTAAGTTGAGGTAATAACGTGTTCCTTTAACTTTTTGAAATCTGGGATAGAGAAGTGTCAATTCTATGCATCCTGAGAAATATATGGGTGTTTCTGTCATAGCCTACTATTTTTTGCATACAGACATGCTCTTCATTAAACATACCAATTTTCACATAGGCTACTGTGTTGAAAGTATGCAGTTGTTCCGGTGGGCGTAAGCTTTCCTCCTATTATCAATGACGTAGATACTCTCATGAGTGGCAGGTGACACCGTGCGCTGCTTGCTGAAGACATGGGTAGGAAAAAACTGAATTAATTTGACAATGAATAAGTGACAGACGTTTCTGTTCTGTCGCTCTCTTGCCATCTCTCTCCGTCTCTAATTGTGCTCCGGACAGCTTTAAGCACATCTGGGAATTGCATCGACGCTCTGGCAAAGATGAACGGGCCCTCTATGCTTTGTTGCTGCTGTATTTGCATGATAATTAGTCGTGGGCTGTATATATTTTAATTTATTTATTCTCCCGTGCTTCAGAGTGAGAGAGAGAAATGCAGCTACATGCATTAATTACAATGATTAAAGTGTTGACTGAGCAGTCTCTTGATGTGTTTATTAAATTCATCCAAAAATTGACAGACGAGACTTTGGAACTCACTGAGATTTGATCGAAAAGGATCTGTGTGCACTATAAAACTATTACAACACAAAGTGTTGATTAAACAGTTGATTTTACAGCTAAATCAGACATGCATAGTATCAGTTTCCTGTTCAGGCTAAAACTTTCCAGAAAGTCTGTAATTGACAAATATCACCTTGAGCGAGCCATCAGTGCCAAAGTGGGCTAGAAGAACCGTTCGACTCTCAAACTATCCGATAAACTGGGACGTGAATTCTGCGCTTCACTGTTAGACTGATATGATAGCTGTCAAGTTGATGGAGGTCCCATCCTCCGGCCTCCTCCAGGTCTGCAGGCAGAAGCCTGTATTCTGACCAAGCCCCATCCATCCCAGCATACAGTGCGGCCTATTAAAATTAAAGCAACTCCTTACTGTTGAAACGTCATGTCTATCCCATTCCCCAACATGCATTGGGAACAAAGGGAACAATCTATTTTCCTGATAGAAGCCAGCAGTTGGTAAGAGGTTTGAGATGAGTGCGAGGATACAATTTGCCTAGAGAGTGCCCGAGGATCAAGCCAGCCCTGACTCACTCTGGAATGAGGCTGTCAGCTGGCAACCAGCAGTAATTGCTTCCCATGGCAGGACCCCACCAGCCAGAGAAGAATGTGTGCGTTGAGCTCGTCAACCCGGGGATCAATGTTCACAACAGCCGAATCATAATTGTTTTTAAGGATAAGGAACTTGTTGCGAATGCGAGCGGAGGGCGAGGCCTGATTGACACTCATTGACCGGAGCGGGTGGGGTAGGAGTATTCCGGCTGATCGAGCTTACACCTCGTAGGCGTGCCATGCTGTTTGTCACTCAGGTTAAGAGAAGTGCAGAACGAAAATTATAAGAAATTGTGACCCGAGCCTGCAACAGACCAATGGTGAAACGGTTCGCTTTGCAGACAGTCCCGTGCTTTAAAGTTAAGATGCATGCCTCATTGCTTATAGTTATTTAAAGCTCATTGCTACAGTACGCCCAGAAGTCCTTGAGTGTCCGCCCTGCATAGGAAATGTTCAGTCCTATAACAATCTTTCATCTGTCTCGAGATAATTTCGTACACTGTCAGGCACCGAATTGAATTGTAGGACACTTGGATGGCTGCTGCCACTGCCAACAGGTCCCAAGACCATCTCAAATGTCACTTCAGCCGACTGCTAACATGTGGCCCCTTGGCCAGTGTCTCTGACACGCTATTATCTGTCTGGAGAAGAGAAGACACAGTGTTGTCAGAAACCTGTGTCTCTACACATGTATCCATCACAGAGTGGCAGATGGCTTGGATCAAATTATTTTTGTGTTAAAAGGGCTGTGTGAAGTTTCAAAATGTGACTGCCGCAGATGCCTCTCACAGGAGGCATAATGGTGCATCTTGTGTGGCTGCTGCAGATGCCTCTTGCAAAAGGCATAATAGAGGAGCACCTTGGGAGAATCCAGCAGCTATATGGATGAGACTGAAGCTTTCTTCAGGCTCAACCCAGCAAATTTACAAAAGAATGCATTAAGGTACCAAGAGGCGTCAGCAAATCTGTTGTTTTTTTACTGGACGTCAGTAGTAATGCACAAGTACAAACTTTAAAACTAATTCCACCTTGGCTGGTTAAAAATATGTGTTAGTGTATATATTGTGTGTATATACTGTATATATTTTTTTATGATTTTCACGCACAACCATTTCTAGGGTTCACAAAGAATGGTGTGAAAAGGGAAAAACATCCAGTATACGGCAGTCCTGTGGGCGAAAATGCCTTGTTAATGCTAGAGGTCAGAGGAGAATGGGCCGACTGATTCAAGCTGATAGGAACTTTAACTGAAATAACCACTCATTACAACCGAGGTATGCAGCAAAGCATTTGTGAAGCCACAACACGCACAACCTTGAGGTAGATGGGCTACAACAGCAGAAGACTCCACCGGGTACCACTCATCTCCACTACAAATAGGAAAAAGAGGTTACAGTTTGCACAAGGTCACCAAAATTGGACAGTTGAAGACTGGAAAAATGTTGCCTGAGTCTCGATTTCTGTTGAGAGAATAAACAGAATGAGAACATGGATCCATCATGCCTTGTTACCACTGTGCAGGCTGGTGGTTGTGGTGTAATGGTGTGGGGGATGTTTTCTTGGCACACTTTAGGCACCTTAGTGCCAATTGGGCATCGTTTAAATGCCACGGCCTACCTGAGCATTGTTTCTGACCATGTCCATCCCTTTATAACCACCATGTACCCATCCTCTGTTGGCTACTTCCAGCAGGGTAATGCACCATGTCACAAAACTCGAATCATTTTAAATTGGTTTCTTGAACATGACAATGAGTTCACTGTACTAAAATGCCCCCCACAGTCACCAGATCTCAACCCAATAGGGCATCATGGGATGTGGTGGAACGGAAGCTTCGTGGCCTGGATATGCATCCCACAAATCTCCATCAACTGCAAGATGCTATTCTGTTAATATGGGCCAAAATTTCTAAAGAATGCTTTCAGCACCTTGTTGAATCAATTATTGAATTTACAGTGACACTACATCTAATCTGATCAAATAAGACTACATAAGAAAACAATCGTGATAGCACAACACATTTTAAAGTCACTTGCACTGTTGTCATAATGGTACAAATCAATCTTCTTTCTCAATACTCTGTCACTTTAGCTATAAAACCATGCTTTTACTGGTTTTTACCGGTTTAACAGGTTTGATATTTACGATTTAAGGGCCAAAATTGGGGCCAGTCTTATTGTAAATGATTCATCAATGACATTTTTCCAAATTTAAAAATGCAATTACTGCATTATCTCTGCATCATAACGCATTTGCTGTTTACGCTGAGCTACAGCAGGTGTCCCCAGATCCCATCTTGAAACCAGTGCCCACACAAAAGCACTCAAACTCAGATTGTCACTCTGTCACTGGTGTTGTGTCAGGCCCAGAGGTGGACCTGCAAATGGCTCCTCAGTCTGATCATTGCTCCAAAGTACTGTAGTTGTCACAGCAGGAAAACACTGGAGCACCTTGATGTGGTGTACAGTTTACCTACAGGCAGGCCTTTGTCTGTGCCAGCCTCTTCCCTGTGAACGGATGAGAGCTGCATGACTGCTTTAGCACACAGCCAGCCCTCGTACACCAGCAGGAGAGGAAGCTCACAGCAGGGTTTGTGTGTATGTGTACTAGGGTATTTGTGTATCTGTGCTAGTGTGTTCTAGGCATCTGTTGTAATGTCTATGTTCATTGGCCATCATGTGTACGTGTTGGTGTGTGTGTGTGTGTGTGTGTGTGTGTGTGTGTGTGTGTGTGTGTGTGTGTGTTTGTGTGTGTGTTTAACCCACAGGAATTAATTAGCCTGGCTTTTACAGAAGAGAGGTGTCTATTGTATGTTCGGACAGCATGCTAAGAAGGTTGATTTTTTATTTTATTTATTCAGTATGTTTCTTTTACATGAGTAGATGTGCTGAGATTTATACTTGGAAGTGTGTACCCAGTCAAACGAAATTACGTACCTATAGTCACATAATTTTTTTATTATTTTTCGTGATACTGTCACGAATGTTTGCGTTTATTTGTGATGGTATCACGAATTTCTGTTTATGTGTCATTAGCCTCTTTCACACAGTAATTCTGGTAAATTACCATGAATTTACCAGAATGAATTTACCAGTAAATACAAAAATGTGCTGTTCACACACGCAGTGGCGTTCCGTTATTTTACCAGTAAGACATCATTCACACATCAGTATCAAAATACCGGTAAATTCGTTGAGAAAGCGGAAGTACCTGTAGCACGCGGCGAGCTCAGTGTTGTAACGTTATTTGTAAACAATCCACGTCGTTCATATCCACGGTCCGTATTTTGCTGTTTTCACGTCTGTGGTAAACAGTCGTGAAGTTGCTCATGACCAAACAACATTGAATGAGACGACGTCAAACCGAAAATGCGTTTTTAACAACACTACTGTTTGCACGTTAGGCTTCACAGAGGGCGTGCTAAGGACGTCGGCAATTCGGCGGTAAGCTGTTTTAAAGAACTTTTGTGAAGAAATGTGGACGTAAACTTCAGGTGTGCTTAACTTTCAAGCAGCATGTGTGTGGAAACGTCCGTAAACAGTGCGGGGATAAACGCGTCATCTGAATTAAAACACTATGATTGGCCCGAAGCTGTCAGCACGGTCTGACGTCGTCCGTTCTAAATGCCGGTAATCCTATAATTTTCGTTCACACATAGCGCTTACCGGTAAATTACTGGTAATCTTACAACCTGTCTTACTGGTAAATTGGGAGCACTGATTTACCGGAAAGGTTCTGTTCACACATGACATGTTAACGGCAATTTACCAGTAAATTACCAGTAAAGACTGTATGTGTGAAAGGGACTATTGTCATGTATTGGTTACTCAACTGTTTTGTCCTATTTTCTTATCATTGTCGCTTTGGTTTAGATTAGGTTCAGTTAGATTTACATAAAATGACATCCTTTTCAAACCCAACTCTAAAAATAGGAAATAGGAAAAAGCAGTTGAGTAACCAATATGTGACAATGACACATAAACAGAAATTTGTGATATAATCACAAAAAAAAAACACGGAAATTCGTGATAGTCTCACAAAAAAGAATAAAAAAAATTGTGACTATAGGTACATAATTTTATGAGACTGGGTAGGTGCAAACATGCAAATCTGGAAAAATATTTCACACTGTTTTGGATAATATTTTACTATGTTCTTCCCTTAACTTAGACAAATTAATACATACCTCTCTTTTCTTTATGCGTGCACTTAATCGTTGTCCAGCTTGTGTCCATTTAGCCTAGCACCATTAATTTATTATGAATTTAGAAGCCACCTAAAACACTTCAGTGTTTTCCCTATTTAAAGACTGTTACATGAGTAGTTAAATAAAATGTGGCAATTTTCTAAGCGGATAAAAGATGAGAACTATATTGTATGGCAAAAGAGCACTTAGCTTGCAGCACTTCGACCTCAGGCGCAGTAACATCATGACTCCCCCTCTTGCTCAAACTTTCCGAAGTCAAGAGCGATGGTGGTACTGCGCCCGAGGTTGAAGTGCTCCAAATTTTACACCCAAAATTAGAGTTTCAAAGGAGATCTTAAAGGGATAGTTCACCCAAAAATTAAAATTATGTCATTAATGACTCACCCCCATGTCGTTCCAAACTCGTAAGACCTCCGTTCATCTTTTGGAAACACAGTTTAAGATGTTTTAGATTTAGTCTGAGAGCTTTCTGACCCTCCATTGAAAATGTATGTACGTTATACTGTCCATGTCCAAAAAGGTAATAAAAATATCATCAAAGTAGTCCATGTGACATCAGTGGGTCAGTTAGAATGTGTTGAAGCATCGAAAGTACATTTTGGTCCAAAAATAACAAAAATTACGACTTTCAGCATTGTCTTCTCTTCCGGGGCTGTTGCGAATCCGCGTGCATGACACTGCAGTGACGCTGCTGACGTACGACGCTGCTGACGTGTTATCTGGTGCGCCCCAAGCTTCATTTACAGTCTTCATTTTAATTTTTAGATGAACTAACCCTTTAACATATTTGCGAGTTATAGCTTTGAGAGTCAAAATAAAAATTTACAAAAGCTGTTGCAGTACCCTTTTAGTAAGGTACATATTACCTTGTTAAAGGGTACCGTCCCAGTCACACTTTTTGTACCGCTTTCTGACAGTGTAATGTGGCCTTATGAAATATCCTGCAAAAAGTATAAGTCTATTACAAACCTCAGCGTTAACGATTGATGGAGGGCGTGTCTGAAGCGTGGCCCCGACACGATTGTCATAGTGACAACAGCCAATCACAGTGGACCGCAACACATGCTCCTCTGTTCTCCGGTCTTGCATATAGTAATAGGCTTTATGCCCAGCTGCACTACTTCCTGAACTTCAGCCAGCTCCATGTTTCCTGTCTGCCATTATTGGACAAACTGATTAATCCAGGTGTGTCTGATTATTGTTGTTGTGACTACTGAGGTCAGGCACATCTGGATTAATCAGTTTGTTTGGGACTACTGAGGTCAGGCACACCTGGATTAATCAGTTTGTCCAATAATGGCAGACAGGAAACAAGGAGCTGGCTGAAGTTTAGGAAGTAGTGCAGCTGGCCATAAAGCCTATTGGTTAGCATCTGCACTAGGATATTTGCATAAGGCGATCGATTGACTGACGCCTACGTTGGCGCTTGAAAAGATGAAAAATTTCTGTGGCAAGCAACGGCAGGGACTGCCACAATTCAGTTCGGCAACGCATGACGTCACCCATTCAACGTAAATGAGAAGCGTTAACTTGTGAATGTACCATAGAAGAAGATGCAGGTCAAAGGTCTCTAAGAAAATGGGCCAACTATCCCAATAAACTCCCCAAATGCATTTCACTCGTAAATCCTCTTTCAAATAAATGGGAAGTGGGCCACACAAGGCCCAAAGATGAAGGTTCAACACCAGGCCCCGTGAAAACACAACACCCACAGCACGTGCATGAACGTTTCAGCTTCACCTCCATCCAAATTAACACGGGGCCTGGCGCACCTCTCGCCTCTACCTTTGCAGAATCTCAAGTATCTTATGCAAACTGTGCGCGTTTGTTGGGGAGCTCTGGCAGCAACTGATGAGCGTCTCATTATCTCCACACCAGCCGTACACAGTAAGAGGAGCATAATCAAAGCCTGGGGGTACGTATTAATTATCCTTTTGAATAGTGATGAAATTTTAAAAAGATCTCCTTAAGGCTCCCATCATCAGCAGATGAAACAAAGCTCAGCACAGCTTGCGCGTTGAGGCTCACATGTGTTTTTACATCTGTTCAGGATATTTCAATTTGATGCTCAACAAGCTGAGCCTGAGATTAAAGGATCATACGTGTCATCCACACAAACATCACTTCCAGAGCGGGCGCGCACGTGAGCTCAGCTTTTCCAAGAGAGAGGCGTCACCGCCGTAGACGACGCAGTCGCATTTCTGTCTGCGTGCGTGTCCCCTGCATGTCTATAAGTGAAGGCTGACGCGATGCCTCTCACATGTTCGAGATGTCGAGGAAGGAGTCTTTTCTTTGTATGTGTGTGTGGAAATTTGCTTTTAAGAAATATTTATGAGCCGGTACCTTTTTTTGTTATAAAAGAAAGCGTTGTCTTTAATGAACATGTTTTAGAGATTGTTTCAGCATCTATAATTTATAAGGTAAGACTTCATCTGTGAACAGGGCTAGTTTGTAAATGTGAATACTTAATAATTACGAAAAAATACATCTCACGCAGCTCCTGTACTGGAATAATATGACACATCTGGAGCAGACAGATATTCTCAGTAGAAGGCCGATGTGTGTATGTGTCTGTTTGTCTGTGTCCATATCTTATGTGTGTCTATGGGGGGGTCCACATAGTGGTTGGGAGGGGGTTGTTGACGTTGGCAGCATTTGATATTGGCAAATGGCATTCCCTTAGAGTCGTACTACTAGTGTACATACTGACAATTAGTCATATTACAACTCATTAGCTTGTTTTACCTCAACACACTTTTGTTTGCACCAAGGTATTTTTAGAAAGTGCCTAAATGGAGCACTGGGACAACAATTTGAGTTTTACTCACCACATTACAAAAACCTCACCCCACATATTACAATCTTTTCAAATATTTTTCCACAACATAAACAGCCTAATTTGTATATGGGAAACAGATTGGATATCATAAACATCTAGTGGGCTGCCGCGCTGTCAGCTGCCTACATAGACAGCTGCCTTCTAAGGAACCATCATGAGAACTGAAATAGAAACTCATAAATGACTTATTTGGAATGATCTATAAACGAACCCTATGTGTCATACAAATAGCACTACACCCTAAGCTCACAAGAGAATTTACTCACCATTTATTTCAGTAGAGTTTGGAATTAGCATGTTGTTTAAATTGCAATCTGTAACTTCTTTTAGGACAAACGAAATTAACAGAAATCAAATGAGCAAGCACAAAAAAATCAGTGTTCTAAACCACACTATAAACTGGTTATTTTTAATATTTTTAAATGTACCCAGAAAATGTTTATATTTGACCCAACAATTGGTTAAAACAACCCAGCATGGAATAAATTACAACCCAACAGATTAGGTTTGTCCCTTGTTGACCCAATGCTGGGTTGGGTTAAAAATAACCCAGCATTTTTTTTAGGGTGTACTTATAACGATTTATATATTGAGCTGGTGGGTACAATTGTGACCCTGGACCACAAAACTGGTCATGAGGGTATTTGAATAAATAAGTATTTTAATATTTGAATAAATAAGATTTCCATTTATTTCCATTTTTTTCTATTGAAAATCTGAAATCTGACGGTGCCAAAAAATGTTAATATTGAGAAAATCGCCTTTAAAGTTGTCCAAATTAAGTCCTTAGCAACACATATTGTTAATGGTAAATACATTTTTGATATATTTACGAATTATTTCCACTTTTTTTGAAAATATACGAATTTTCCAGCTCCCCTAGAGTTAAACATTTGATTTTTACCGTTTTGGAATCCATTCAGCTGATCTCCGGGTCTGGCGCTAGCACTTTTAGCATAGCTTAGCACAATCCATTGAATCTGATTAGACCATTAGCATTGGGCAATAAAATAACCAAAGAGTTTCAATGTTTTTCCTATTTAAAACTTGACAGAAAATTAAAAGTTGCGATTTTCTAGGCAGATATGGCTAGGAACTATACTCTCATTCTGGCGTATTGATCAGTGGCTTTGCTGCTGTGGCATGGCTGCAGCAGGCGTAGTGATATTACCCACTGCCCGAAAATAGTCACCTGCCATTGAAAGTTACTAAGGGGACTATTTTCGGCTGCTGCGTAATATCATTGCGCCTCCTGCAGCCATGTTACAGCAGCAAAGTCCTTGATTATTACGCCAGAATGAGAGTATAGTTCCTACCATATCTGCCTAGAAAATCTCAACTTTTAATTTTCGTTCCTACTTAGTACACGATGTAACTACAGAAGAGTCAAGTTTTAAATAGGAAAAATATCAAAACTCTTTGGTTATTTTTTACCGCAATGCTAATGGTCTAATCAGATTTAATCGATTATGCTAAGCTATGCTAAAAGTGGTACTGCCAGACCCAGAGATCAGCTGAATGGATTCCAAAAAGGTAAAAATCAAATGTTTAACTCTAGGGGAGCTGGAAAATGAGCATGTTTAAAAACAAAAGTGGAGTGTCCCTTTAATATCCTAATGATTCTTGGCATAAAAAAATCTATAATTTTGACCCATACATCGTATTGTTGACTATGCTACAAATAAACACATGCGACTTATGACTGGGTTTGGGGTTCACAATAGTGAAATGCCAGTATGTTGTGGTTTCAGCAGACGTAAAGGTACACAATTTTATGTTTTAGTTTTTAGTTTCATACAGAGATGGCGAAATAGAGGAAAAGTTATGGATTACAGCTTTAAAGGCAAGGTGCATGATCTCCGAAAGCCAATGCTGACATTTTAATCACCCACACAAACACGCCCCTACCCCAATAGAAGCTGGACCTTCGATGTTGGTTAGTAGACACGCCCCTTACTGCTGATTGGCTACAAGCGTGTTTTGGTACTCGGCCCGACTCCCTTTTCCAAAGTGTTTTTCAAAAATCATGCACTCCGCCTTTAAGCTCACAATGGATTTTTCTAAAAGGCATAAATGCGCAAATAACTGTGCTCCTGTATAGCATTGTATTAGCAGTGCAAAAGGTCATGAGTTCAAACCCAGGGAACACAGATAATGATAAAAATGATTATGAATTTTAATGCACCTTACTGTAAGTTGCCTTGGAAGTATCTGTCAAATGCAATTAAAATGGCTAAAAGAGTCTATTTTTAATTTGATCAAACTACATTTATGTATACTTTTAGATGTTTTCTTAAATAATAAACTATATTGAAGGTATCTTTATGCTGTATTTAAATCAGAAGCACGCCTGTCATATTTCTGCTTACATTTCTAGAGTGCCTACAGTATAACATAAATTTCTGCCATTCATCCTTAAGGAAGAACAGTACAGTTTTAGGTTGACCTTTGGAGATAACCGTACACAACATCAACACTTTTCCAGCTCCGCGCCCACTAGCATGCATCCTCCTCATTCTCCACCGAGACTGCCTCCGCTTATCTATGCTAGTGGCAAAAAACGTATAATCAAATCTAACCGCCCACAGACACATAGGTTTCTGTGGAAAGTCCCTGTTGAATTATAAATCTTTCTTTTTCAAACTGTAGACAAACGCAAATCCTAATCGATGCATCAACCCAATGACAACTTGCTTCATACTTTGAAACCTTCGGGTTTGTGTAATCTTTCTGTCTGGTGTCTTCTTCCATAACTACAGAGGAGAGTCTTGATTTTACAGGTGGGGTCACAAATAATGAAGACTTGCAGAGAAATGCAGACCTTATACTCCTCAAACGTTGCTTTATTTTGAGTAAGGCAATGAGAATGTTGGGGATAAAAGGCTGTCAAGCTCTCGCCATGTCTTAGCCTCTCTTTCCACCACCGTACGCTATATACACACACATTGCATCTGCAAGCGATTCTTCCATTTGTCAGGCTGTTGGCAAACCTGTCACCCTCACCCGGTGAAAAGCAAGTCATTTATTTATTTGAGTTCAACATAATTAGATGCATTACCCCACCGCTTGGCAGTGACATCTTTTTATGTTATCAAGTGCAAAAGTGCAAAGAGTTAAGACGTGCCTGCAAGAGTCGTGTACGTTTTTTAAGCTTTAATAAAATTAAATATCAACAGGGTGGAGTCATTTTTATACTCACCACCTCCCTATACAGTAAATGATCTAAAAATATTCACCTGCAACAACCAGAAATGCCGTGCATTGGGTTTTGAAATAATCTCAATTTAACAACTGCTATTGGAGAGACAAAAAAGTAATTTCAGCTATTTGGCACAAGTTATATAAATATGTTATACAGTATTAATACCACATAAATGTTGGGCTTTAGAGGACACATGTTGATACTACTGCTTCTTTTCTTCTTTAACTCTAAATAATTGAATAGATGAAGGCCTCCACAGTATATATTTTTTTTGTTGAGAATCCTCGACATCTGTTTTTACCGTGCCACCACACACATATCCGAGAACAAGCTAGGTGACAAAAGAGGCAATCCTGAGCTTTTGACAAAAAGAAGCACCAACATAGGTACAATATGGTCAGCCTCCAGTGGCTTTGCTTGCAGTAACATTTGTCATCCATAATTTACTGCCTGGGGGCCTGACACACTCGACGTAGCATATTAAAAACAAGTTGATGACAATGAAAACAACACAGCCGAAAGAATAAAGAGAGATGTGTAGCGCTTTACGTCTCCCTTAAGTGACTGCTTCAGGGACAGTTTATGTGCTAGAGATAGAGACTCTTTGACATTGTCATCTTCTGTCACGTGCCGCAGTTGAATTGCACCTCGTTCCTCCACCTGCATGTTCTTCTTTAGGTGCTGCATAATGCGTCTATCTCATCTCACTGTGCAAAATGTCTTGGGGCCTTTATGATAATGAATGCATGATCTGGGTCTTCCCATACTAAAACATTACAATAAATAAAACATTTTAGTCCAGCAAGGATGTGTGTGTGTATCCTGGTATTTTAACAGCAAAACCATCACAGATAAACACTCATGGTATATGTTTCGGTGAACAATCCACCAGGGAACCTAATTATAATTAAAAGTGTGAAGATGTAATTATTGAATTGTTGATAATTGTTAAATACTGCTGCAACACATGACTGTAAGCTATACTTAGCATTTTTAATTTATTAATCAAGCAAACTGTACTTCTCCTATTTAAGCGGAAGACGATATTGTATGAAGACTGGTGTGGGTGTAAACTGTAATAGGTTAGTTGGTGACATTAAGAGAGAATGCATGCGTGTCATCACATAAAAAAATACAAACCCCCAAGCTCATCTTCCTAGAAAGTAGACTCTCCGTATGATGCATAAGAGTAATAGTAAATATTCGAAACCAAGAAATCTTATCTCTCATTAATTATTGTTTTGAGTAGTACAGTGTGGGTATATTCTGTTTTTTTTACTAATGGGCAATTCCCCACCACTCCATCTAAAACATAATGTTTTTGTTATCACAAGAATCAAAACCCTTGTTTGGCACTCAGGTAAACACTTTTCCAGTTAGGTCTAGAGTTATGAAAATTTAAGGGCAGTTTCCCGGACAGGGTTTAGATTAATCCAGGACTAGGCCTTACTTATTTTAGGACATTTAAGTAGTTTTTTACAAACATATCTTACAAAAAACTGAAACAAAACAATGGCATTAATATATGTTATAATATATCTGTTTTTAAATTAAGGCAGATCAAATATGCATTGTAGTCTGGGACTAAGCCCTGTCTGGGAAACCGCCCCTAAGTGTTTACTACATAAAAAAGTAAAAGGAGAAGGGTTTTTTTTTCTCAAAAGCACTTTATTTGATATTGTTACAAGAGCAAAGAATATTTTTTTTTGCTTCTTTAATGAAAGAAATTAATGATAAAGTAATATATATGTACATATACATTATACAATAAAAAAGTCAATTTTGGAACTGATTATCAATCATTTTGCATGCTACTATTATTCAGTTTTTAATTTTATATTCAAAGAAATAATTGAATTGCATTATGCACAGAATGTTCTCAAAGTCCCACTTCACTGTAAAAACTGTTTTTTTTTTCAATTTAAAAAAGATACCTGGTTGCCTTAGTAATACTTAGAAATATTTAGCTTAAACTGAAATTAGAAACTTAAATTAACTTAAAAAAAAATTAAAGCAACCAGGTAACTTATTTGTTTAAGTTGAACCAACTATTTTTTACAGTGTTCAGTTTGGGATTATTTTATATAATCAGTATTACAATTTGAGAAACAATTTGATTTCCAAAATTTCTGATTCCAATACCCGTTTTACCTTATGATCCATGTGTGCTTCACTGGAAGCAAAGAAACTTTTGTTAAAAGTGTTTTTAACATAATCAGGAACTTTTTTTGTGTTTTAACATCACAAATTTGCTTCTTTATTTAATGATCTATGATTAATTTTTTTAAGGTAAGTGGTTGCAATCAATTTATTTAAGCTACATTTAAACAAAAAGATTAGTAACATAAAATAAAATATAAAACTTTTGTTTAAATATAGCTTAAATAAATTTATTGCAACCAAAAAAATTGATTAAATTCAATGAATAATTTTTTTTCAGTGCATAAAATACAAATGCTCCTTTCAAGGTTTAAATAAATCTAATCCCATATTTCAAACAGGCCTCACACTTTTTGACCTGCCTTGTATGTGCATTGCTTGGGAACAATGCTGGTTATTTTTTTATAGCCTGCAATAGATACAGACACAGGTTATATTTATTCACCTGCATGTAGGCCTATTCATTTTTGATTTCTTGGTTCTGTCTCCTAATGATTATTTGCTTATTTTCTCCTTCAGCGGCACATCAGTTCATAAATCACAACAGATCGGTGTGCGTGTCTGCGGCTCTCTGGCTTTGTTACATCGTCACACTGAAACTTCACATCCATTATGTAGTATCGCATTAATCTTTTAAATCGGTCTTCAAATTAACGCACATCCTCCCATAAGAGAGGCCTGTGATGCTGTGAAGACTGTGTTCCTGGCTGGCTTTGATATTTTTTGGCTCCTCTTTAACACTTTAGGATAGTCAGAGTGCCCTCCATTGTCAAAGGATTGTACTGCACACATATTGATGTTAGAAGCAAATACAATCAGAGGATTTTCTGTGGCTTTATAGAAACACAATCAGGCTTTTACACACCAAACCTGGTTACATCTACACGTTTTAAATCTATGTTAAGTCTAGCTAACGTGACCTAACATTGAACAATACTTCTACAGCATTTATTATTGTTAGTTCATGTTAATTTTATCATATATACATTTTCAAAATTAAAAGTTGTAACTTTTAACATTAGATAATGCGCAATAAAATAACACGAACAATTGCACTGATTCAATTACGATTCATAAATGCTAAATTTGTTCCTGTAAAAGTTTTTTTGACATAAAATATTATGATGTAATTTTGAGTTTAAGTCATATATGCTGTCGAAGATGATTCTGACTGACCAATGGACAGGTGAATGGCTTACAGTACTGTATATCCTCCACACACGCACTTTTTAACATAATTTTAGTGATACAAATAACTTTGCATTGTATTCACAATCCACTTGCCACAGAAATATAAAAGGTGTCAGTGGGCATGCCAATACAAGTACCATTTTAGTGACTCTCTATCACAATTAAAATAATATTCAAAGAACAATATAGCCAAATACCCTCTGAGGGCACTGTGCCTCTGTATTATCACCCCGGTAGATACAGTACATGTTTGTGTCGTGTTCTTCAGGGATGGCTACAGTCTGGTCATCCTTATTATTTTCACTTTTGTTGACAATCTCAACGTCTGTTGTTTTGCATTCTTCATAACACTGTCCAACGCTGCTCCACCACTTAAAAATAAAAGCATGCGATATTATCTTATTAATAAACGTATCGTCTTCTGTCAGATGCATTCATGAGATTATGGACATCTGTCTTACTTGAGACTGATCAATGTCCATGATTCTACTTTTGAAATGTTTGGGATCTGGTACTGCAGGAAGGATCAGTTTTCTAATGCTTTTAGGACAAAAAAATGTCATCAGCATTCGGATTTTTGAGACGGTGTGGATGCACTAATGCAGTGGTTCCCAACTTTTTTAGCGTGTGGCCCCCCTTGTGTACGGTGCATCCATTTGTGCCCCCCAAAGAATATTTCTGACATAAAACATTCTAAAACTTAATTATACAAAATTAAATTATACAATGTTAGTAGCCTTATTTTTCTGAAGTTTAAAGGCGAGGTGCACAATCTCTGAAGGCCAATGTTGACATTTGAAATCACCTAAACAAACATGCCCCTACCCCAAAAGAATCTGGACCTTCTTTTGATAGACTCGCCCCACACATACACAACCCAGGCAATGATGTCGATTAATAGACACGCCCCTTACTGCTGATTGGCTACAAGTGTGTTTTGATAGTCGGATGGACTTTCTTTTCCCAAAGTGTTTTCAAAAGTCATGCACCCCGCCTTTAATTACACAGAATTTATGATAAATTTATGTATTTTATCAAAGGTTATATAAAACTGGCACAATCTCGCGCCCCCCGTTTGAGAACCACTGCATTAATGGATCATGTATTTTACCATAAGCAAATGGTATTAAGCTACAACTTCCTTAACCAATCATACTTACAGTCATTATACAATAGCTTTGAATATAATTCGATCAAAATTTGGGGTATCTATATCAAAAGCTGTGGTAATGCACATCTAAGTTTAACACCAAGTATGTTTAGCGGTCATCATACACTGCCAGAAAAAAAGGTAAAAAAACCTGGTGTGGTACCCTCAAAAGTTCATTTTTGTACCTTTACAAAACATTGAAATGTTGTACCTTTTGGGGTACAATACTATACCCTAATGACCTTTTGTGTACCTTAAGGAACATATAGGGGTACAAAAGAGTTAACAGTACCTTTAAAGGTACACAATAGATCCTTAAGGTACAGTAATGTACCCCAAAAGGTACAATATTAGGCTAAACTATGTTTTGTATAACAGTAAAGGTACTAAAGGGAACTTTAGGGTACCATTCCAGTGACAGAAAAGGTACAGTACAGTTTTAAACCTTTTTTCTGACAGTGTACTTAATAATCTAACCTCCCGATGTCACAATGTCACAAATATTTCAGAGAGTGTGTAAGATATTATAAGCATCAGTTATACTCACCTCTCCCGTGTTAGCAGGCAAATGATAAGAAGGCTGGCCAATGGCAGAACAGTTATTAAAATATAAATCCATACATTGGAAGATGATTCTTCGATGCAGGGATCTGCAAACCAAATATTTACATTTACGCATTTGGCTGACACTTTTATCCAAAGCAACTTACAATGTATTACAAGGTGGACATTTTATTAATATGTTTCCTTCTTAGAGATCAAACCCATTCATGACCTTTTGCGCTGCTAATGCAATGCTCTACAGACTGCAAGAATTTCTTTATTTTTATTTTTAAATGTATTTCAGCTTTTTTGGAGGAAATGTTGGTTTACAACGGAAGCGTATTGCATTCACTTGAGAACAAAAATCTACTCTGTTTTTCTGAATTAACGAGTTAATTATCTCAGAATTACAAGATGATTTTTCATGGAAAAAAGTTTTTGCTCTGTTTTTCTGAATTAACGAGTTAATTATCTCAGAATTACGAGATAATTTTTCATAGAAAAAAAGTTTTTGCTCTGTTTTTCTGAAGTAACAAGTTAATTATCTCAGAATTACGAGATAAATTTTCATGAATAAAAAGTTTTTTGCTCTGTTTTTCTGAATTAACGAGTTAATTATATCAGAATTACGAAATAATTTTTCATGGAAAAAACTTTTTTTGCTCTGTTTTTCTGAATTAACGAGTTAATTATATCAGAATTACGAAATAATTTTTCATGGAAAAAACGTTTTTTGCTCTGTTTTTCTGAATTAACGAGTTAATTATCTCAGAATTACGAGATAAATTTTCATGAATAAAACGTTTTTTGCTCTGTTTTTCTGAATTATTGAGTTAATTATCTCAGAATTATGAGATAATTTTTCATTAAAAAAATTAATTAGTCGTCTGTATGATCATGTCTCATGTCTAAAGAGTAGCCTACTGGTGAATGCAGGAACAGCAGTGCAGTTGTCAAAACTTAGAAATTCTATTGTGTGCGACAAAATTTGTGTGTGTTATCTGCAGTAAAGAGCCGGTTTGTTTGAAAACATCTGTACAAAACAAGATAGAAACCTGTGCTTTTTTTTGTAAAAAGCAGAACACCTTCTAATGTACAGTGCTGTGTGTTAGAACAGATTTCCAAACACTTTTTTGATTTAACATGAGCTGATATTACATCAGGGTCCAAGTTAATTATAATTTTTCAATGAAAATGCAACTTTACAAGAACATTAAAATTGTCCCAAAAAGTATGCTCCTAAACTGCTAACTGAAATGAAAGCTTACATAAAAGTAAATTAAAAATATTGGTATATGTATCTAAATAACTTAAAAATGGAAATGTATTCACATCCATTTATAACATACATTCTGTAAACGCCTTATAAAAAAACACAACGTACAAATTTATCACACAGAGAACAATATTCTAAGATGAGACATCCAAAGATGAGTAAGATGATGAGTGACCTGACCTGGTTGATTTCCCCAACTTTGTATATGTGTCCAGTTGCTCCAGTCCCCATCAAAGCTACAATCCATTTTCATTCTTATTCTGAAATCATAATTCTGCTTCATACTGAGAGTAGGCAGATTCAAAACATTCAGCTCATGTTTGTTGTCATATTCAATTGTCTGCAAAACATGAGAAAACACAAAGCGGGCTTTATTAAGGTTTTCCAACATTGAACTGAACAAATCCAAAGCAATCAAACACATACAGGTATCACATTTGTACACTGTTAGAAAAAATTGTCGAAATATGTAACCCAGCTGTCACAAGTAAAAAGGTCCTAATGTAGATTTGGTACCAATATGTACCTTTATGATGTGTATTTAAGGTATTATTTAGGTATCTTAAGTTGCAGCACTAAAGGTTGACAGCTGGGGTACATATTTAGAAATTTTTTTTTCAGTGATCACCTACCGTCCAGTTTTTGCCACATTGGTTCTTGTATTGCACTTCACTTTTGTAACAGAACGCATCCCAGTCTTTTGGTGTCCTCCATTTTATAGTAATACCATGTGATGTGTCAATTTTCAGGTCCATCTCTTTCGGGTCGATCTCGTTCAGGACAATCTCAGTAAAGTCTAAGCATTTAAAAGCATAGCAAACTTATGAGTTATATGTCAAGTTTACAGATTTGAATAAACAATGTGAATATACACTGAAAAAAATCATTCATTCCATTTACTAAATTTTTAAAGGTAAGTGGTCACAATCAATCTATTTAAGCTACCTTTTAACAAAAGTTTTAATTTAGTTTTAAAGTTTAAATATAGCTTAAATAAATTGATTGTGACCACTTACCTCAAAAAAATTGAGTAAATTAAATGAATCATTTTTTCAGTGTACAATCACTGGGGTTTTACTTAATGAATGTACTTTGACAAATCTTCCATGTTGAATGCACAGGATGTACAAGCTCATGTCAACAGATATCTCCCCCTCTCTGGGCTTTTTGATGTGGCCTCCTCAACAGCTCTTGGGCTGTGACACAACGCTATGTATAAGTGATCATTCTCAGATGTTTATCTATATACTGGCAAGAATGTGTGTTTCATGCTCTGTTCCTACACATGTGACCTATGCTCTTTACTTTGGGCAAAAATATTTTTCAACCACAGATAGATAGAAAGGTAGTGGGTATTCTGCGTGACACATACCTGTATTTAAACTACCTGTATCTCGTGTGATTCAATACATGTTTGTAAGTTCATTCTTTATTATTGTATTTTTCCACATGTAAGCAGAAAATTATTGAAATAAATATTGTTTTAGAAGACTTAAACATCACTCATTTTAGTTTTTTACTTAATTAATAACAATGCGTATGACTTTTAAACAAAACAAAACGTTTTTCAAATAACAAAAACATAGGGGCAGCTTCTCGGACAGGGATTAGACTAGTCCTAGATTAAAATAAATATAAGAGCTGTCCAAACTGAAAACAATATCTTAAAATACATCAGTGCCCTTTGTTTTGCCTCAAAATGCACTCCAGTAATGTTTTTAGTAAGGCATATTTGTTATATTTCCTAATTAAACTAAGGGCTAGTCCTGGTTTAAGCAAATCCCTGTCTGAGAAACCAACCCAAAGTGTCCATACCGTCAGATGAAGTTTCGCTGTAATTGCTTAATCCAGGTGTGGTAAACGGACCATTTTCTGGACATAAAAATGTAATAACACAGTTATTATAAAGAATTGCTTTTTATCATAAGAGTAATGGGGTGAAAGTCACTTACCTTCAACATCCTCAGCCTTCAGTTTAGGGGCAAAAAACAGAGGAAGAATTAAATGAAGACACAAGTGCCAGCTGTTCATAGTTCCTCTTTCATTTACTTTTCAATGATGAGCTCTCATTCTCCTATGCATCGAAGAACAGGTGACACAATTTATAACACCTAAACCACTTCCCCTTTTCTTCCTCTCACTACTTACTCTCTCCGATTCTGTGGGGGAGCTTCAATTCCAACTCCGCCACTAATATTAGTACTATGCAATCATTAACATTTATTGTAATTATTTGTCTCTTAATTAAAAAATAAAGGCTCCAAAAAGAGTTTTTGAGGGTCTAGAAGAAAGTTCCTACAATGTAATAAGACAAGACGTACAGTACAGTACATGCTGTATGCCACTGTAAAAAAATTAACTCTTAGAGATTAACCTTATTAAATAACTATTTAAACCTAACAAGACTAAAAAGTATATTATTCTGCTAACAAATTTAGAATGAAAAGGTTGAGTTGAAGACACTATACCATCACAAACTTTTCAACACTTATCTAAACAGGATCCACTGAATACGCTCTAAAAACATAGTACTAAAAGTGCTTCGATGGCTTGTAATAATATGAGAACCACTTTAAAGGGATAGTTCAACTATAAATAATTATGTCATCATTTACTCTTAAGTAACCACTTAAAGGAATATTCCATTTTCTTAAAAGAAAAATCCAGATAATTTACTCACCACCATGTCATCCAAAATGTTGATGTCTTTCTTTGTTCAGTCGAGAAGAAATTATGTTTTTTGAGGAAAACATTGCAGGATTTTTCTCATTTTAATGGACTTTAATAGACACCACCAATTAACACTTAACACGTAACAGTTCTTTTCAACGGAGTTTCAAAGGACTATAAACAATCCCAAACGAGGCATAAGGGTCTTATCTAGCAAAATGATTGTCATTTTTGACAAGAAAAATAACAAATATACACTTCCAAAGCACAACCTCTCGTCCAGATCCAGTCGTGATGCGCCAGCGTGACCCCATGCAATACATCATGACATCAAGAGGTCACAGAAGACGAACGCGAAACTCCGCCCCAGTGTTTACAAGTGTGTTGAAAGAGGACCGTTCCTACGTTGTTGTATGTCAACGGATACTAATTAATGTCTTTGTGTCAGTTTATTGTTTACAATGGTCCGCAAATGTGCGTTTTATATATGTAACACGTGACCTCCCTATGTCACTACGCATTTGCGTTAGGTCGCGCTGGACCGGATCTGGACGAGAGGTTGTGGTTTGGAAGTGTATATTTGTTGTTTTTGTTGTCAGGAATGACAATCGTTTTGCTAGATAAGACCCTTGTGCCTCGTTTGGGATTGTTTATAGTCCTTTGAAACTCCATTGAAAAAAACGGTTACGTGTTGAGTTAAGTGTTAATTGTTGGTGTCCATTAAAGTCCATTAAAATGAGAAAAATCCTGCAATGTTTTCCTCAAAAAACATAATTTCTTCTCGACTGAACAAAGAAAGACATCAACATTTTGGATGACATGGTGGTGAGTAAATTATCTGGATTTTTCTTTTAAGAAAATTGAGTATTCCTTCAAGTTGTTCCATCGATGTATAAATCGATGAAGATATAAAAAAAACCTTAGTAACCAAATAGCTCTGGGGCACCATTCACTTCCATACAGTGCTTTAAGTGGCCCAAAAAAGGTGCCGGTACTCTATTAGTATTTTTTTTTTTTTTTGCTGACTCGTCTCCTTCCCTGAGGTACCAACAACTATATTGAAGAGATTTTATATACAGCAGTCAACAGACAACCTTGTTAGTTTGTGGATTTGCTTGAGCTAGAAATAGCTACTGCACTGTACAAAATACTTTGCCGTCTTAAAATTTCATAACAACAAAGATGAGTTGTCACAACTTATAAAATATAGTTGAGAAAAGTCAACTTAATTTTATAAGTTATAACAACTCACCTGTAGTTATAACAACTCATCTCTAGTCAAGATAAATAATAGTAAGTTGAAATGACTTGTAAAACGAGTTGATTCAACAAAAAATTGTGAACATCAATAAAATGTGCAAAAGGATTTTGAAAAACACCCTTAGAAAGAGCTACTGTAGAAAGAGCTATTGAACATAAAAAAAATGTCCAAAAGGTAGGTATGTGAGTAAAATTTTCAACATGGATAAATGCTAAAACTAGTTGTTCAGATAGAAAGAGCTTAAACAAAACTTTAAAATGACACCAAGACCATATGGGTTCAAGAATAACAAAATACTGGTCATTTTTAACTCGAAAGTCATCACTTTATTTTGTCCCATTGTTTTCCATTGATTTTGCGGGTGGTAAAACTCCTGTGCGCATTGTTCAAATTCATTGAAATTTCATTCACTTGTAGTTTAGCAATTAAACTAAATGTATATTATAATTTCAAGAATGTTTTTACTCCGCACACCGGCTGAGGAAATCCGAAGTTGCATCGAGGGGAACCAAACTTACAACCGCGATAGCGGAGATTGTCACGTGGGTATTGGAAAAAGTTTGCATCTGACCTGCAGCGTTATAATTCTGGCTTGGTGGGATATCAGCCAGCAAGTCCTCTGATTCTGACCTTGTTCTTTTACTACTCAGAGTCTAAAGCCAGGAGGGCATATTAAGTGTGCATTTATTTTTTATTTTAACCGAGATATGGTTGCGCTTTTAACTTGTAAAACTCAAGGGTGTATGGGTAATGTAGTCTCTGCTCTCGGTGGGACGAATTAGAAATGCGTTCATTGTGAATGGCGCTCTGAAAAGCGGTCTAAAACCTCTGATTTAAACAGATGTGCAAATGAGCGTACCGGTACGCTAAAAGCACGTTCTGGGCGCACAGAGAGGTGGTGGTACGCTCAAGAGCTATATTTGGAAGTGGTGGTACTGAGGACCGGCGCGTACCGGCCCACTTAAAGCACTGCTTCCATAGTATATTTTTTCCTACTAGAAGTCAATAGTGCACCAGATCTGCTTGGTTACAAACAAAGAATTTAAATATTCTTTAAAATATCTTCATTTTTGTTTATCAGAACAAAGAAATGTATACAGGTATGGAGCAACTTGAGGGTGAGTAAATGATAACAGATGATTTACATATTTGGGTGAACTATCTCTTTAAGTGCTTATAGCACCATATGGTGCTATGGTCCTGCTATAGCACCACTTATGGTTCTATATAGATGCTATATACAGTGTTAGGAAAGTTCACTTTCTACATGAACTAGTTCAGTTCACAGTTCACAAATTTTAAAATGAACTAGTTCAGTTCATATTTCAAAATTTTTTACTAGTTCACAGTTCCAAAAAATGAACTAATAAATAGTTATTTTTTCCCATATTATTTTTAAAAAATGATTGCCATTATACCCCATATAGAACCACAGACAGCAATTATTTTAAGTTTTAACTCTGAAGCTAAATGCTTCAGATTTCATCTTCATATCCAACTTTAAATCTTATCCAACCAGGGTTTACATTAGCATTGACTGTCTTTTAATTTTTATTTTTGCTTGCATATACCTTGAAAAGCTAGCCGGGTGCTTCAAGGGGTCGCACATCGGGCGAGGAGCACTGCGAGGCGTTCACGTTTATGATAACTTGCAGGTATTGCACACCGCACGTGCACATTCAATAGCATGAGCTTAGTCAGGGTCTATTTCAAGATCCAGAATAAGCGTTAGCAGCCTATGTTAATCCTTAACAATTTAGGACAAATATGATGTTATTTAATGTTAAACTATGTGAGTGGCGCGGCAGGGATTTCAGCAGCGTGCAGAGTCAGTGTTGTTTTGATAACGCATGCAGCCATAAAATGCTGGTGTTGCCAGATTGGGTGTTTTTCCCCTACTTTTTAAAGCCTGTTTACAGTGTGTTTTAGCCGGGTTTTCGCCTGGAAGACTCTATAGAAATCTGGCACCCTATTGAACGACATAAACCGAGAGAGCGTGCCGTTCACAAGCACGAGAATGAACAAGTTCACAGTAACGTTCATCAGGCAGTTCAGTTCACGTTCGCCCAAAATATGAACAAGTTCATGAACTTTCGTTCAATGAACTCGTTCAGGCACAACACTGGCTATATAGCACTTAAAGTCGCTTTCCATACGATTAAGAGCTAGTAAAACACTCTTAGGGGTTGTGCACACCAAACTTGTAAACGCGTCTGAAAACGCCTGGACAACGCTGAGTGCCTGCTTTCTTCTTGCTTTGGTGTGATACTTTAGCTGTGAGCCGGTTGGCTGCTGTGGTGTCCCGCCCCTCCTCCACTGTGAATGGACAACCGTGTGAGAACAGACATTGACAAGCGCAGCTTTTTTCCCAGAGTTCCCAGAGCGCGGAAAAAAACATGCGCCGGCCGCGAGCGTAAAAGCTTTGGTGTGCACACCCCCTTAGTGCTATTTAGCACAATTTTTAAGAGTGTATGATAAAGAGCAAAAAATCTTTCAGCATGCTTTATTATTAGTATTTTTACACAGAATAGCCAACGGTATCTCATGGCAATTCATACGTGTTTAACAAGGTGGCAAATTGGTATTAGTTTTGTGAGATCAGGCTGGAACAGTCGTCAAATAACATGAAATATCAAAACACGATCTGATTTAGATGAATTCTGATTATTTTATTAGTGTATTATTTAAAAATACAGCTTCAAATGTACTAAAATAAAAGTCAACTTAATCAAATGTAATCAACATATTTCATATCTGATTTAGGTTAATAATTTACAAACATGTTCATAAACTCTCAAACATAAAGGTTCTAAAAGAGTTCTTTGGGGTTGGTTCCAGGTACTGTACTCAAAAGCCTGTGGTGACTTTTTCTGAGAAATCTCTGTCTTGGTTCATTACAAAAAACCCGCAAGTGAAATCTGTACTGTGGGAAAATACCAGATAATCATGATAATCTAATATAATTTTTTTCAACAACCTTTTAGAGACCCGGTTATTACATATTTTAACTTAATATTTTAAATGTACTAACCATTTGGATCTTCAACATTACAACAGCATTGTGATTTAAATCTGATTCATAAGCAACCACAAAGTCTAGCCACAAGATGGTGTTGTGACTGTCTCACAATGAAAACTAAAAAAAAACTTGTCCCAAAAGTATATGACTCTTCATGATAATAAATATTTTTTGTAACACCAGCAACATCTTTAAGTGCACATGGTTGTTTAAGCTGTCTTTCAGATAATTTAAGATACTACATGAGTCACATTTCTAATTAACCCCAACCACAGAAAAAGTTAGATAATAATCTCTGTGTTCAAGCTATTCAGCGCAGCCACTGAGCAATGCATACGATGTGCATAAGATAAAAAACTTGTTTATACTGCACCGCACATATCAGATATTAATTATCTCCCAAAAAGCCAAGGCCTGTTTTCATAAAGCAGATAATGATCATGTCACTGCGTCTATGTGCATGATATAACATAAATGTCAACACCCACACTCCTGTTATGATTCTGTCATAAAAATGCTTTAATCTCAAAGCAAAAAGTAAAAATCTGTTATAATTTATTAACTTGTATGTGGTTTGCAGATTGCTAAGGCCCTGTGATCTTCATTCATGCAACGACTGCAGAAATCATCCAAAACACCATAAAAGGTAATTTATGTTATTTATAGGCTATTCTGCAAGAAGAAATCTAAGCCAGAAACAGGCCAACATGATTGTACATTGAATCTCTGTTGAGGGGTTAACTTGTGCCTAGATTATTAAATCAACACCCATAATGAATCATTTGAACCAGAGCTCCAAAACGTTTCATTTAAAAGAACCAGGTCAAAAGAACAAATCGAACTCATGGATTCATTCTGTAATTGAAAGTCTTCATTTATCAATCTCATGTCAGTTCACTATTGAACAACTGTAAATTTTGTGTGTTAAAGGTGCCGATTTTCCTGTGTTTTCAAAGCTTTGATTGTGTTTACGGTGCACAGTATAATTTCATGTGTTCATGCTGCTTCGTTCAAAGTTACAGTATGACGTAATATCCACTGAAGCAGAAATTAGAAGCTGAAGTGCAGAATGATGTACGTTTTAAATGCTTATCTTATCTTCTTAATGTGAATTTTGTCAAGAATTTGGAGCACATGCATCCTTAAAGTCCCCATGAAATCAAAACTGACAATTCTTCATTTTTAATGGAATATTGCAGTGTTTTTTATAAACAATGTATCCGTGTAAGTAATATTTTTTATTTATGTTCCCTCATAATCTTAAATAAAATCTGAAAATGTACTTCCTATTGTGGTGATCCCTCACTGATGATGTCAGCTAGACGGATTGGTTAAGAGCATCTGTTAACCTCGCCCCCTCCAACTGTCAGTCTGCTACGAGTTCCATGTATTCTTCCACGTATACTTAAGCAATATCGCTCGAGTAGGAGTGTGATATAGCTCTATATCATCACGGCTGTGATTAGGCCAGAGGCACGAGGCCGTAGGCCGAGTGCCGGAGGCAATCACAGCCGTGATGATATAGAGCTATATCACACGACTCCGAGAGCGATATTGCTTTTATTTAACAGTTCGACGGCACACGTTTGAAAAACGAAAAGTAGAAAACAACAACGGAGTTATTTTAAAAGCCTCTTTGTTTGAGAACTACTTCTTCCGCAACAGATTTGAGGGCGGCCAGAATGACAGGTAAAACTTTCGGCTGCTTTGAGGCTCATAACAACTCAATGGACGGAAAAGCCGTTACTTTATATTACCGTTTCTTGGTCACAAAGTGTAGTTTTAAGATTAGTTCAGTCGAGAATGTATATGTATTATATTTAAATCTGCAGTCGATTAGTAAAGATAGCGCCTGTTTGAACGTTTGCTTAGTGAGATTCGGTACGAATGAGAACCAAAGCATGAGCGGACGTCAGTGTTCACTCGCCCCGCTGACCATCGCCCTCTCTGGGCTACATCTCTGACAGGGATTCCCTGGCTCTCATGTTGGCCTTGTTTGTTTATGATCGTCAAAATGAGATCAAATCAGCAGTATTTGGTGTCATGATCAAACTATTACTTGTTTTTTTATTCATATTTAGTGTCTTTTGTGTTGTTATTGTTTTGGCGCGAGGTAAAAGTTAATATAACTATACTTGTATAACGTTACTATTGCTTTCTCATTTATTCTTAACGCGATACGAGCACTCGATTATTATTATTAAACTTTGTTCTTGTCAGTACTATATAAAACGTTTTTTTTATAAGTGTCAGAGAGATGTTTTTGCATGCTGCTTATAAATATACCAGTGGCGATATCTCATAACATGTTTTAATAGTCACGTCACGATAAAGTAAATGATCAATGTCCACATTTAAAAGCTGCGGTGCTTACCTGCAGTTCCACGGTGTTTTCGCGTTCTGATAAGAGATATTGCTCCAGAAAAAAACGAGTGTTTATATTCCTCTTTCCAAGTGTTAATCGTCCACACGATGTGACAAGACATTTCTCCCATTAACTTTAACGTAACATCCAAGAGCGCTGATCTTTGACGGAATAATAACTTCCGATTGGGGATTCACAAACTGATTTATGAGCTAGTAAACTAATGAGACACACGGAGAGTGTTTAAAAACGCCAGGGCGTCTGTGTTTTTCCATTCAGAGATGAGCCTGTGTAGGACCTCCATTCACTAGGTGGCGGAATGATACGAAAGGTGAAGAGGTTACAGTGCCGTTATCAGCACACCATAGCTCTTAGCCAATCAGATTCGAGAACCAGAAAGAACTGTTGTATAATTTTCTATATTCAATCAATTCACAGTGGAAAACACAAGCGAAGCCAGCAATTTTGCTTGTGTGATATTTCGTTTTACTCGGAAATATGACACAATGCCGAAGTATTCATTTCAGTAGCCGTTTCACTTGGATACACATCACCACTAGGAAAATTAGACAATCGCTACTTCCGTTTCATGGCGACTTTTAGGCTAAAATAGGCATAACTTTAAGGCATAACTTTGTTTTGATTTCATGGGGAATAAAAACAAAGATTTTATTTTGCACTTGAACTTTTAGGGCCCTATTTTAACGATCTAAGCGCATTGTCTAAAGCGCACAGCGCAACGTCTAAATGGGCGTGTCCGAATCCACTTTTGCTAATTTAACGACGGGAAAAATCGTTTTTGCGCCAGCGCATGGTCGAAAAGGGTAGGTCCTATTGTAATGGGAGTATTTTGGGCGTAACGTGCAGTAAACCAATGAGAGTCACAGCTCTCATTCCCTTTAAAAGCAAGCTGCGCTGGCGCTATGTCTAATCCCTATTTAGATGACGGACTTTGTAAACTGAAAAACTAAGCGGAGGTAGAAGATCCCCAGTTTAAGATTAATGTTAAATAATTGTGTTGTTTTTCCCTTAGATTGAAATTGTTATTTTTTTATTAAAACCTTTAAAACCCGTTTTCTTTTAGTCATGGAAGTAAAAAGCAGGCTTGTAATTGCTTTAAATGTATGGCTATCCAATCAAAAAATAATTTACAAGTATGTAAGATAAGGTTTGTACTCTAAAAATACTTTATTTGTAACAAACAGGAGATGAAGAAATTACAAACGGCTCTCCTCACGTTTCAGCACTTTGGACAGCGTTTTTTTTTAGCAAAGAGTTTTTTTAAGCATTACTTACAAATGTTTCTCATCTTGCCATATCCACAGGTACATCATATACAATAAATCCGTGAGGTAGCATTAAAAAAAACATTTAAAAACAGGTGCATTTGTTTAAAGCAAAGCATTTATTTACTTATCAGGCTGCAGGTAAAGCAGCTCTTTGCGCCTTCTAACGTCTCATAATCAGTCCTCCTTTATAAATATGTCCAAGAGACTCAATAATAATCTCTTAAATTCAATCCTTTAATCTTTCATATTTAAAAGCATTTTTGTGCTGCTGCGCATTTATGTACTTTGCGATAAGCAAACCCGCGTTGTCCTCCCGTTTATAGGCGCATATTATTACTAATGCGCTCTTTAAATAACATAAAACACATTGCGCCATTGACTTTAGACTTTAGACCAGGTTTTTGTTGGTCAATGGCGTAGTCTATTTTAGTTGCCTCAAAATAGCAACGCGCCAACAATGCGCCTGAACACACCTCGTTTTTCAGACCAGAACGCCCATGGGCGCAAAGGGGGCGCAAATGCATTTGCTATTTAAACAACGCGGCGCTAAACGTGAAAATTAGGGTGGAAACTAGCGAAAGACACTTGCGTCGCGCATTGCGCTGCATTGCGCCGGGTGTAAGATAGAGCCCTTATAGTGTAGAAAACAATTTCACAACTTATTTTTTTATTTATACTTATTTTATAATTTTGTTTATTAGGCTAATTCTATACCTTTCACAATAGGCTTTATGCCCAGCTGCACTACTTCCTGAACTTCAGCCAGCTCCTTGTTTCCTGTCTGCCATTATTGGACAAACTGATTAATCCAGGTGTGCGTGACCACAGTAGTCACAACAACAATAATCAGACACACCTGGATTAATCAGTTTGTCCAATAATGGCAGACAGGAAACAAGAAGCTGGCTGAAGTTCAGGAAGTATGGAAGCTAGGCATAAAACCTATTAGATTTAAAAACTCTTTTGTCCCACTGGCCATCAGACTACATAACAGCTCTAAGTCAGGGCAATAATGGACTACAGACAATTTTGACAAATTTTATAATTTTTACCTCCTTTTGCACTCTCTATTTTTAACTTGAATTATTTATTATTTTGTATTGTGATTGTTTACTGTGGTATTGTGTTATTAGGTTTTTTTCATATGCTACTGGGTACATGAATTTCCCTCCTTGGGATAAATAAAGTATATATCTATCTATCTATCTATTTATCTATTAAAACTCTCTTAGGGGGTGATCACACCAAACGTATTTATAAATGCATGGAAACGCAAGGTGGCGGCAGCATAGATGTGTTTAAAGGCTAGATGTGGTCATTTGAAAGTACCTGCACCATTAAAACTCAATGCTACGAGTGAGCGAGCTGCCTGTGGTAAGATGGCCGCCAGGTGATGATGTTACAGACTCCGCCATCTAGCCTTTATACATATCTATGGGTGGCAGTGCCTTTTTTTGGTTACTTAAAAAAAACAGTGCAGCATGGTTTATTATGTTGCTAGGCAACCACCAAGGCAGCTATCCTGTCAATCAAATGTTGAATCGTGAGTGCTATTCAGAAACTTTAATGCTACGCTCACACCAGCCATGGTAGAGGCGTAAAACGCGAGTGATTTCAATGTTAAGTTAATTCTCATGGCGCGAATGAGGCGTTTGCAAACGCGACAAACGCACGAGTTGAAAAAATAAAACTTTGGCGGAAAAATGTGCCGCGTTAACCAATCAGGAGCTTGCTCTAGTAGTGACGTGATTACAGGAAGCGAGCGGAGTCGCTAAAGCCCCTCCCATGACGCGAATTTCCGCGTGAATGTCTTGATGACTAGAATTTCACGCGCGACTATCACGCACCAATGAAGTAAGTATACTCAAAATGTTAAAGTGGCCAACTAGACGCGGTAGACGTGAATTTGAAGCCTCAAACACTGCTGGTGTAAACCCACGGTAAAAGAGATCGCCTGCTCCGACCTTGATTGAGGGTGAAACATGCAGGAGACAGTGAATAAGTGCAATCTCCGATTTATCAAAGCAACTGTAAATTTCTGTCACCACAACGAAAGGCCTGCCTCTCCCCACATTCGATTTAACAATGAAAAACGTGAATGACGTCAAACGCTTTTCCGCTTCTCCTGCAAAAACACGTGCCGCGGGAGGCTGCCAAAACTCGAGGCATTCAGTGTGGATAAACAATGCATAACACTCACTGCCCATAGAAAACCATTAAAAAAAGGCGCCAGCCATTGCCATAAGTGTATTCTGTGTGAACAGCCCCTTATTATGCAAACCCCTTCAGTCACAGTTCTCACCTATGAAACAGGCCTATATGGATCATCTTAGCTCAATTCCATCAAGTCACTGTATCTCAAAGCTCTAACCCCCATTTTACAGAAGTTACAGTATGTCTTCCTTGTAAAAGAGATTAATGAGACAGCGTTTATAAAACGTTGAATGACACTGACCACACCAACCATGTCATTCCAATTGTGCCACTTGAAGAGGATGAAACGTCGTCCAGGAGATGTCAAGGTATGGAGGTGAAGGGGAAAAGAGAGTCGATTCAAAGGATGACGATAAATCTTTGAGCAGCACTCGATTTCGTCTGGGCTGCGGAGTACTTCTCCTCCTCTGGGAAGGGCTGCATGTCTGCAGAGCAACCGAGCTAAGACGAGACCTGTCAGGAACAAAGAGCGAAATTCCAATGATATGTTTAGCTAAAAGGGTGAGAGAAAAGTGAATCAAAGCAGTGCAGGATCAAAGAAACGCTTCAGTAAAGTCAACTTGGCCGCCATGAGACCAGCAGGGGATGCATATGATTTATAAGTTGCTCTTCAGAACCTTCTGATGTTGAAGAATTGATTGTTATTGTTGCTAGAGAGAAGAAGAGAGAGATGTGGAACTGAGGTGGAGGGTCACCGATTTGCGTTTAAAAGCGGAGAACTGTGATGTGTGACAGTTGTCGAACACTCAATTGGCACCACTGGTTTTAAACAGAGGCAATGGAAGATGTCAAGAGCAATAAGTCATCATAACAAACAATAGAAAAGACAGTCAGTTTGATTGATTTGACCTCTGACTTACCATCAACTAAACAGCTTTTGAAAGTCAGCATGACTGTGTGTATCCTAATGTTTATGGTGGTCAACTGCTAAACAAAATGGGTCAAGGTTAAAAATGAACTGCTCTGTAGATTCCTGTCTCTTTAACTGATCTAATGTTAGCTGCTAAATTTAAACTATTACCTAAATAATCACAACATTGAGCTGTATGTAAACACCAAGCCAATATGCATTGCATTATAAAAAAAACATTGAAATCTGTACCTTTTGGGGTACAATATTATACCTTAAAGGGGCCATGGCATAAAAATCTGACTTTTTCCATCTTTAAGTGCTATGATTGGGTCCCCAGTGCTTCTATCAACCTAGAAAATGTGAAGAAGATCAACCCATTACCTTAGTTTTGGTAAACCATTCTCTACAAGCACATGAAAAAATAGGTCGTTGAAATTTGGCTCTCCTTATGATGTCATAATGAGCTTTTATTATAATAATACCACTCCTTAATCTGCATCTAATCACAGCACTGCCATTTAGTGCAGAGAAAAAGAAAGAGAGAGAAAATAATTCACAGCACAATTGAGTTTCAATTGCAACAAACCGCCAGGCGATATATTTTCTTCAACAGAATTCCTCTTTAAAAGCCTACAACGAACGGCCGGTTTGGACTACAGTCTACTATTTCCTGCTTTAATGACGTCAGCAAAACAGTTCGTTGACTAAACTCCGCCCACATGAATACGTCAGTCACCAGCTTTGGCTCAAACGGCTCTGCTAAGCTAAGCAGCTATCGAATCACAGCACACTAAACAAACTACACAATCAGAACTCGATAAGTATTTCTGAAGGAGGGAATTCACATAACAAGGAAGACATCAGCCTGTTTTGAGGACAGTGAAAACAGCGCTATACAGATAAGTAAATTGTGTGAAAAATACTGCGTTTTTTTACACGTGAAGCATGAACACATGTTATATTGCCCACTGTAAACACAATCAAAGCTTCAAAAACACAGACAGAACGGGAGCTTTATGGCCCTTTTGTGTACCTTTAAGGAATAATTTTGTACCAGTTAAAAGTAAATTAACTGTACCTTTAAAGGTACACAATGAATTGTCCCTTAATGATATTACACAGTGTCTGAAAACAGTCCCCTGCTATTGAAAGATACTAAGGGGACTATTTTCGGATCCTGCGAAATATCATTGCGCCTTCTGTAGCCATGTTACGGCAGCAAAGTCCTTGATTATTACACCACAATAAGAGTATAGTTCCTAGCCATATCTGCCTAGAAAATCGCAACTTTATTTTACGTTGGTCTTAGAACACAATGTAACTATAAAAGAGTTTTAAATAGGAATAGGAAAATTATCTAAACACTTTGGTTATTTTTTAGGCGCAATGCTAATGGTCTAATCAGATTCAATGGATTATGCTAAGCTATGCTAAAAGTGCACCGCCAGACCCGGAGATCAATGTTTAACTCTAGGGGAGCTGGAAATGAGCATATTTTCAAAAAAAGAGTGTCCCTTTAAGGTACAGTAATGTAACCAAAAAAGTACAACATTGTATTATGTTTAATATATATAATAAATATATAATAAAACCTTATGGTACTACCCTAACAACAGTTTACAGTTAAAGTTTTAAACCTTTTGTCTGACACTGTACAGTGTAAAATCTTTTGTACACTGTACAAAACTATTGTAATCTATTTGGTCATCATTTTGTTGCAAATGGTCAAAGTGAAAAACAAAAGCTGCCGAACAAAAACATGTTTATCATGAGGGAAACACGTTAACCACCAGTTCCTTTAAGACACAAGGTATGTATGAGACTTTTTTCAGTATCTCAATGTACTATCAGCCAAAAACACACAGTGCAGTTTGCATAGTTCCTGTTTAAAAAAAAAGTGTTTAAAAAAAGTGCACGTTGTATTTTTCATGGGAAAAGACAATTGCTTTTGATGTTGGAAGGCATAGGTTTATCTTTTGGTTTTTACATACCTTACATTTGTGTGTTCCCTAGGTTCAAACCCATGATCTGAGCTATAAAGGAGTTTTTTTTATAAAACGGATTCACAATTAATGTTATATTGTAAAATGACTAATACTCACATCTGTGTCTGCACATGGTTGAATTCTATATTAATGCATCAACCTATACAGAGTCAACTTTACTCTAAAAATCTAGTTTTTTAACCCAGCATTGGTATAAAAGTTGCAGACTCAGTCTTTGGGTTAACCTAGAAAATGTTTAGATTTGACCCTAAAATGGGTTAAAACAACCCAGCATTTTAAGTTGAAACAACCCAGTATATACTGGACGATAAAATTAAAACTCACCGAGTTGAGTTCGTCCTTTTTTTTGACCCAGTGCTGAGTTGAAAATATCCCAGCATTTTTATAGTGTTATAGTGTGAAGGAATTGTTCCTGTATTAGTGATTAACATAGTTAACAATGTATTAAATAATTCATTAAAAATTACGATTTGGGTAGATTTAGGTAATATGGGGAACAACCTAATCACTTTAACCCTTAGTTCTCTTCGGTTTCACGTTTGTAGAAACGTCTGCTACATTAATAAATGTAAATATCCTAACAGTCTGAATGTTAGACTCACAATTTCTTCGAAAAGCTTGAAATTTGTTTCATTTGACAAAAAACTATTAAAGGGACACTCCACTTTTTTGAAAAAAAAAATGCTAATTTTCCAGCTCCCCTAGAGTTTAACATCTGACTTTTACCTTTTTGATCTCCGGGTCTGGCGGTACCACTTTTAGCATAGCTTAGCACAACTCATTGAATCTGATTAGACCATTAGCATCATTCTAAAAAATAACCAAAGTTACCAAGAGTGGCTGCAGGAGGCTCAATGATATTAGGAACTGGCCGAAAATAGTCCCCTGCTATTAAAAGTTACCAAGGGGCGTATTTTCGGGCAGTGCGTAATATCACTGCACCTCCTGCAGCCATGTTACAGCAGCAAAGTCCTTGAGTATTACGCCAGAATGAGAGTATAGTTCCTAGCCATATCTGCCTGGAAAATCGCAAGTTTTAATTTTCTCTCTGTCTTAGAACACAATGTAACTACAGAAGAGTCAACTTTTCAATAAGAAAAATATTGAGACTCTTTTTGTTATTTTTTGAGCGTGATGCTTATGGTCTAACCAGATTCAATAGATTATGCTAAGCTATGCTAAAAGTGGTACCGCCAGACCCGGAGATCAGCTGAATGGATTCTAAAACGGTAAAAATCAAATGGTTAACTCTAGGGGAGATGGAAAAAGTGCTGATATAAAATAAAGGGCATAACACCACATAAAAATTAGATACTTGTTTTGTTTTTCAAACAGAATTAAAGAGTATAAAGGTGTATGAAATGGGACTGAACATGCCATGGGTGATATATGAAGCGATCAGCGTTTGTATGTACGTGTGTGTTTATGAGTGCTGGTGAGATATAGCTAGGAGACTGCAAGGTAAAAGTGGTCTACTGGGACAACTCAGAAATAACAACAAAGAGTCATCAGAGGTCTGGATGAAAGCCTTGTCATAAGATATTTGACTTCTCACAGTCCACACCTCAATGAGTGTTTGCTTGTGGATTGATTGACTGGAGCTTCTGCTAAAGCACACGGGACTTTGACCACAACAAACCATAAATCTAGTGAATACCTCAAAACTTTTCAGCAGTCACATTTAATATCTCATAACACAGGGAGTGATTATAAAATAACTGTGCTTTACCAGAGATATTTGTAAAAGGCCTTGTGTTTTCTTTATTTTACAAGTCAAAGTGGCCTTAAAATTACACTGAGGTGTAATTTTTTCACAATGGCATTTTTCAAAAAAAAATCATTTTGTTTCTTACAAACACACACTGAAAAAAAAATGATTCATTCAATTTACTAATTTTTTTAAGGCAAGTGGTTGCAATCAATTTATTTAAGCTACATTTAAACAAAAGTTTTTTATTTTATTTTATTTTACTATTTTTTGTTTGTTTAAATTTAGCCTAAATAAATTGATTGCAATCACCTTAAAAAAATTGAGTAAATTGAATGAATCATTTTTTCAGTGCAACAAATATAAATTAGTAGATGTGGTTTGCACACACAACCACATTAGTAATTTTTTTATAATTTACTTATACCCCTGTGATGTTGGGGTTAAGGGTAGGCCGAAGTAAGGTCCACTTTTTACGGGTACGTATGCATGGGTCTGCGTACAGTGCGCATGATGCAATTTTCGTCATCAGAAGAGTGCGTGCGTACTGTATGTGCATTTTTGAAACCCTCCATTTTTATTTAAACAACACATTTTGTGTTACTTATAATAGAAAATGACACATAATGTGTTCAAATGACACATAATGTGTTAAAAGCATAACACAAAAAATTTGTAAAAAATTAATACATCCTTTCTTAGAGTGAGATGCATTGCATTCTGTTGTAATGCGCATGGGCCGAAAGTCTGCGTACACGTACGAGTCAAATAAACTATACTTTGTAAGGTTGTGCATTCGACTGTGCGCATACGTTCACGTATATGTAAAAAAAAATTATTATGGGCTTTAAATTTGGTATTTTTTTTAATCGATTCACTTCGTGCTAATTCATAAGAATTAGCCAACTTGTAAAATATGTACCAATTAATGTGTAGTCCTGATAATTTTTTCATTATGCGCCGCATGCTTGGCTGCTCATTCTTTTTAAAAGTTTATATTGTTAACAGCTGTTTAATCATTATTTTTGCCGTATTTTCAATTTGTGCACTTGTTAGTTACTTATATTATGGTTTTGACCTGTGTTTGTTACTTATCATTGAAGTGAACTATGTTAATTTTGATGTTTCATTTTATGTAATAAATGTTTCTTTTGTAATGCATGTATCCTATGGATTTTCTGTAGTTTAAAATCTGATTTTTTTATTCAAACACTCATGGCTTTCCATACTTTTTGATCTTACGCGTAAACAGGCTATTTGCATTGTTTGTTGAATATGCTTGTTTTGATTATTGACTGTTTTCATCTAGCTGAGATTTACACAATCATTTGTTTCCTACTTTGCCATTTCAACAGTGCCATCAAGTGGACTTTTTACGCCTGCATACTAAACGCAGTGCTAGAGAACACACAAGTGTATACTTGAATAGGAAGAGCAATTTAAGACTGCTGTAGTTTATGCATTTCCAGACGTGACTTAGTGCATTCAGTGCATGAATTTCTGCATGAATTAAGTCAATGACCTTGGCTTTGTTCTTGCAATGATTTGAATAAATATATTCTATACTCATGTTTTTGTAATAAAAATATGTCCATAAAGAGCAAGCTTTTAGATGTCTTTTGGTGTCTGTTGTCCACAAAGCTTACAGTATGAATTCATGCAGGATAATGTTTTAATTTCACGTCACATGTTATCAATAAACACATAGCGTTCCAAAGTATCGGCATGTGGAAACAGTTGTACATTTCCTGTTATCTGAAGTAAGCTAATGGTTTTAAACCAGTCATTTTAATATCAAAGCACTTAACACTAGTAATATAATCACTTGCAGCTTGGCAATTCCAAACCCCTGTCAAGGTTGCATTTGAAGAAAATGACTTAATATTTATCTGACATGTACAGTATGCTTGGAGTCAGACAAGGCAGTTCGCATTACAGAAGATTGCTTTGTATTATGGCCATTTTGTTAAATTACATTGGCCTTTGATCTCTGCCAGTTGATTGACTTGCATGGTTTTCATTATAAAGACTTGCAAAGTCTGTCTGTTAATACTAGTAAACAAAATCAGAGACATAATGGAGGGACTATGACCAGCTGTAGTTAAGATTGTAGGCCAGCCTTGATTACAGGCTTTGAAATGCTCTAGCTGAGAAAGACAATTGTTTTGCTGTCTCACCCATTAAGGCCATTAATGGATGCTTATTACGGCATCCATACATTATTCATATGGAATGAAGTTTCAATGAGGATGTCCTATGGCATTATTTATTCACAGAACCGAGAGAAAAAAGCACACACAGCAATAGCTTCACTTAATCTACTACAGATCCATGTTTATCAACCTAGGCCTATACTGTTGAGTTCAGAATACAAGGCTATTTGGAGTACATCCTTAAATTGATCACCTTAATCCCATTTTAACTTCTTTGCACTGGCTGCCAGTTAAACTGCGAATAGTGTAAACTGAGAAACACCACCGTTTTTCAATATTTTACTATGTTCCCACCTCAACTCAGACAAATTAATACATATCTATCTTTATTCAATGCGTGCACTTAATCTTTGTACAGTGCGTTGTGAATGTGTTAGCATTTAGCCTAGCCCCATTCATTCCTTAGGATCCAAACAGGGATGAATTTAGAAGCCACCAAACACTTCCATGTTTTCCCTATTTAAAGACTGTTACATGAGTAGTTACATGAGTAAGTATGGTGGCACAAAATAAAACATGGCAATTTATAAGCAAATAAAAATGAGAACTAAATTGTATGGCAGAAGAGCATAGTTTGCAGCACTTCACAACACAGTCACGAAGCGCTGTACAAAGGTCAAGGGCACGCACTAAAAAAGACAGGAATGTATCAATTTGTCCAAGTTGAGGTAAGAACATATTAAAATATTGAAAAACTGTGGTGTTTCCATTTAAATTATCAAAGATGCCAAAGAATGCATTAAAATAATGTTAAATTGTTAGTTGATATTTACACAGAAGGTGTGTAACTTTTTTTAAGTGCAAAAAATTGGTCGTTTCTGAGTTTAAGTTTGTGTTTTTTCCAGTATGGACCTCCAAAACGTAACTGTAACGTCAATAGTAGAACTTAAGCCGAAACGCTAGCATAGCATTAATTATTTAGCGTGTAACGCTAACTCAGCAGTCACAACTTTGTTTTTAGCATTTTAACAACCTTGTAATTAATGTAATGTTGGGGCGTACATCTCCACTGTGACGTCACAGTCAGTGTTATATTGAGATTGGACTGTTTTTCAGCAGTCTTTTATGTGCACAAGGTTTACATAAAAATGAGGAAACAAATGCGTTTGAGCCTCATGATGTGTCATTACCATGAACAGAGCTATTATTCATTTAGGTAAATATAATTTTTTTATTCTATAGCACCTTTAAAGGAACACGCCCACTTTTGGGGAATTTAGCTTATTCACCATAACCCCCAGAGTTAGATAAGTCCACACATACCTTTCTCATCTCTGTAACTCTGTCTGACGCAGCCACCGCTAGCTTAGCTTAGCACAAAGACTGGAAGTAAATGGCTCCAGCTAGCATACTGCTCCCAATAAGTGACAAAATAATGCAAACATTTTCCAATTTAGGTGTTGTAATTTGTATAGTCACAGCTTGTACAAATAACAAGGTCATACGAGACACAGCCATCTTTTAACAGTATATATACTGGGAACTATATTCTCAGAAGGCGAAGCACTGCTACTTGGGCGGAGTGATTTCATGTTTCATTTTCACAACTCATCCAGGTCACTTGGGTCTGGTGACCTTGGACTGCTCTCTTTCTGTAGGTCTACGCTAAAATATAGGGATCAAGCTTTTGTGATAACAGGGCCTGAATGGCCTGTTTTGATCCAAACTGTCTCATCTCTCTCTACTTTCAAATCCGGGTTCAAAATATCACTCATGTATTGTTGCTTTTAATATTTAATTTTATTCAGTCCTATCTATGCATGTTTTTTTTATAGATTTTAATCGGTTTCATTTCTTGCTAATTATAATGCTCTGAACAGCATGCAGATTTGCAGAGTTGTATTTAAATGTGCTTTATAAATAAACAATGAGTCAAATTTTTGGTAAGCAATAAGGTATGTAAGGCTGTTGTATCGTGAATATGTTCATGGCTGAAGGGTGCTATTCGGCACGACACGAAGCACAATATACAGATTAATGATAAATGTAAAAATATGAAATAAGATGGATATTGTACTTTCAGTCAGTTGTTATCGCAAAATAAAGTCGTATATATAAAATGTATCAGTTTAACTTTCATAAAGTAAAATCACTAAAAGACTTCCGCTGAAAAAAATAGTCCCTGACAGACAGTGAAAAGCACTGTATTTTTACGTTGCTGAGGGTGGTTGCAAAGGGTGCTGCGCAGTGATGCACAGAATCGTTGGTTGTCCAATCGGAATCAAGGACTGCCACTAACACTTTTAATTATAATAAATATAATACACATAATAATACATTTTATTACACTTGATTGGTTAGTCATGACATTTCAAGGTCTGTTAATCGCCGATAAAACTGATGCCACACCGCTCATTCGGGTACTGCGAGTCATCTTGAACGGTAATATTTATTTTTATTTATTCAGCTGTCCCTTTTCAAATGAAAAATACTTTATTTTGTTTAATAATTTACTCGGTTGCAAATAGCAGTGTAATAAGATGGATAGTGCACTTTCAGTCGGTTGTTATCGCAAAATAAAGTAGTTTGTAACTGTACAACAGTCTGATACGAATAAATTACTTATTCTGAAGACATCAGATATACGAGAAACGTGAGCAGGGTGTCCACTTTTATTGCATTACAAGCATTTGTATTCAAATACAATTGCCAACTAGTGTGTAAGTCCTTTCCATATAGTGTGACATAAGATTACAAGAGGTCTACATGCTTAAAACGAATATAACGTTTCAGTGTCATTAGCTGAACTGAAAATGCCCTTCTTTACTTGCCATCGCGTTTGAAAGCGGGATCTACTTATTCAAGATCAACCGAACACTGAGGCTGACAGGAAAATGACCACGAAAATATGACTCCCCTCATTATCCAAGATGGAAAATACTTATGCCTACTTCCAAAAAGAGAAATCATGGAAATACACTTTTCATGTCACATCACGTCTGGCTATGAATGTCATGTTTCTGGCTCCACGCGTTTCTGTTGGAAGACTTTAGCGTCTCTATTCACGACTGAGACAGATAAAGGGCAAATCTGCAGTGAATTAAAGCGTCATATTTAATATCTCTATGACTCCATTTGACACCAACTCTTGGTGCGTTTGTCAGGTCCAACTCGTCAGGGGTAAAACGTTTCAAGTGCGGAACATTATTCAGCGGCGTTTAAACTTCATATTTTGTTTTAACAGTGATATTGTACACCCTTGTTATGAGAGGATTTGAAACCGAAACATCGATGTATGTGGCCAAATAGGTAGCCGTGTATCGCCATCTTGTGGAGGTATCATGTTACTGCGGTGCATGAAGTTGAATTACTGATGCCTCAAATGTATGAAGAATTATGGTAAGGAGTCAAATTTAAATGATTTTTTACTGTGTTTAAATTTTATATGCATACTTTTTCTCTATAGCAGCTCATTAGCAATTGCACAACATTTCTATATAAGTATCTGTCTTTGCGCTTAAATACATATAGATTTTTCTTTATGATAAAATATTGTGAGGCTTTCAACATGCCCTTATTTTTATCATAGGTCCATAGTGCATTCTCTAAACATAAAGTATAGCAACATAATCGTGTTTAAGAAGAAAAAACACAGAAAAATATGATTTCTTCTCACATTTAACACTACCAAGACCACATTTTTGCGGAGTGTACAGGGTTTGGCTAAAGCTTGACGAAACTGTGTGGTAAGAACTAGTCTACGCTGTTTCTTTCTCTTAGCACTTATTGTTCAAACAATCTTCTTGAATTCATCATACAAGACGAGCACAAAAGCACCCCCCATTCCTCTTAGTACATTGGACAGAGCCCCCTTGAAGAACGCTTTGCCACCCTCATCACGTGCTATCTTCTTCCAGCAGTCAATGGTTCCTGTGTACATAATATCCCCTGGAAAGACAACAAGCAAATATTTCAGCCAAAATAAATGCATACCTCATGGAGAACAGCGTGTTATTCAAATGAGTGCATGTGTTTGTGTTTTAGCATGCATGTTTTGTACCTCCTTTGCGCCCAGACTGCATCATCATTCGACGACGAACGGTGTCAAAGGGATAGGAGACCACACCAGCAACTGCAGTCACAGTTTGTGCAATCATCCAGCTGACCACAATGTGTGTGTTCTTGGGGTCTGGAAGCATGCCTGCGCATGCAACAATGCATGCGTGCAAACACACAAGTCAGATTAAGACAGATAATAAGAAGGTAACATCACAGATATATCAAAGGAATATTTGATGCGCAAACTCGCACCTTTGGCAGTGTCGTAGATTCCGAAGTAAGCCGCCCTGTAAATAATGATACCCTGAACGGAGACGTTGAAGCCCTGGTACACGCCCCGCAGTCCATCTGACTTAAAGATTTTTGCCAGGCAGTTAGCCAATCCGCTGAACTCCCTGCTGCTGCCAGCCTTCCCGACATCTGCAGCTAGTCGGGTACGAGCAAAATCGAGGGGGTAGACGAAGCAGAGGGAAGTGGCTCCTGCGGCACCTCCGGAGGCAAGGTTACCGGCGAAGTATCGCCAGAACTGCGTGTGCTTATCTACGCCACCCAGGAAAACCTGCTTGTACTTATCCTTGAAGGCAAAGTTGAGAGCTTGCGTGGGGAAGTAGCGTATGACGTTGGCTAAGTTGCCACGCCAAAAGGAGATAAAGCCTTGCTCCTTGGGAATCCTCACGATACAGTCGACAATACCTTTGTACTGTTTGTCTGCACTGATCTGCTGGCTGGCATGTTGAACCTGTGAAACACAAAAACACAGGATAGATGATTTATGAGTGGACCTTAATGTTGTAGATCATAATGTTCTGTGTAGCATGTGGGTGACCATGATTTTGCCACGTAAGACAAGTCAACAACTTTGGAAAAAATCCTGTCCATCAACCATGTGTTTCTGTAGTTTACTGTACTTACAGTAGCAGAGCATGCATTAGCAATGCAAAAGTCTGGCGTTTAATCTTAGGATCACACTTACAGTACATATACATTTATGCATTTGGCAGACATTTTTACTTTTCTTTCTTTCTTTCTTTCTTTTCTTTTAAACACCACGTCTGTCTATGCTTTATTTATGGGGAGAATTGTAAGGACACTCCTTCTTTTGATAATATGCTTATTTTCCGGCTCCCCTGGAGTTAAACGTTTGGTTTTTGCCGTTTTGGAATACATTCAGCTGATCTCCGGGTCTGGCGGTACTACTTTTAGAGTAGCTTAGCATGATCCATTGGATCTGATTGGACCATTAGCTTTGCACTAAAAAAATAACCAAAGAGTTTCGATATTTTTTCTATTTAAATCTTGACTCTTCTGTAGTTACAATGTTTACTAAGACTGACGGAAAATTAAAAGTTTGGATTTTCTAGGCAGATATGGCTAGGAACTATACTCTCATTCTGGCGTAATAATCAAGGACTTTGCTGCCATAACATGGCTGCAGGAGGCGCAATAATAATATGCACTGCCCAAAAATAGTCCCCTGCTATTGAAAGTTACCAAGGGGACTATTTTCGGCTGCTGCGTAATATCATTGGAAACTCTTTGGTTATTTTTTAGCGCGATGCTAATGCCATTAAATGGTCTAATCAGATTCAATAGATTATTCTAAGCTATGCTAAAAGTGGTACCGCCAGAGCCGGAGAACGGCTGAAAAGATTCCAAAATGGTAAAAATCAAATGTTTAACTCTAGAGATGCTGGAAAGCATATTTTATTTTAAAAAAAAAGTGGAATCACCCTTTAAAGGTGCTCTAAGCGAATTCACGCGTAATTAAGCAATATCGCTCGAGTAGGAGTGTGATATAGCTCTATATCATCACGGCTGTGATTAGGCCAGAGGCACGAGGCCGTAGGCCGAGTGCCGGAGGCAATCACAGCCGTGATGATATAGAGCTATATCACACGACTCCGAGAGCAATATTGCTTTTATACAACAGTTTGACGGCACACGTTTGAAAAACGAAAACTAGAAAACACAACGGAGTTATTTTAAAAGCCTTTTTGTTTGAGAACTACTACTTCTGCCACGGATTTGAGGGCTGCCATAATGACAGGTAACACTTTCGGCTGCTTTGAATCTCATAATAACTCAATAGACGGATAGGCGTTTCTTTATATTAACGTTTCTTGGTCACAAAGTGTAGTTTTAAGATTAGTTCAATCGAGAATATATATTTATTATATTTAAATCTACAGTCGATTAGTTAAGATAGCGCCTGTTTGAACGTTTGCTTAGTGAGATTCGGTACATATGAGAACCAAAGCATGAGCGGACGTCAGTGTTCACTCGCCCCGCTGACCACCGCCCTCTCTGGGCTACATCTCTGACAGGGATTCCCTGGCTCTGATATTCGCCTTGTTTGTTTTTTATGGTCAAAATGAGATCAAATCAGCAGTATTTGGTGTCATGATAAAACTATTACTTGTTTTCTTTTTCATATTTAGTGTCTTTTGTGTTGTTATTGTTTTGGCGCGAGGTAAAAGTTAATAAAACTATACTTATATAATGTTACTATTGGTTTCCCATTTACTCTTAACGCAATACGAGCACTCGATTATTATTAAACTTTGTTCTTGTCAGTACTATATAAAACTGTTTTTTATAAGTGTCAGAGAGATGTTTTTGCATGCTGCTTATAAATATACCAGTGGCGATATTCTCATAACATGTTTTAATAGTCACGTCGCGATTAAATAAATGATCAATGTCCACATTTAAATGCTGCGATGCTTACCTGCAGTTCCACTGTGTTTTCGCATTCTGATAAGAGATATAGCTCCAGAAGAAAAACCGAGTGTTTACATTCCTCTTTCCAAGTGTCCACACGATGTGACAAGACATTAATCCCATTAAGTTTAACGTAACATCCAAGAGCGCTGATCTTTGACGGAATAATAACTTCCGATTGGGGATTCACAGACTGATTTATGAGCTAGTGAACTAATAAGACACACGGAGAGTGTTTAAAAACAGCGCGTCTGTGTTTTTCCATTCAGAGATGAGCCTGTTTAGGACCTCCATTCACTAGGTGGCGGAATGATACGAAAGGTGAAGCGGTTACAGTGCCGTTATCAGGACAATATTGCATAGCTCTTAGCCAATCAGATTCGAGAACCAGAAAGAACTGTTGTATAATAGACCATAAAACATTTTTTGTTACATAAAGCTAACATCTCCTCACTATCTGCTTGCTACATGACCGATGAACAAACTGTAAAAAAAACCGCAATCTCTAGACAGCCCAGACTCCACAAACGACAATAACAACACAGTGGCAAACCTAGCACCACGAAACATAACAAAGTGTTCCAGCCAATAAATGACAAGAAGGATTTGGGGGTGGGGGTTGGGCACGTTCATGAAAGCACGGAAGGGAGAGGGAGGGGGAGGAGTTAGCTACGCTCCGTTTGTTTGAAAACAGTTCAAACCTCAACAAAAAGTGATGTCGCACAGATTCGCTCAGAGCGCCTTTAAGTCTAATTATAAAGTAAGACTAGAAAAGATCTTTTTTATCTAAAAACCTTAAAACTATATTTGGATAAACTTGATTAAAAACTTTTTCGAATGTGTCAACAGAATAAAAAAGTTTTCTTACAGTGACAGAGGTAATACAATCTAGTAGAATGTGTTTAATGGACAATAAATTCTAACAAGATGAATATTTTGGAGTTTTTCCTCCTGAGAGTAAAAATTGAAGTGTACAGTAATTTTGTAATGTCCTATTCTGCATCCTGTATATAGATGACATGATCCCAACGATTCTCAAAACAGAAATGATGCTTTTTCCCAACTTCATGATTTATTTTAACTTATTATTTAGACATTGATCCTATTTTGATTGCCATTTATTTATGATGTATTCATTTATCGTTTAAGTCTGTGAAATGTATAGAACAAACACTTATCAAACGCGACTTGCAGTGCATTTAAGCTACACATTTGTGGCCCATTCCTAATCATTGTTTGTGATTTTCTGCATAAAATCATCATGTAATGCTCTACTTTGGGTACTGATTAAATGTATCACTTGATGACTGTACTGATAAAATGTAGCTTATAGCTTGAAAACACTGTAATTGCTTTGGATAAAATGTATTTATTAAAAGCTTTATAATGTAGTCACAACACACTGGGTTGTTCAAATACGGTTGAGTATATAGACTATATAAACCCACTGATTTAAACGCGTTGTTCTTAACTCCGTTCCAGTCCATATTCCCGGAGGCCCACTGCTCTGCACATTTTATATGTCTCTTTCATCTGACAGATTCAGTTCAGTTCATAGGGATCTCTACTAATGAGCTGATGATTGAATCAGGTGTGTTGAATAAGGGAGACATACAAAATGTGCAGAGCAGTGGGCCTCCAGGAATAACGCCGAGAACCACTGGTTTAAATGAACCTAGAAAATGTCCAGATATTACATTTATAAATGTACATTTGTTTTAATGAACCTATTGCTTTCTAATTTTTAATTTATAGTTACTGGTTACTTTGGCAGCATTGTTGACCCTGAAACATCATTCAAACCAAACCTAATGCATGTCTCTGTAAAATGAGACAAGACTGCATTGCATGGGGCAAGATGTGCCACTATAATAGTGCGCACTTACATTACTGTATATTTGGTTTACTGACATCACATCAGTCAGTAAAAATGCAAGCAATGAATGTCAATATTCCCGATTAGTGTTGTTACAACCGCATCGAGAGACATTTGACTAAAGGATGTTCCCAGGATGCGGATGTTCCCAGGATGCGGATGTTCACGGTCAATGGCAGGTCACTGGGTATTTCGTGTTAACCTATAGCTAATAATACGACACAAAACGATGCATTGCGACATGCATTACAGTACATTTTGAGCCGGTGTGATCTCTATCGTGTACATGCACATCATGTTCTCACCTGCAGCAGCAGTTTTACTCTCTCTATTGGTGCGACTGCAGTTTTGGAAATAGCCGCTGCTACTCCGCCGGCCATAAAGTCTTTAGCAAAAGAAATTGCAGCATCTGCCATGATAGCGCAAATATATTAGCTCGGTATATTAGCAGCAAAATATACTCAAGACCGCTGGTAGAAAGAGCAGGAGAGCGGAAAGTGAGAAAAATGATGCGCAGAAGGATAGGCTGCACAAAATCTCGAGGTTTATCGCGAGATTTTTATATGCTCCCATGTTTGGAACACATAGAATGCGTATTGAACACTAAAATGCTGTCTCTTGATTAAAAAACATTTATTTTATTGTAACATCAACAATATAACATAAATAATTGTAATTACCATTAGTTACCCTGTAATTAACATTAATTATGTACACGTCGTTTTGTGCTTTACCCAATGTTTTATATATTTGACCTCAAAATAGGCTAACACAACCCAGCATGTTAAATTACAACTGGGTTTGTACCCTTTTGACCCAACACTGGGTTGAAAATAATGCAGCATTTAAAAAAAATGTATTTCTATATATCTAAAAATATTCAGACAATTTATGAGCAGGAATAAAAATCAATTGTGTAGTGTTTCAGATGCTAAACATTTACAAGTTATGCAGTCTCAATGGATGCTGAAGAACCGACTAATAATGTTCTTTTGTCATTTGGGTCTTCTTTGATAAAGAGTATGGCATCTAGCAGGTTGCCTGTGTATTTGATTTGCTTGACACTAAAAGCATGCTTTTCAAGTAAATCGATGTATCCTGCAGCGCTCCTCTGCTTTCCCTCTGTCATGCTGAGAGCTTGGAGCACAGCTCGACTTGGTCTTCTCCTCTCTTGGTCCAGGAGGATCTCGGACACCAAAAGCCCACAGCCTGTGTTATTAATATATTCAAGAAGCAGACATTTAGTGCATTACGTAGTCAGAAGACAAAAAAAATCAGACCAGAATGTTCACTAACAGCCAGGATTCTCATATTATAATGCTTTAATTTTCACAGTTCAAAAGTTCAATATGCAAAAGACATGCTAAATCATACTATGTTATTTTATTTAAGATTTATATATATCATTAATGATTGCAATTTATATTTTAAGGCTATTACCTGGTGTGCACACTTTGGACAGCTTACTCAACAGTGCATTAACTTTCTCATCAGACCAGTCATGGAGAATCCTTGCAAGAATGTACAAGTCTGCTTTAGGTAGGTCATCTTTAAAGAAATCTCCTGTTTTAGAAAATAAGAAATATTCAAGTACCACCACCACCTACAGTAGTCACAACAGAATACACTTACACTGTAACAGTAAATTTGACCACATGGGGGCACTGTATACCTCAGTTTGGAAACCAATATACAGTTCACACTAAACAGATGGCTATTTAACTGACCTGCAACAAATGACACTCTATCATGATGTGCTTTTGGCTGAAAGTGCCGTGTCATGTCAATGACTTGTGGCAAGTCAAATACAGTAACTGACAATCCAGGGTGGGCTTCTGTAAACTGGTATGCCATGGCACCGGTGCAACCTGTGTGATAACAACATGATCTTTTTAACATTTCACATACCATAGAAAACATTTTTATTATAAATAAAGTCAGTCCTAAACCTTAAACTAATTGTAAATAAACCAATAAGATAATTGCACAATGTTATACTACAAGCAAACAAGGTGTTCATTACAAAAAAATGGCCTTTACCTTGGTCTAAAATCTACAGTAGTGTTAAGCTAATGTAAATGCCAATTATTTTTGTACAAGTATCAGGAGGAAATAAATTATGAGTCTAAATATAGATCCAACTTGGTAAACAAAATAAATACAAGTGGTCCTGGTATAAAAAGCTCTCGATGAGAACTCGCATAGTAAATTGTAAAACCTAAATTTGCATAACAAGCTCGGAACCTAGACAAGCAGCTTTTGAGAGCAAGTGCTTTCACAATAAAATGTGCGTGCTGTGTCCTCTTCCAATGAAACCTCTAACTACAGATATAAAGACGGCGGTTTCTGCAGACCTTATCTCAAGCTTTTGCGGTCATATGCGCACGTCGAGTCATGAAAGAATCGTGCAGCACAATGTTTTATATCAGATTTTTTTCAGTTTTGACTAAATGCTACTCCCAAAAATCTGACTAGAACCAAAAAGACATCTTGAATCAATTGCATTCTTCTTCTCTCTATTATGCCTATGAAAAGCAGTTTAAACTGCTATTTTGTGTGAAAATCAATTTCTTGTCAGAGTGAGGTATTACAACAGTTGCAAAGGTGGCCCTTGATCATCAATGTTACAATCCAACATAAAATATAAAACAAAAAACCTTTGAGACTAGAAAAAGATGTACCTCCAATGTCACAAGCTGTTTTATAGGGAGAAAGATCAAATGCCGTTGCCACATCTTTCCCAGTCACATTTACGATGCTGTGCATTGCATTCATGAATCGCATCTTAACGTTATCCTGACTGTAGTAGACATCCTAGCATAAAATGACAAACATTTTTGCTCAGATTTGCTTTATTTAGGATGTCAATAAGGTGATACATATACTACAAATATGACAGTACAGATGAGCAAAAAAATTTAGGTTTACCTGAAACATATCCTTATTTATCTTCCCAAATGCCCGCTCATGTTGGCTGGTTCCTTCCTTGACAGCATCCTCTAAATGACTGAAGAGGGGCCACACTATACCATCGCAGTGAAGGATGTAAGCATGCAAAGAAAGTGGACTGTCTGATACCAGAAACTGTCTGGCCTGTTCTGTATTTCTGTACACTGCTACAGACAATAAACAATGTTACATTCACATAGGACAATGAACAAAACATGTAACGTAAAATGTAAGGAAATGTATCCATGTGTTTCAATAAATAAAGAACTTAAGTAAATTTAGTTATGATGGTTCTCTAGTGACAGAAACGTGTTTAGAGACAAAACTTCTGCACAGGAAAATACCGTACTAATTAAATTGATTTACCATGGCTATCATCTTGGTGTTTAACCCTTTCTAGTAGCCCTACTGAGACAGCAGCATCCAAAAGCCTCTCCGTGCCGAAAACAGATGCGTTGATTTGGCCTGCTATCTCTTCCAAAGTCAGACCATTAGAGATGTTCAACACATCAAAGACCTTCAGTTTGGATGCTGTGAATAAAGTCTGAGAAATAAAACACACAAAACATAACCAAGATCATTGCTTTCATCGATAAGTCATACAAGCCACGTGCATATAGAAATATACACTTAGATTTATGCAATATGTATTAATGACTACATTTAAAGGTCACCTAATATGTGTAGTTTTTGGTCCAAATACCCTATAGTTTAGTGAACCATGTTGAAAAGGTCAATTTTTGGGTGTGCTGGAAAAAGTGTGGTTTTTGTGTGTGTGTGGCTTTAAATGCAAATGAGCTGCTGCTTCCCTCCCTGTTTATTGTGATCTATACCATAAATATACACAATTTTTAATAAGACAATCACTGCACTTCTTTGATCATTTGAACACGGAGTAATGAATTATGTAAAGATTTAAAATAGAAATTATGACCCAACTGTGGTCTTTGGATGGTTGTGGGTGGGGTCTGTGTGTGATACTGTGGGGAACATCCTTTCTGTCAAAAAACGGCAACAGCTTGTCCCATGAGACTATTGAGGTTTCACAGAGATTTGAAAAGGAGTGGGCAGGTATTTTTACACGGTTGTTGTGTACACACACAGGCGACACACAACTATGTTCAAAAAATATATAAAATTGAATATAAAGTGTTATTAAGTATTAAGTAACCTTTCATTTTGAATTTAAAGAAAATGTTGTGGTACCTTTGACACTTTGAAGCCATCTATTAATTCCATGATACTGTGGGGGACATCTTTTCTGTCAAATTTAGCACACTCCGAGTGCATCACATTTTGTTTTTGCATAGATTTCTGACTGGCACCTTTGCCGTTGTTGGTTTCCTGCAGCTCAAACTCTCCGTTTGTGACACACTTCGACAAGCTGTTGGCCACAGACCAAGACTCATCAGATGCTCTTGAGTCTTCACGTTTGATCTTGAGGGCAGGACTCTCTGGTGGGCTGTTAAAAATCACTCCCAGCTGCTTGCAAAAGCGATTAAGAGGGAAGCCCACTACGTTAAGAAAATCTCCATGCACATACTCCACCAACATACCACCCAAAGCCTGGATCCCATAGCCACCAGCCTTGTCCATGTTAAACAAAAAAAAAACTGTCAAGAGTTGCATCACTGTTTGTTCTGCGTAAAGATCAAACACCAACAGTACAAGAAATTAATTTAAGAGACTTTTTATTACAAAGTTAAATGTAAACTCATCATTTAAATCGATGGATGTACTTTGCTGAAACTGCCTTTATCAGTGCGTCAAAGCAAACAACACAACTTCACCGAAGTCCGAATTCCAAAGGTTCAACGAGTTAAAATTCAGTTAAACGTAGCATGGTCATAGTATAATACTAAAATTATGCAAGTTAACAAAGTATAAACTCACATGGGCTCTCCGCTGTTGATGTATTCCCAAAGCATCTCCTCAGACAAGTCTGCAAACTTAACTTTTGTCTCTTCATAAAAGTCAACCACTTTGTACTCTATCTCTGAACCTGAAAAGAACAATTTATCTTTAAAATGTTAACCAATTCAAGATCGCAAATATTAAACAATACAACAACTTACCATTTTGCTCATGGCAGAGCACAATAGCCACACCGGTAAAAACACTATGCTCCTTGCCACTCAACCTGAAATCAATTGATTTCAAAACTGTTATGGATATTAACATAACATTTACTCGAGGGATAAACCAATACAAAATATCTGTACTGATATTGGATTACCGATATTCGATTACTTAGAATGACATCTACAGATACCGATAGATATTGACAATTTTGCTTTTTACTCATTATTTCAAAGTATTATGCTGCAATTATAAACTGCAATTCTGTTGTCATTGTCACCCAGCTCAAAATAATCACCAATGTCCGATAGCGGGAAAAATGCTTTTATCTGCTGATACAAGGCCGATATATCGGTGCATGCCCCAATTTATTTGTTTAGCAGATGATTGAATTTAATTTCAATTCAAAGCTATTTACGAATGAGAAAGCATTTATCATTTTAACTGATGTTATACAGCATATGCATATATGCAAAGCTCTCATTCAGGACAGAAGACAGAAATGAAAAGCACCTGGACAGCATATGGTAAGCATCTTGTTTATCTGTGGGCTTCTCCAAGATCAAACCATCAACTGTCTTATGGTAAAATGCAAAGACGTAAAGTTAGACAAAAAGACAAAAGGTTACTGATGCAGACTTCAGAACACTATGTGTAAAAACTATAAAAAAAAATACGTACAACAACAGTGTCCGCACCAATAACAATATCTGGAGTTTTCAGGTGTTTCTAAATTCAACACATACAAATAACACAGATACAGTTCAGTCAAAACTGAATAAACTCTGATGACAGCTAAACAAACATTAAGTGAAAGCTAAAAAAATTATTTAAACTCACAAATGGCATTCGCTGAGCCACCTCCAAAGCCTTCTGTTTGGCTGTCTCCACTGCATACTGATAGGGGCTTTTAAACAAGGACTTGTCCAAGGTTTCTTTAAACCATGAGGGCACAACTTCGAACCGTAAACCCTGTCTCAGGATTAAAACAGAAATCAGTAATTATTTTACGAGTTCATTGTCTATTTTAGACCGATAAACTACCAAAAAGTAAATAAATAAATATACGCACAGCATTCGTCAAAATCTCCAGACGTCTCGGGGATGCGCTTGCCAATACAACAAGCTTGTTACTCAACTTGGATATAACTGGATTTAACAACATGTTACACCCTTTCTTTTTGTTTCAAAGGTCTGTAATGAAAATAATAATAATAATGTAAGACATGTCAAAATCATTCAAATGTCATAACAGTGTATGTGTCATAGAGTTCATGTGCACGTGGGGCAGCCAGACTCTGATGACCTGATTACATAGCACCGCAGACCACCGGTCTGCAAAGCAACTTCACAACCAAAACCGACAATTTGTGGGACAGAAACCTTGTAAGTTAATGGGTTAAAGGTGAGTTTGACCAGGTTATCGTTGCCTTCTGAAGAATAGCAGGCAAGACTCTCTACAGGATCAATTTGCATTTGTAAATATGTTACTTTTGCTAGTCCCGTTAAACAGCTAACGTTAGATATGCATGTAAAACCCTGGTATGATAAAGAACGAAATTTACCATAATACAGTCATAAGTGGCATTATTTGCCTCTTTAAAACAGAATGTCACAAACTACATGTAGTGTTTATTTGTCTTGTGTTTCGTTCATTTACCTGGAAAGTCAGCAGCACTTTTCGCTTCCGACAACCATGCACGCACTGACAGAGATCCCGGAGAGGCGGCGTCTATTTTCGCACATGCGCAGTAAGCAAAGGACAACGTCACGATCTACTGCGATTTATCCAATGGATTTACCACAGGTAAAGTTTTATGAAGAATTTATTCTGTTAAACATGTTTTGGAAATATTTAAACTTAATATTTCATATAATAATTTTGTGGACAGGAAAAGAATTTTGCAGCTATTTTGAAAAGATGTGGACATTTATATAAGTAGAAAATTGGGTCGTGTGGTAGAAATTGGTGTATTTGACGTGTTTTATATTTTGTGAGAGATGATTTGGAAAGTAATGAACAATATATCATACAGTTATTTATTGTATTTACACAGTACCATGCACACAAAACAAAATTCCCTTTGTAAATTTAATCTGTGACATTTTACGAATGATTTCAAATTATACAGTACCCCTTTGGGGGGAAAATCCCAGAAAACATGTCATATTTTAAAAGTACTCCATTTCTTTGTACTCTTCATTTCTTCTCTTGAAACATATATAAGTAATACATTTTGTTTATTGCAATATATGTTTTATGCAATTGATTTCCAGAGATAGCTAATTGTTTTGGCCCAAAAAATTTTTTTCAAAACTTAATTGACGTTTAGTTGTTAATTCAATACAATGAACAGTATTACTTTACAGTGGAATCATATTTATCACAAAAACAGGTACTCACGTATATTTGATCAAGTTTGTTACTTTAATCGATAAACTTTCACACAGTTTAGAAATTATGCAATATGTTTTGAAGGACCATATACATTGAATCATGTGACTTCTTGTGGTGTTTTTGCATTGTTATTTTATTATATAGCCTAACCAACAACAGTTATACTCTACGTTCATAACTGTTCACTGTCTATGGTAGCCAAGCAACGAAACATCTTACAATTTTCATATCACACCTTATAGTAAAAACAAATACCACACTTTTGCAACTAGCTATTTCCTTTGTGTGGGTATTTGCTTGATAGAGCATTCATTTGCTGTTCACTTTACATCGGAAAATTGCTTCAGGTGGCATACAATATTGTTATAAATGATGATGATGTCTAAGAAGCTTTTGATATTACTAGTTGGCAGAATCAGTTTGTCCACTACAACATGCAGTAAAAAGGAACTGAAAGAAAACTTGACCTGGCCCTGACATTGCTAGTTAGAGCAAGTTGATACAGTTTTACTTTATAATATAAGTAGTGGTGGGCAACGATTAATCACATACAAAATAAAGTGAGTTTTTGCATAATATATGAGTGTGTGCTGTGTGTAATTATATAAATAGCCTAAACACACATTCGTGTATGTATTTAAGAAACATTAACGTGTGTATATATGTTTAATTATATATTTAAAAAAAATTTAATATATGATATATATAAAAAAATCTGAAATGTATTTGTTAAATGTATGATTTTTTTTCCGAGATTAATCGTTGCCCACTGTAACATTTGTGCACAATAAAGGGATATAAATGTATTTATCAAATAAAAAAACAAGATAAATGCACATGTGACTTTATATTAGAAACACTCTAAAAACAAACAGTGCTATATAGCACCAAAAGTGGTTCCTTGCTCATAATCATAGAAGAACCGTTTCCAGTGCCACACAGCACCGGTGAAGCACCTGCGTAGAGCCATATAGTGCTATGTAGAACCATATTTGGTGCTATAGTGGTGCTATATGGCCCCTATATGGTTCTACACAGGTGCTTCACTGGTGCTTCACCGGTGCTATATGGCACCAAAAACGGCTCTTCCATGACTACGATCCAAGGCAACAGTTTTGGTGCTATATAGCATCATTTGTTTTTTTAGAGTGAAGAAAAACAGAAGTGTGCAATTTGAGTACACAAACAAGAAACAATATGTAATGCAGTAATGCAGCCGTATTATAAACAGCTAAAGTTAAATGAGGTAAGTAAATAATAAAAAAGCTTAGCCCAAGCAGCGCATTTCACACTGTGAATCACTTTTAGATGAAATATACATCTACTGTACAATAGCTGCCATATGTACTTTTCACTTTTTAAACTTGCATTGCTACAGTTCCAACTATTTCACTTTCAACAGTTTAAAAATATGTAAAGGTCTTGTTAAGAGGAACTTGGTTTACTTGTACCACAAAAAAACAAAAATATACAATAAAAACATCACGCGCCCTGTTTTGAAAGGTCACATGAGCGCCATGCTTTTCCTCAGCTGCTCAGCCAGGAAATTAAAACAGAGCAAACGTAAAATGCTACAAAAACAAGTGAAACTAAAAAAGTGAAGTTATAATAAGCCCTATTCTCACGAATAAGAATTACACTGATGGTAAGACACATCAAAATTACATCACAGGCCATAGGTTTGTTGTTGCATGTGGTCTGACAAATTCAGCAGGTGGTTTGAGTTTATTTTTGGCTTGTGGAAAACAAACAAAAGAAATGTTAACACTTGTCACAGTCTTCCTGTGCATTGCCTGTGGTGCGAGCGGAGAAAAAGCTCTCTCTGTGACCCTCGATCATCTGAGTCTCTCCCGTGCTGAGAGTCCGCAACCGCAGCATTTGCCTTAACTTTCGACGAAACTCTTTGGAGGCGAAATAGTATATGAATGGATCTATGCAACTATTAATGCAGCTTAGGGAGAGAGAGAGTTTATAGTAGATATAAAGAGATTTGCTATAGTACAGCCTTGTAACTGTGTGTGCCAATAGTAGTATGTTGTTGGGAGCAAAACAAAATATGAACACAAACAAAACAGTGCATGCCAGGCGCACCGCGCGCCCTTTCTGATGACTATTGGCCTTTTTGATCAGCACACAGATAATGTTAACGTAGCAGTACACGGTTATAATGAACGGACAGAGGAAGAGAACGATAAACATCCCAAATAGGAAGGCCGCCCAGTGGGCAATAGTCGGTAGCATGCTTTTCCTTAACACGTCGAAGCAGGTGACGATTTGACGCTCTCTTACATAATATGTCAGATCTGAGGTTTCCAGAGGGCTCAGAATCGCAAGGACCAGAAGCCACATAAATACACAGGCAATGATTGCGTATTTATTATTTGATCTCATCTCTCTGAAGCGCATCGGTTTTACAATGCCCAGATAGCGGTCAGCACTGATAGCAGTCATGGACAAAACCGAGCAGTACATGTTGGCGTAAAACACCACAGTCAGTACGTTGCACATCCCCGTACCCAAGGTCCAGTTGTAGCCTTGTATTTGGTAAGCGATCTGAAAGGGCAGCACAGTGCCAAGGATCAGGTCGGTGAGGGTCAGGTTGATCATGAAGATGATCGACGGGGTCTTCGGAGAGGTGCGCACCAGCAGAAGAAACAAAGAGAGGCCATTACCAATGAGGTTGGCCAGAGTCACTACGACATAGATAGCTGAGACAAGATTACTGGCCCATGTGTTGTCAAACATGGCCAAGGTGGCGTCATCCATTTTGGTGAAGTTCTGCTCGTGTGACATGTTCATTGTTGTTTCTCAACCTGTTTCGAGGGAAAAAAGAGATTTCACTTAAAGCGTGAAGACCCATTTCATTTTAACCACAAATCTTTTGAAAAACATCCGCCTTTCGAATATCTTCTTACGTTGCACATTCAACTGAGATTTTATCAGATTTTTATAGACAACACAGTTTAAGAATTTTTTTTTTATATAATACCCATGACACAGATTTGAATGTGAATGAGTGTTATATGGTGTGCATTTTTAGAAAGGCAATCCCATATTTTGTAGTTTTAGGACTCTTTTTGACCTGTAGTCCTACACATACACGCACATTTAGATGAAAGAAATGAAAAATGCTTTTTTTTTTAAATTGATGCAGCATGCACTCTCACATAGATGTGGGTGCAATTCTGTGAACAGGAAGTGTGAGGGCACTGTTAAATAGATTTTTCATGTGCAAAAACATGCTTCAGCATACAGTAGGCGCATAACGCAAGGCCATACATTACCAACAAATCACTGCCTGTTGTAAGTCTCAGAGCTGTTTCACAAAGTGAAATGATTCACACGGACAGTGCCTCAAGCAAGGGAGTTTTTTGTGTTTTTTCAAAGGAAGTGAAAAAAGATTACAATGCCACAGCATGTGCCAGTGTCAGATTTGGTACAGTCATTTACAGACAACGCACTCTTGTCTCGCACAGATTGAAATTTTAGAAGTGGCTTGACCTAAAATAATGCATTTCCTTAAACCGAATTTTTTTTAAATGGTGTGCTTTTCTCGTTAAAAGACATGTATAAATTCCACACGCATAGATTTCTTTAAAGATACAACACTCGCGTGCCATCAAAATCGGATGCTACCATCCTACTGCAATCTGTCACATCTGTTTAAGATGTAGATTTTTTTATTCCCTTATATGTAGATTTGGTTAAAATGTGTCACAAGCTCGTACTATACTAGTAGTACTATACGAGTCTGTAATCTTATTGTGCCAACAAAACCCATGAACCATTTAATTTATATTACACTGCCAGAAAAAGGTTCCTAGCTGTCATTGGGGCGGTTCCCTTCAAAAACAAACCTTTGCACCTAAGGAGTTCATATTAGTAACATAAAGGTATATATTTGTACCATCACATTCAGACTTTTTTAATGGGTACTGCCTAAGGCTTAGGACCATTTGTTTTGTCTTAATTTTTATTATTGCTATAATGTTAACCTCTTTGTCTCCATCTACAATAAATTCAGTCAATTGTATAAGTTTCACTTGTTTTTGTTCATCACTGTGGTAAAAGTGCAGTGACTTTATTGCAGCAGATTGCGACTGGCACCACCTGATTTTAGTAAGTTTCAATATTTAGAAGGTATAGGGGCGGTTTCCTGGACAGAGATTAGACGAGTCCCAGACTAAAATAAATGTAAAAGCTGTCCAAACTAAAAACATCTTTCACTGACACACACTGTCAAAAATAAAGGTACGAAGCCGTCACTGGGGCAGTACCCTTTAAAAAAGGTCCTAATATGTACCATTTAGGTATGTTCCTTTAAAGGTACATTTTGGCAGTACTAATATGCACTCTTTGGGTACAAAGGTGTACCTTTTTGAAAGGGTACTGTCCCAGTGACAACTTTTGTACCTTTATTTCTGAGAGTGTATCTTAAAATACATCAGTGCCCTTTGTTTTACCTCAAAATGCACACAAGTTATTTTTAAATTATATTTACTAATTAAACTAAGGCCTTGTCCTGGCTTAAGCAAATTTATATCTATAAAAAAAATTTTAAAATGTGTTTGTGTTGTCATTCAAGTTTTGGAAGACATTTTTTGCAAGTCATTAAAGTATTTGAAATGTATGCCGTTGGCAGATGTTTTCACCTAAAGCGACTTACAGTACATTCAATGTATACTTTGTATTAGTGTGAGTGTTCCCTTTTAAGTAAGAGGTGTGTCTAGTTTCTCGTTTACTTCCAAAAAATATAAAAAAAATTTGCAATTTTACCAATTGCACAAATAAATAAATATTTTAAGCAAGTGTTCCTGTAGCCAACTGACAAGCCTTGCAATATTCATGCTAATGTCATGAAGGTTGATGTCTATAGGAAAGGCAAAATATGATCAAATTTTCAAATTCCATATAATAATAAAATTATATACTGAACTCAAATGAATGCATGTAAATGTTACAAAGAAGTGACATTTATGAGAAATGTGCTACAAACCCCTAATGTCTCATACTTTTATTAATGTATGATATTTTTTAATCATCTTATAGTTTAAAGTTTGCATGTGATAAGATATCAAACCTTATGTAGAACATTGGACATCTTTTTTTATATTTTAAATGTGTGACTTGATACAAGGAACGTTGTTTGGATTGCTACAGAACATTTATCATTTTGTGTACAATTCATCATGACTCATCTTACACTGTTGATGCTGTGGTCGTCTGGCATTAGTTTCTGTATGCATGCAAACATGTATAAACCTGATGTAATGGATAAATTCAAGATATTTTTAGAATTTAATTAGGAAAAATATGACTGCATCTTATTATATACTTTGTAATTACTTTAAATAGTGATTTAATTGAACAACACACTTTAAATAATTGTCAGATCTAGAGAGAATATCAGCAGAGATTTATTTTATATTTGTGGTCGGCACTCTGGTGGGAAACCATACGGTCTCACGTTGGCAAGTGCAGCAAATAAACAAACAGCGAAACACATTCATACAATATAAACATTCACCAACATCAGAAATTGTACATTTCATAAGCCCTTTGAAAGTTTTAAATGACTCAAATACATTCGTACGATTTTGTAGCAAATACTTTTAATAAGTAATTTCAGGATGGTCTACATACCTCAAGAAGCATGTGCTCTCGCTCGTGTTGGTGGCAGTTAATCTAGTATGACTGTTATACCCAGGAAACTTCTTGCAGGGAGGAAGTACGCTGTCTGACTTTTCATTTCAAGCCAAACATCAAGCTTAGTAGTACACATCAAAATATCCTAAATTAAAAGGTTTTATAACAGTAAAACTTAAACAGAGAGGCCAGTTAAAGTCCATACGGTTACTTTTTTTAAAGTTATAACATCTGTCGTTTCGCCAAATCAGTCACTGTAGTTAATAAAAAACTGTATGATTAATAAAAATACTTTTAAAAACTTTTTCATAAGTTTAAAAAGTACAAAAAGTACAGTATTAATAAAAAAATCAATATGGCGAACAGGAAGTATGATAATGTAATATAATAAAGAATGACAATGACTAATTTGGTATTAAAGTACTTGGCATGACCCAATAAATTTAATAGCAGTCGCATGACAATATGAATTAATCATATAAGTATTTCCTCAAATCTTTTGACTAGTAGGGGAACGGTCTAAAACTTTTCAGATACTATCAGATCATGTTGCCAATGACCCATATCAATGCATATTGAATTTATGACAAAATATCACATTTCATACAAATTGGACAAATGCTCTAGGAGTTGTTTAATATTTGTTATTCTATACATTCAAAATGATGGGAAAATTAACAGAAATGAGTCATAAGGATACATTTGAATTGGCATGAGCCAAGGAATTAGAGGAAAACTTTGTTTTTTAGAACATAAGAGTCAAAAGTTAGCATAAACCAGCAAGCAGTGATGACAGGGTCAAGATTTACAGTGTCATCGCTACATGGCGCTCTCAGAAAACAATGCATTGAAGTGGGAAATATCAGTGGACTTTTAAAAATATTTTATAAGTGAAACACTTCCTGTTACTAGTAAGTATCGATATGACTTTGACCCAAAATAGCACATCCATGTGATCAAACCCAGTGACCAAACATACAGATTGACCCTGATACACAGAGATATTTTCTGTTTTCCTTGTATGCAATATATATATTGCCTCAACATGGCAACATCGTTTGATATTTAAAAAATGTATTCACAGTAAAAAAAAAAATCCATTATTAGCATAATGTTTACCCAGTTCGGGGACAGGGGGAGTGTTCTGTATAAAAGTTCACTAGAGGCAATTGTCAAAAAGTTTACATTAAATCTAAAATGTCAGACTTCCTATTGGGCGGCCCTGCTTACTGTAATTGTGAAAGCTGTCTGGTCTGGTTTACAAAAACAATACATGAAGCACGTTTGGTGATTGTAGATAAAAACTAAACCTAACACTTTAGTTAAAAGTTGGCACTATTACTAGAGACTCCTCTGCATGCCCTAAGCTTTGGTCCATTCCTAATGCCTGCCGAATTTCATGACCAAGGATGCGTGTACACCTAAGCATTTAAAAGTGGTTGAAAACAAAAGGGCGAACGCCAACTGCGGGTGAAACGCTCAGTATGTCAATGTCACTTTTCAAAACATGTCCAAAACACGGAGGAGGGGCGAGACAAATACCACAACAACCAACCGGTGTATGGTACAATGATTGATAAACAAAGCTGAAGTATCATGCCAACCAAAGCTGAAAAATGCAGAGGGCTGGCGCTCAGCGCGAACAATAACCCCCAGCAGCTGGTGTTTTATAAAATGTGGCGCTTCCATTGGAAACAACCAAAGAAAAAATGCCTTGGTGTACACGCACCCTAAAAGTCTGGAAAACTGCTAAAAATAAGGTATTAAAGTTAAGGTATCTCACAAGTCGTTTAACAATTTTATGTTTAGCTGCGCCTCTACATTATTATCACCAAGATCAAAGCTTGGGTATAAGTGGACTATTTTAAAGTCTGTAATTTAGTGACCTCTAACACATACAGCTTAGGTTTAATTGTATAATTGTACACTCTTAGAACAGATGTGTTAAAAACAACACATTAGTGTTACTTTTAACACAACTTGTGGTTTATTTTAACACAAAATGACAAATAATGTGTTAAAAATACACATTATGTGTTAAAAGCTTAACAGAAAAAGATGTGTAAAAAATGAACACATCCTTTCAGAGTGTAATCACTCAATGAATGCAGAAGATGCAAGACACTTCTTGTTTCCTGAGTTCACAATAAATTTGTTGCCACACCATGACAACATTACTGAAGATATCAAAAATCGATTCGCAATTTACCATCTTCAATATCTTGGCATCATTTTGATCCAGTTTGGTGACAATCACATAAATCCCGTAAAAGTACTTAAGCTAGTCACATTTCACTTATCATAAAATTCAAAATGGCTGACTTCCTGTTGGGAGAAGATAATAAACATTAGGGCAAAAGTTCAGTACAGTCGATAAGAACAATTTATGTGCAAAGTTTCCATGTTTATTTGATAACTGCACCATATGCCATGTAACATGGGCACCAGTGGCGGCCGGTGACTTTTTCCGAGGGCGCACAATGTAAAGCTTGTCAAAACGTGTATTGTATGTAGCCCGTCATGCGTGTGGCTCGTCATTTCAAAATGTGTGTTCGGCGCTTCATGTAAACTTATGTGCATCACGTGTGATGTCAAAATACAAGCCTGCTGCAGACGCTTCAAAGGGGTTTATGATTAAAGAGACACTCGCGTTTGCGTAATCAATTTAATGAATTTAATGTTACGTTAGCGTCTTGCGAGTTTTTTTGGGTACACGATAGGGTGGCCATTCGTGCCAGTTCCGCCGGACACGTCCCGAGCATGTTTTCGGGTTCGTTCTCCGGAAGTCGCGCGCATACGTCATCAAGGTTCTCACATTTCAGTTAAAATACATTAGAAAATTACGATTTATTTCTTTTAAGACATACAATCATTGTAGTTTCATTCTTACCTTGAAATGTAACGGTTGCTTTTCTGAAATCAAACCCGAAATATTAAACCTTGATGACGTATGCGGTCGACCAACGCGACTTCTGGAGAACGAACCCGAAAACATGTTCGGCACGAATCGCCACCCTAGTACACGAGCGTCTCTTTTATCATAAATACCTTCGAAAGGTCTGCAGCAGCAGACACATATTTTGACAAGACGCATGATGCACATGGTTCACATGATGCAACAAACACATATTTTGAAATGACGAGCAAAAAACAACACTCTGAACACATATTTTGAATTTGCGCGCCTCGGAAGGACCCAACTTCCAACGATCCAATCAATTCTCGATGGACGAATAAAAAGTTAAGCCCTACCTTTTTTATTTCAGAAGCTGTTTCATCTTACGTCACAACAGGAAAAGACAATTGCTACTTCCGTTGCCTTTAATATTGCGGAAGTTTCTTAATCTACGCAGTTTCTCTTAGTTGGATTACATTGGATTTTTAAAGGACTGTTATGAAATAGATGTGGGAGGATGTGGTAGAAGACAAAAAGCCACATCAACTAGTAAAACAATGAACCCACCCTTCCTCACAAGCAAACAAAAGAGCAGAAAGGGGTCCCCATACCAAAAACAACAATTAAACGATTGTCAGACAAAGCCTTTAACGGTTTACGTTTTGGACACAATTTTTTAGATGATCAGCCAAAAAAATCAAGTATAGCAGTTACCTGGCTGATGCATTGGTACAAAAAAAAGTGTTTTAAATTTCTTGGGAATATTTACCTATTGAAATTGGAGTAGAGGTTTATATCATCATCCAACCTGTGATCCTGTTTTCGGTTTAGATGCTGAGTTCTGCTTTGATAAATGTATTATCCCAAAGAAAGCAAACACTTAAACGCACTTTAAAGTAAAGACAGAGACTAGTTCTTCCAGATGCCACTGTGCTTTCCGCAGTAAATCGTGTACAACATGATTTTATCAAATGCTGTTAATAAATGCCACATTTCTCTGAGAATGGCAAAGGCAGCAGTACTTGATGTGATCAAATGACTATATCAGGTAAAACGAGATAAAAGACACAGGAAAACATTATGACTTGTATTCTCACTTTGAAAGTGTGAGAACTAAAGTGTAGTATGAGAATCTGCTAATTCTGTTCATTTCGGTTTTGTTTGCACAGACTGATTCTGGTTTAAAGTTGACTCAGAATGAGTAAACTTATGCTGCTGAGTTGTCTTTCAGGGCAATAACAGTTAGTGCAGTTTGATGTGTTAGTATTACCTTAAACAACAATTAAGCTTTAAAAGAACAGCTACAATTTTATGCTAACATTTTTTTTTTACCAGTTTGTTTAAATAAAAAAATTTAATCAAACAATTCCAGATATCAGAATTAAAAAAGCTCTTTTACAGAGAGTAAATGTATATTATATTAATAAATAAATGTTACATTATATAATATCTTTATTGTACACAAATGCGAAATAAAATACATTATCACAGTTTCAAAGTATTCTACAGAGTTCACTAGTTTAGTTAACTAAATAATAACTCTTAATCTGTAATTTTGTATTAAATAATAGATGGGGTCTTCAAGTGCAAAATATAGGTAAGGCATGTGACCCCAAGTATCGTATAACATATGAATGACTCCTTTGAAACATGCACACTGTTTAGAAACAACATAATATCTGATCTCATTTTGTTCTTCTTGGCTCGCAGATGAAACAATATTCGGATGTAAGATATAAGATATATATATTTGAATACACTTAAAGCCACAATATCTATGATAAGGACAATAGAGGCATCATTCAAAGGCATATTACAGTGTAAAAATGTGAAATGCCATGTTGCATGCTTACATGTTTCACTCTTGCACTGATTTTTATTTCTAAAAGAAAAAATATCTCTGTAAATTTAACTATAACTCAAAAGATACAGTTCATATATTTAAAATACAGATTTCACAAGACACATTTCTGTACAGTAAAATCTCTAGGCTATACTATATATACTCTTCTCTAAGGGAATCCATATATTTGCACTACAAAAGGCATACAAATCTCTGTAAATAATGAGGTATTTCTTAATGAAGTGGCTTAAATACGAATCAGGTATCTTTGACAAGTAAAAGCTTATCAATTTATAACTACTTGCACCTAATAATGACAGTTTATAAAAGACTTGAGTTAAAGTTATCAGTGTCAAATGAGAATTCATTCATTATTTATTTACTCATCCTTGTGCACTTTTTAAATCTGACTTTTTATATGTGAATTACACAAAGGAAGAAATGTTTCTGGCCATTTATTCTATATAATAAAGATAAAGGCTGAAACTATGAACTTCAGAAATGGTCACATAATTCACACAAAGGCATCAAAACACTTAAATATGGTGCACGAGTCGCATACTTTATAATACGTCTATAATGCTATTGTAGAAAAGTTATAATTTTTTTTCTCTATCCAGTTTCTCAGAAGTTGTTTGGAACAACACGAGGGAAGTGTTGGTAAAGGTGGGTAAAGGTGAAGAGGGTTGACAGAATATTCATTTCTGAACGTATCCCTTTGTTCTCCAAAAAAGTATGTGGGGTTGCACTCAACTCGCACATTTTACAGAGAAAACAGATAAAAGGTTGAAGTTTAGCATTCTTCCTGTCATACCGATGTGGCCTCTGCTTCTACAAGTTAACTCTTTCCTGCTGTGGTCTGCTTTCACTCATCAGCGCTTTTCTCTGAGCCTGTCCCTATGACGGACTTGTAGTGTTCTCCTCCGTGATCAGGAGAAATAGGCGGGAAGTCGAAGGTCTTGTTCCCAGAGCCCATGCGCTTGCGGTTTCGGGCGCCAGGTTGGTACAGCTGCATTGCCGGTCGGTCCTGTGTTGTGAAATGAATAACAAGAGACAAAAAGAGACAAAAGCAATGCACTCATATTTCAACTCATATTTTAACATATTTCAAACATTGCTAGCAGATAAATGCTTATTTCTGCATGTTAATAATTTTTTTCCCGTTTCTGAATACGTCTTAGCAAGGCACAGAGGAAACAAGTTATTGACAGCCCCTCAAAATTCATTTAATCCATACAAAAACATATAGGGGCAGTTTCCCGGACAGGGATAAGACTAATCCTAGACTAAAATAAATTTAAGAGCTGTCTAAACTGAAAACAACTGATATATTCAATATTTTACTATGTTCCTACCTCAACTCAGACGAATCAACACATTCCTATCTTTTATCAATGCATGCACTCAATCTTTGCACAGCGCCTCATGAATGTGTCAGCATCTAGCCCAGCCGCATTCATTCCTTAGGATCCAAACAGGGATGAATTTAGAAGCCACCAAACACTTCCATGTTTTCCCTATTTAAAGACTGTTACATGAGGAGTTACACGAGTATGGTGGCACAAAAAAAAACCTTTTGTTTGGAGCCATAGGAATGAATTGGGCTAGGCTAAATGCTAACACACTCACAATGCGCTGTACAAAGATCAAAAATGCAGACACTCAAAAAATATTGGTATGTATCACCTATCCATGTTGAGGCAAGAACACAGCAAAACACTGAAAAACGGCGATGCTTTCCTTTAAAGGTGCAGTGTGTAATTTTTAGAAGGATCTCTTGACAGAAATGCAAAATAATATACAAAACTATATTATTAGGGGTGTACAAAGACCTTTCATAATGAACCGTTATGTGTTTATTACCTTAGAACGAGACCTTTTTATCTACATACAAAGAGGGTCCCCTTACATGGAAGTCGCCATTTTGTGCCGCCATTTTTCTACAGAAGCCCTTAACGGACAATTTTTTGTTGTCTTGTTTGTCCGGTGGCAGCTACCGTAGCTTCTCTATGTGTTTCAAAAGCAAGGGGTGAGCAGTGGACTACGCCGTTGGTTGCAATTCGCAACCTCACCACTAGATGCCATTAAAATTTACACACTGCACCTTTAAAATACATCAGTGATCAGTGCCCTTTGTTTTGCCTCAAATGCAAACAAATAATGTTTTTTAGTAGAGCATGTTTGTTAAAACTAGTTATATTTCCTAATTAAACTAAGGCCTAGTCCTGGCTTAAGCTAATGTCCGGGAAACCACCCCGTAGTAAATTTGCTGATGTTAAAATACTACAAGAATGTAATTTTAGAGTTTATTGTTTATTTACTATTTATTAAGACTTTTAGTGCTATCAAAACTAATCTGTTTGATTAACCAATACCGACCATCCGGACACAGAAACATTGGGGCGGGACTGTTTGGCTGACCAATGGAAGGAGGGGGAATGTTTGTGAAACCTCTTTAAAAAACGTATTACTTCAATTCTGTAGTGAGGCTACAATGCTTCACTTTTCAAATGGTACACTTTGTAGTTTTTCCTCACTTTTGTAAGTCGCTCTTGATAAAGCATCTGCTAAATGCTTAAATGTAAAACAATACATGTGGTCGGCTCATGACTTCTTTTCCGAGGAAGCACGATTGCGAAACTCGTCAAAACATCATCATGTGAGTGAATCATCACGTCAAAACACGCGTTCGGCGCGTCATGTGAACCTATGTGCATTGCACGTCATGTCAAAATACGTGCCTGCTACAAATGCTTCGCAAGGGTTTGTGAAAAAAAGATATGCTCGTGTTTGCTACATACTCGCTTAATCTCATGTGTAATCTGAGTTCAGGGTTAAATAAGTGTCTTGCGAGACTTAAGTGTCTCTTTTATCATGAACCCTTTTGACCTGTATGCACATAGGTTCCCATGACGCACCGAACACATATTTTGACATGACGAGCGACACCCCAAAACATATTTCTTTTATCGCCTCCTCAGAAAAGCAGGCATTGGCCACCACTGGTTCATATTAATAGTGGTGATAGTAGAGGTCAAAATGGCTAAACCTCAGGTCATTTTGAGATTCACTCCCCCATCTGTGCCAAAAACTACAGCGTTCTCCTGTCAACAGGTGCACCTAGTGCTGTTTAATGTGTGGCCTATCAGTGTACGACATGTGTAGCATCCCCTCCCGGTAAAAAGGCTAAAAAACTAGCTGTACCTTTGCTGGCAGAGCCCCTCCTATCTGGTCTGGCCCCTCAGACTGGGAAGTCCTTTTGTCCTGATGCACTAACACAGACTGAGAGACATGTTGTCTTCCATCAATGATACGCCCAATATTGCCAAATAACAGCCAAATCATAGCTATCTACCTATCTAAGTGTAGGCTGCATGAAAGCCCCTGGTGGGAGGCTACATGGGTATTTCCCAAAGACATGATGCATGTTAAATTAACACATGTGTAAACATTGTAGTGGATTCCTAGGCTACACAGACCGGTTCATGCATGTTCGATATATTATTGCCTGTTGAAGCTACGGCTAAAATGTCTCTGCTGTTTCGTGTTTATTTACCTTGTTACGAATGCGTTCTTTTCTGTTGCCCATGTCTTCTCGGTCATCTTTGCCGAGTTTGTCCCCTGTATCCGGGCAGTAGGAATAGCCGTGATGTTGGTCTTTCTTGGCCCTGTCCTGGCAATAGCCTTTGCCCCATTTGGTCTCTTCTTTGCGTCGCATGAACTTATCGAACTCGTAGTGATGCCTTTGTCGTTTGCGATCCTCGTCTCTTCCGCGATGCTCTTTGTCCCTCTGACGGCGGCCGTGATTTTCCCGTTGCTCTTTGTCGTTTTCAATTGGAGCTCTACTGTGTAGAAGTCACTCAGTGAAATCTCTAAGCCAGCATTTTATAAATTACAACACCTGATATTTCCTATAGAAATGGTTTTGAAGTATCAAGAGAGACTGATATTAAAGATTGATCGATGTGTAAAACAGGTATTAGTTGCAGCAATGATAACACATTGACTTACTTATCCTTAGGATCTTTTGACTTGGTGTATCCTGGCGGCTTTTCCCATCTGTTCTTTTCTGTCTCTCCGCTGTCTCCTTTATCTTTCAGTCTGTCTGAGTCCACATCATCATCTCTGTCACACTTCTTCAAAAGCTAAAGGAGTCAAGATGTCGGTTTAATGCAATGACACTAATTTTTAGTGTAGTAAAATAGCAAATCTGGAGTGGAGGTGGACTGCATTGCATAATGTTTTGAGCAGGAGGGGACTAATATATTCCAGTACTGACAATGACACATGGGAAACAGTCAAATTCAAGATTGGCTTTGAGTCACACCTTGATCTTTATCTCCTTCTCTGAGAGCTTTTTCTGCTTGTCGGCCTCCTTGCGCTTTCGCCTCTCCTCCTCTCTGCGTTTCCGTTTCTCCTCCTCCCTCTGACGCTTCTTCTCCAGCTCCCTCCTTCGTCGCTCTTCTCTTTTTTCCTCTCTTATTCTCTAGAAATGAAAACTTTGAGTTATAAAATTATGCCTATACAAAACTACAATGCATTCAGATGCCCTTACAGTACCTGTTTCTCTAACTTCTTGTTTTTAATGTATTCCAATAATGGTGTTGTCCTTTTGGCTACAAATAACAGAGAAAAAAATAATGCATGGAAGTTAAATTTATGACAACTTTATACAACATTACATCCTGTTTTTATGGAAGCATAGTGGTGCAATGGGAGATGCTGGCCCCGCCTTGATGCAGTGATTCACAGGGCGGGGGCGTGGTCAACTTGTAATGCATTTTCAATCCATTGCACGCTATTTACATAAAAATGCAATCCAACGTGTCCTGCTCGTAAATGTATTTAGGAAAATAACATTTAAATGATCATTTTGGTAGTTTTTGCTTGACCATGTCAAACACATCTAATCAATTCGGCTAATACATTTCCATTTTAATTGTGCAACTTATAAAGCACTAAAAACTGTAGATAAAAAGGACTGTAGGAAATTACAAATGTAAATTAAATTATTAAATTTTCATTTCACACCAAACATTGCACATACAGCATGGAAAATGGTTCATTTAAATACAGAAATGCATAGCATTTTACATATTGCATTGCCATATTGCATATTACATTCTAAATTGAATATTGCTACCAATATGCTTTCATGTGTTTTATCCAAAATAAACCAAGACTTATGAACTAAGAGAGTTTACAAAAACCATACCTATGAGTTCTCGGGTTTTAGCTTCGATCTCCCCCAACAGGGTTTCTGGGTTGGCCATTGACTTCTCCTCATCACAAGAGTAGTTTTCCAAAAATCGTTTGTATTCGGGGTCTGAGGTAAAGTATTAAAATAGCACCAAAATGAATAACATTTTGTAACGGAATTTATACTTTACATGGCAGTCACTTTTTTATAAATACCTTCTTCAATGGTCCCTGCTTTAGCATCTTTTTTCTTTAACTTCTTTTTCGAAACTTTCTGAAATGGTGCAAATTCTACAACAGCAGGAAACTCTTGGCCTAAATAAAAAATAAAACATTTAGATTTATGCATCTAGCAGATGCATTGTAGTTTATTAGTATGCATTCTCTGGAAATCAAATTAATGACTTTAAAATTGCATTCCAGCAAAAACTATGGAATTCAAATGGTAACGTCAACTGTGTGCATACCATCATTACGTGCATACCATCAATATATCCTCTGTATTTAACAGAATAAAGAAATGCATACACATTTTTAAAAAATGAAGTTACATCTTGGTTTTGCAAGTCAATTCAACCTACTATTTTAAGTTTTGGCTTGTGAAAAGTTGACATAACTTAAAAAATTAAGTTCAATTTCAACTTGATTTTATAAGTTAAAGGAACAAAAATTCTGCATATTTTTACAGTGCAGGTTAGATCAACATGAGGGTAAATGAAGAAGAATTTTCATTTTTGTTTGAACAATTCCTTTAAAAGAAATTATTCAATTAGCTTATAGTTGCATTGGGATAGAATTAGTTTAGGAAAAATAAATGATCTAAAATGAATTACCTTTATTATCAATGAATACATATCCATCAAAACGATCTCGGAAAATAATGATATCTTCTGGGTTTTTAAAGTTGATGTATGCTCTTGAAAAGAGATGTGGGTATAAGCTGAGGAAAACAATGCATATGTATAAGGTCCCAAGAATGCACGGTCACAGTGTTTATGTATTTTTGTATAGACAAACTGAATACATACCTCTGATCAGCAGGGAAAAACTCAAAATAATCAAAAGTTGGAAGAGGACTCAAATGCTCCTCAAGTTGGCCTTTTGACAGACTGGGCGGCAGTCGGCGTATGACAACCTATTATAAAAAAAGTACAATTTAGTGGCTTCTACAGTAAAAGCAAACAGTGCTAAATAGCACTAAAAGTGTGTCTCTTGGCTCGTAATCATAGAGGAACCATTTTAAGTGCCATATAGCACCAATGAAATGCATGTGTAGAACCATATTGTGCTATGTAGTTGTGCTATAGTGGTGCTATATGTCCCCCGTATGGTTCTTCATAGGTGCTATATAGCACCAAAAACGGTTCCTCTATGATTACGAGCCAAGAACTGCTTCTAGTGCTATTTAGCACCGCTTGTAGGTTCTGCATTGTATTAAACAGCCTATATTTGGGTAGTTTTAATTCCTAACTCTTTTCTAAAAATAAACCCCTAAAATCTTAAAGCTTTTTGCATTGCAGGGGTCACTATTTTAACTTTAATAGTTGGATTTTACTAGAAACTTTTCTTTAGAATCTCTCTAAAATTGTATAACCATACAAATAAATGTAGATAAATTAAATATAATCTTCCATGTTACTCGTCAACTACCCATATCTGTTATTGCGCCATCATCTGTGCTCTTGTATAAAATTATATGTAGGCTAAATTAAACACAATGTAAACAAGCAATCATGAAAACAAGCAACAAATATAGGCTATTATCATTATTGATGCAATAACACATCAATACATGAATACTCATTTCGTTTTGTTCTCCGGCTCGTATTTTCGCTGTCTATGGTGCTGAATCCCTTTCCCTCCATCACCAAACGCATTCCACCATCATTACAGTCACGCAACCTAACTGCGCCATTTACCTTTGTGAACACCTCCTTCTTTTCCTCCTTTTGCTTCGGGTTCACTGCGATGTTGTCCTGCTCCCTCTGACACTCCCTGAACTGGATCTCGACGCTGCCTCTCTCCCTGCTTCCTGTTCTCTGCTCCTTTTCAGACCTCATATCTCCATTTCCCCCTCTTCGCTTGTCCCGAATCCTCCAACTCACGCGGAATTCAACGCCAAATACCGCGAGACTTGCACATTGCGCACAATATTCGCAGCTTTAAATAAATTATTTATAGTACTATATACAAAAATATAAAGTTACTTTTTTTAATAAAACATTCTGCTGAAATAAACATTTCTATATTCGAATTTTAGTGCTTTCCATTACAAATAGCTACAAAAACTCGTTTATGTCTGTTTTGGTCCTATTCCAGTAGGATGTTGCTTTACCCATGATCTTAGATAACATCCCACCAGCACACGTTTCCATTAAAACCCCATATTAGATCTTTTAGAATTTACATTGGAGATGGTTCCATTGTTTTAAACGGCAAGGTGGTCATTTTAAACTAAATGTTATTTTGGTTAATTATATATTACGCTCATATTCTACTCCGAAAATTATAAATCCAAGAAAAGAGATAAATGAATAACTCTGTCCTCTCTGCTACTGTAAAATAGCTTCATTAAAAATGCAGTGTAATGGGCCCACGATAATAACTATCATCGTTTACTGCTGGGTGATGTGCCGTCGTCCTCAGAGTCGCTGTCAGTGCAGCTTGGCTGCGCGCGTGCTCGAGCTGGACCGAACGGGCTGCCGCTGCTTACCGTCACGGTACTCCACTCGTCCGGGCAGCTGGGCTGACTCACGGAGCGCCCATAACAGTCACGACTAGGAACTGCAAGAAGCATACAGAATTCTCACAAACCAATGAAAGCATTCAATCACTAATCTCAAAAACCTCTACATAAAACACTAATAAACTGCATGTAAATTGCAATAGTCCTAGAGCATTTGCATATATATATTGTAGTATTACTGTAAATAGATAAACTGTAGTAGTATTTTTGAAATTTGGGATTTTTTAAAAATTAGTATATGCTAATTTTTAATATATATATAGATTCTGATTGGTCAGTCGCGTCATAACAGCCGATAAAATGGATAACACAACGTTCATCCGGGTAGTACCTGCAAAGCATCTAGACCGGTACTACTTAATTGTATAATAATGTATCACTCCGCTGTCTCTTTACTTATTCAAGGTTAAAATTTGTTACAGCTAACAAAATATTTCATATTAATACTGCAGTTATTTATTTGTTCATAGGGCAAATAGCAGTTTAATAAGCGGGATGCAATATCCAAGACGCTTCTATTCTGCGCCCTATTCACCTCAGGGTTATTTTACGATAACAACCGCCTGGATGTACATGATCGCTTGCCTATTTGAAATAAAAAAATAATTTCTTACCACTGAGAAAAGTTTGCTTCCCACTGCTCGTCTCGACGCAGAACTGCGGTGAGGGTCTCTCCGGCGTGGACACGGAGGTTTTTAAACTGGGAACGAATGTGGAGCAGGTGTCTAGATCGCGGCTCACTCGCACGTGCGAGTAGGTGATGTCGGCTTTGGACGGTGTGCAACCCATGACTGACACTGCACTTTATAAACCAGCTCCCATCTGAGGAATATCCAGAGAGGCACGGCACGTGCATTTCTGTGACACTAAATAAATAAGACCCTTTTCTGCTTATTTAGAGGCCGAATTGATAAGAGCCCATGACGTTTTTGGATGTCCATCCAGATGGGCGGTGTCTCTTCCCACTTATTACAGCTAAACATAAATTCAATAATTCATAACTGAAACTTATAATACGAACACAGAGAAGCATGTTCACTGATGCGCATTTAAAGGGATAGTTCACCCAAAAATGGATATGAAAGTCAATGGTGCTTCTGTTTCCAGCTTGATTACAAATATCTTAATTTGTGTTCAGCAATACAAAGAAACGTATAAAGGTTTGTAACAACATAAGGTGTGGGTAAATAGTGACAGAATTTTCATTTTTGTGTGAATTACCCCACTTTAATTAGTTCAGATTTTTGTAGTAAATAATTCAGCAGTTAAAATATCCCTTTAACTAGTTAATATTTTTGTATTAAATAATGCAGCAGAATACATTGCAAAATGCAAGTAATGTGAAATGGCTAATGCAACAACACCATTATCATTCATGAAATTATTTACCAGTTATAGTTTTGGTTGGCATCTATAAACCACATTCTGTGCGGTCTCACCCACAAAACAGCACAGCAAGAAAAATACACAAATCTGTTTAAAATATGGATGAAGGATTTATTGATTAAATCATTAGTTTCAAACCTTCTGCATTCACTTCTTGACATTTATTCATAGTAAAAAAAAATCCACAGGGGTCCAACATTATGGGCAGCAGAGGGAGAGTTGTTGTGTCCGCTTTATTCTCAAATTCCATCATCATCTCAAGCTCAAAGTCAAAGTTCCTCTAAGACCCATACAGGTCAGGATCACGTGCTGGTGTCAGACATGGACGTCTCTAACATCATGTCGCTCTCGTGCATGTCGCATTCTAAAAGGAAGCGCTGAAAGGCATCCGTTTGTTTGTCAACGTTAAAAGAAACGTTCACCTCCTCTGCTGGTTGTGCTCTGCTGTCATTGCCATCAGATGAAGTGTTGAGCATCTTTATCAGTGCAGGTGTGTTGATGGTCTTTCTCACTTTATCTTTAATGTCAGTTCCTGTGTGACAAATAAGGTAACATTCAAAAGGACCCCTCAAACTGAATGGTGCATGAAGACGATATGGATAGGTGTCTTACCAATATAAGCATCTGAATCACTGATATACATCTCAATGCAGTGGCCCAGCATGGTTACTGAAAAGGTGTCGTCCCTTTTAAGACCAAGTGCCTAGGGAGATGGTTTATACGTTTGAGATTTTGTTCATGAGTAAAAACACAACTAAAACTGACCGAAACCACAGAAGCATGATTTTCTCACAGTGTGAAAGTAGTCAATGGCACTCTCAAAATCTCCCATGAGGCTGTGAACATAACCGATGGCTGAGTAAGTTGAGGCATTCTGTGGGATGAGGACCAAAGCTTGTCTGTGGTATTCGAGGGCCTGCTCATATTTCCTACACAAACAAGTTGAAAGCAATCACCGACCTGATTTTTTTTTAACCACGACACGCGTAATAGATGTAGACACAGAGGCAGTGGAAATTTTGATGCCACAAGTAAACCAAACGTTCACTTTACACTTCACTGTGCAGTATAAAGGTCTGCAGATGAACATCGAATCAGTGTTTTTTAGGCCTAATAAAAAATTATATATATAAATATATATAAAAAATATATACATATATAATATAAAAAATATATAAATATAAATATAAATATATAAATATATATATATATATATATAAATATATATATATATATATATATATATATATATATATATATATATATATATATATATATATATATATATATATATATATATATATATATATAAAAATATATATATATATATAAATATAAATATATGTATATATCATTTTTTTTTAAATATTTATTTTTTTATTTATATACATATAAATAAATAAATATATAAAAGATAGATAGATAGATAGATAGATAGATAGATAGATAGATAGATAGATATAAAAATCACCACTAAACCTGAAAATTCAGCATTTTTTTAAAGGGCTGCAGTAAACACAAGTTAAATGATCTTCAAGTGTACACTGTGAGCCCTTTAACATCCAGTAAAAATGCATAATTCATCAAGTACTATGGTGAACGAACAAAACAAGCACTTTATTAAAGCAGAGAAAAGCAAGCAAATGGCGATGCAAAGCAATCATGTCTTTCTCTTATGCTCTTCATTAAAATACCACTTCAGATCATTTTAGAAACTGACGCTTTTAGTCGCAGTTTCACCATCACAATAGCCAAAATCCCTCCTATTTTACTGGAGTATAATGAAGCCCCTCAGCAGAGATCATATCAGATTCAGTAGCGTGCAGTGTATGTATTTATGAAGATATAAATAACATATTTAATAAAATTATTAAGGCACTTTTATAAATCAGTTTCATTTTAACTTACTTCAATTTTCGACATACATGACCCAGATTGTTTAGAAGTGGCTCCCATTTGTCCACCGTTACCTGTAAATCGAAACTTAATTTAGCATCTTAACATTTTAACGTGCATTTAAGTACGCTGAAAAGGGACCAACAACTGCCAAATTCAACACAACAACTATATAGTTACCTCATTTCCTATGGCTTTAATTTTGTCCATAGCATCCAGAAACAACTTCTCAGCTGTTTTATAACTGCAACAAAGCAAAGCTTTGAAAAACCACAAACTCTTGATGGACAGATTAATTTGTTATTTTCCGAAAAGACCACTTACTCTCCATTTTGGAAGGCAACCACAGCTACCTCATGTATGACAAAGGGGTCCTCGGGGGCGATGCTTAGGGCTTGGCTAAAGAAACGTTCTGCCAGCTTTGGGTTGTTGGTAAGTCCATACTCGAGACCTATGTACAGCATTGGCAGGTGACACCTGGTTAAACAGAAAGCCAATGAGTTTTTTTCCACAAAATTTGAAACACACACCTGCTGTTAATAAAAAAAATCTTGATGGTCACAAATACTGCACATCTACACACCCTTTCATTAGTTGGGTGGCTGTGAAGTATGCAGCCATGGCCTGGTCGTGCTCGCTCTCAACAGCGAACGAGTGCCCGTATGCTATCCACGCCGGTCCGTATGTGCGCTCCAGCGTGGTGGCCTTACTGGAGAAAGATTGTGCTGTTAACCACAACACACATGCACTCACAAGACTGCAGCTATGGTTCTCCTTTCACCAGTGTAACCTTTACCAGATTTACCACACAAACGGTGTTTCCTGAAATTAAAACGCTAACTTGCTTCCTTTGGCATCTGCACTTAAATATATAATTGTTTTCTTTACTATGTGCAAATGGCACCAGCACCTCTCATATCCTGTTATTTTAGAAGACAAAAACATGGCCTGTACATTCCTCTCAAACAAACACACATTTAAAACCATACTAACATGGTGACGATTTGGATCAAATGCCTAAATGTAATCACATTTAATCATGTATTGAACTAAATGCAGTCATACCTGAGATATCGCCTCGCATGTTCATTTTTATGTCCAACCATGAGGTAGTAACATCCAACAGCAAACCACGAAACCTTAGACAAGAACAGATTTACAGATAAGCCATTGATTTGACACATTACACATCACACAAATCTTATTACATTTAGTTGTAAACATGCATTATTAAAAATTATTATAATTCCCATTCCGCTTACCGGATTGCTAGGATACAAATCCACCAGTTTATGAGACAGGTAGAATAACTCTAAAAACACAAAAATACATTACGATGGAGAAAAATATAATGACTCCAAATCAAAATATATACGAGGAACTCAGATGCAAAAGCTGTTAAACGCCTCTTCTGTTAAAAATGAGATGATATTAACCAATGCATTAGCCTATATCTTCATTAAGTACCTTCGCTTCAAATCTGCGCAATCCTGGCCTGAGGCCATTCAGAAATACAGCTTTGTTGGCTGAATCCACTAAACACCACATCAATTTTTCAGCAAAGTCCTTTAAGTGCACGTAAGATGAATTGGATGAATGAAACGACCATGGTACTTGGACCTGAATACAACCCAAATGTGGCAGTGCCATGGATCACAGCACCCCCTAGTGTGTGGTTCAGTTTCTTCATGTTCGCATTCTGACTTTCATAATTTGCTATGTTTATTTGCATCCTTAGTGATTTTGCAACTATGTCTTGTCCAAAAAAGTGATTTTTTTTTTTAGTTAAAGTTTTTGCCAAAAAACCTTGCATGCACTTAGAGGGTTTTGCAGTGAAAAACTGTCAAATTTGTTAACTATTAACGAAATGACTACAGTGACATTTGTGAAAGTAAGGCATTTCAATTACTAATAACCTTTTCATTGCCATTAAAGTGATATTACTGAACATAAAAACTTAAAGGAATAGTCTATTCATTTTCAATATTAAAATATGTTATTACCTTAACTAAGAATTGTTGATACATCCCTCTATCATCTGTGTGCGTGCACGTAAGCGCTGGAGCGCGCTGCGACGCTTCGATAGCATTTAGCTTAGCCCCATTCATTCAATGGTACCATTTAGAGATAATGTTAGAAGTGACCAAACACATCAACGTTTTTCCTATTTAAGATGAGTAGTTATACGAGCAAGTTTGGTAATACAAAATAAAACGTAGCGCTTTTCTAAGCGGATTTAAAAGAGGAACTATATTTTATGGCGTAATAGCACTTTTGGGAGTACTTCGACTCGCCTGAAAAGTCCGCTCCCCTTCTCACTCTCATAATGGGAGAGGGAGGGTGTTACTGCGCCGAGTCGAAGTACTCCCAAAAGTGCTATTACGCCATAAAATATAGTTCCTCTTTTAAATCCGCTTATAAAAGCGCTACGTTTTATTTTGTACCACCAAACTTGCTCGTATAACTACTCGTCTTAAATAGGAAAAACGTTGATGTGTTTGGTCACTTCTAACTTTATCTCTAAATGGTACCATTGAATGAATGGGGCTAAGCTTAATGCTATCGAAGCGTCGCAGCGCGCTCCAGCGCTTACGTGCACGCACACAGATGATAGAGGGATGTATCAACAATTCCCAGCTAAGGCAACAACATAGTTCAATACTGAAAATGAGTAGACTATTCCTTTAAGAGCCTGATAAAAAAAATGCTCATTTACAAGAAAACATGTCAGACGCATTTAGAGGGTTTTGCATCGTAACTCCTCATATATGTTAAATATTAATGTTTTATATGCATATATATAAATCAGTATTTGTGTCATACCATTTGCTTTACTTAGCTCAACAAGAGTTCCTATATGCACTGGCAAACAGTTGGCATGAAATGGGTCTTTCACCATAACCCTGGATTAAAGGTAAACAAAACATGATTTCTACCTTTATCTAAATGTTGCTGAGCATCAGGTATATGAAGAGTTTGGTTCCAAAACGCAATAAATCCATTTTGACTAATTTTGGTAAAATGTGTTTTCTATACCAAGAAGGTGACAAGATGAAAACCACTATTTTCTGTTACAAACTTTTACATAGCATCTTTAGGTTATAATAACATTAAAAATTCAAGTCCATGAATTTATTATAAAAACTTTTTTTTTCAAATGCTATAAATCTATTGAATCAATATATAAATGTGCATTCATCTTTTTCATGTTATATTAATTTAGTTGACTAGTGGTATTTACTGATTAAAAAAATAACATTAATGGCATTAATCAAAACACTTAGTTTGTCATATTAAAAACACTGTCATTGCTGCTGTCATCCTTGGGACGCCGTTGCTAAACTTTTTTGACAGCGATCAGCTGTGAAATGTTTTGGTCCTGCTTGATTTTCGCTGACTTTGAATGAAACAATGAAGTTTTTATAAAATCCTCTGTGGTCAATGTGTTAGCATGAGAGAAGCTGTCGTGTAAGAACAGCTGTCGTTTTTCCATCTCTCGTGTGGCTTATGTTTTTTCCCCGCCACAGAAAACCACCACAGGTTTATTAATGCCAACAAAAATATTATTTTGTTTTTGTTTGTTTTTTGATTATGAAGAACAAAGCAGATGAGGGAAACTACTGTAGGATTCAGTGTGTATTCAACGCCCCGCCATTGTGGTTTACAATGCGTGCAATGGTGTGCTGTGATTTGTTGAGCAGATTTATTGCATTCTGCAAAGGAGGAGGAGTGGCGTTTATTGCGTTTTGGGAAAAAAGATGACAGAATAACACTGCATATATCAGATTTTGCGTAAAATTAAGAATTTACTTTTTAATACTGACAAGATACAATACTGATTTTGGTGGTAACTCTTTTTTTTATTTTAAATGGAGTTATCGTGTTTTGGAACCAAACTCTTCATATACTTCTTAAACAATAAGTGTTTTGTGGACCATATGCACTTACATTGACGTAAGAGAGTAGCACATTTTAAAGTCACAGTTGTAATAATGCCGCTCTGCCAAAGAGACGACAACATCCAAGTTGTCCTGGAGACCATTGACTATATCTGGGACGACCATCTCACTTGGTTTGTTATACTGGAAAAGGAGAATTGCTAATTAGATCTACAACAACACTTCAGAACCATTTACTGAATAAAGAGGTTTTTGAAATACTCAATAGCTCATTTGTGTTCTTTTTAAAACTGAAATCGTCAAGCTAAATAAAGATCTGTATCTAACATGTATGACGTGAAAACCACATCATGCATGCAAATCACAAGTCAGCAACACATCTTTAAAATTCAAATCTTTTTTACATGGACATGGAAAGTGCCCTCTTACCTTTTTCAATTTGTTTTCAAAAAGAAAACGTAACAACTCCACTTCCTCTTCTGTACACTGTTGACTTAAGGGCAGAGAATCCAGAAAATCTTTCTCTATAAAGACAGGATGATGTTGAGGGCATTTATTTAATTAGAATCATACTAAAAAAAAAAAAAAACAGAAAATGATGCTCACCCTCTTGAGCAGTCAACATGTGATGGGACGTCAAAAGGTCAAAGGCTTCAAAGCAGTAAACATCTAGTTTCAAGGCCTCTTTGTAGCTAGACGTTGCTAGGGGTCTGTTGTCCATGGCATCATAGATTTTCCCCCGCAGGAGACAGATGGAACTGTTGATCTGAGAAAAAGGCCACAGGGTGTCAAAACCATGCAACCAGTAATGGCATTCAAATACCAACCGTATTTTTGAGCATACACCTAAGCTGTCTTCATGGAGTAACTGCCCTTCCTTATAGATCCAAACACTGAAACATCTTTAAATCCAACTAAACAGTTTTCGATTGTACTCTGATCCAGAAGCAAAATAAAAGGCAAAACCAACCCTCCCACAAAAAAAAAACTCACTGAGGCAGGAGACATTTCCCATTCCTTTGCTGGTTCCCTTGAGCCATTTTCCTCTTTTACATTCCTGTCCAATATCTTCTTACTGGCTGCTTCCTCCATGTCCAATATGTCCAGAGCTTGTTGATATTCTTTGGCAGCATACTGCAAAATACACACATTTTAATAGTGTATTTATCACTGATTTCCTCCTCATGCAAGATAGCCTAAGCTGGCCAGTCAGAATCTCCATACTTTTCACATTTTCTGCTTTGATTTGCGTTAATATCTGCAGAATTGTGTTGAAAAGATTTAAGCCTTGCAAAATGTGATAAATGGAGATAACAATACTGCTACTGTGCTACACGTTTATTTGTTACAGAAAACATAATGCTGTTATATAAAATTTCTAAAAAATATGTAAATAAACACAGAAGAAGCAGAGGTTTTGTTAATGACAGGCACTCCAATTCTAAGGAAATCTTGGAGTTCTTGGCATGCCGATTTTGTGTAAACCTGGCCATAGACAAGCCACCAAATCTCTGCAAAACTAAAATGTCTTTAAATCCCCTGCTCTGTGTGTATTTTTTAACACAAATAAAAAAATACTCACATGGCATCTTGCAGCTAAATACTGACAGGCTCCATACAACTAAAAATAGAAACAAAGAAAGTCAAGTTTAGGGATAAATGACAAGCATATATACTACTTTCTTTCATTCCTTAAAAATTAACATTTTTGTTATCTTTACTCTCAGATGTAGTGCTGCTTATCGTTTGCAGAATAAAAGTTTTTGTTTACATAATATGTGTGTGTACTGTGTATAATAATTATGTATATATAAATACACACACATACATGTATAATTTTAAGAAAAAAATAAATGTATATAATAAATACTTATATTTAATAAAAACCACAAAATGCACAATGTGTGATTTCAACATAAGAATTTATAATTGGAAATTTTATCTCATTTTCTGCTGAAATTCTCATAACCGCAATGTGTCCGGCTGTGTTTGAACATGCGATATGTTGTAATTTAATCAAATTAACACAAAAATATTAAGAAAAAAATAAATGGATGTTTTGCTAGACTACTTTAAATGACAGAAAAAATATTTACTGAATATTCATGTATAATAATAATGAAGAAAAATTTGGAAAATTATGTGTCCATGCCTGATGTTCTCATCCTCCGCAACACTTTTTGAGAACAGTTTAAGCACACATACAGAATTTTAATAAAGTTTGATTTTGAGTGACCAAGCACATGGACCAGTTACTTCAAGATGGCTACCAGGTAAGATCATTTTTTTTACAGTTAATTTGAAATATTGTCTTGTCAGAATGCTTACACGACATTTTGATTATCATTACCGCAACAGATGCTTATAAAATGTTAATTTAATTTATAGAAGCATAATACTTTGATTTTAAATGCATGTGCAGAATCTCCAAATTATGTTCTTTCAGGTTTGTCATGTCATTTTGAAAATATGTCACTGTTGATGTTTTCTGACTGTTGCGGTAATGAGATTTTTAGGACTCATTTTTTTAATTATGTTACAAATGTCTGGTGGGAAAAAAAAGTAAATTTAAGCAATTTTTACATTTTCATGCTTGACATTTTTAAAACCAAGTTTTCGTGAGAATCACCCAAGTACATCTGCTGCTATGAATTTTCTTTACTCCATCATCAGTCTACAGCTCTTACCTTGTCAAGCTTGCGTGATCTGAGAGCATGAGAGGCTCTGTGATATTGTGCTGTTAAATAAAGGCACTGTGCTAACCAATAAATATCTTGAGGGTCATCTATAAAAGAATGATAAGTATGTGATTAGTCTAATATCAAATGATACAAATTCAGCTTGTACTGAATATGCACATTTACCAAACCAAATCTAGCCATACTATTTCACAACAATGTTTACATAACGGTACAAAAGCCTTTTTACCTGATAATGATGCTACTTTGTCAGCCCAAAACAGAGCGCTTTGATACTGTTGCTGCAAAACAGATCAAACAAAAGTTGGAAACTTTATAAATATTTTGATATACTTTGGTGGTAAAATTGTACTTTGCAACTGGAGCTGCATTTAGATGTAAATTGTGCACAAAGCATAACGGCAATAAATTCCTAAGAATTGATTTTAAAGCATCATGGGCACATATTTATTCCCCAGTATTGTGTTATTAAAGTGGAATTATACTTGTGAGTCTTCACAGGCCTTTACATTGGAAGCATGAAAGCTTAAAATTACCCAAATTTTAATGTTCTAACTGTATTTTGCGATTTTTACATTAATGAAAAGTCATATTGACAAGCTTAATAAAAGCTTATTTGATGTTTAAATTTAAGCAAGGATCATGCTAACTATACTGACTTTTCTTACCTGATCAATGTAGTGTCTCACTCTTTTACGAAGCCTGTCAAGATTCATGTTGATTGTACAGTTTCTCAAATACAAAAAAATGACATTCTTATTATATAAGGTAGATGAAAAATGTGTTTGTTATATTGTTGAAGGGCAGATCCTATGAATTCAGAAAAGAGCCCGCGGTTAGCATAAAATGTGTTACACTGATAACACGCCGTGCTGAAAAACGGAACGTGTGAGAAAGGTTCTGTGGGGATTTTTGAATTTTTTTTACAGATTAATAATAACATAAATAACAAAAACAGATTGAAGTGAAAATATATAATTGTTACAGGTTTACTGAAATGTTTGGTAAAAAACACACAAACTAAAACATAATAAAAATACATAAATAGCCTAACGTTACATACAAAAAGTCATACTGATCTAACAGTTACCCATGTAAAGAAGCCATGTGATATATCGAAAGTAATGTGTTTTGAAGTAAATAATTTATCTGCAGTGCAAGAAAAACGTCACAGTGGCGTGGGTCTTTTATTAGATCTTTAAAAAAAAATTACATTATTTGAACATATTTACTTTTAACATGTAAAACAATACAGGTAAAATAATTAAAACAAAACAAAGAAATAAAATCAAATCAAACATTTTACTTTACAGGTTAAAGAAATCATCATTAGGCGGTAACAAATCTGACAAGCTGCCCCCTTGTGGCACGCAGTAAAATTTAACTGCACAAACACGCATAAAATCTGTTCTGCCATTCATTTCCAAAATGTTTCAGTCAAATAAATCATCTTTAAATGATACTTATCTGCTTTTTTATTAACTTTATTGGATTTAAAATGGGTATTTAGATGTTTTGCAAATATATAACAATACAAATCAAAATACGAAGACCTATATTCAATCCCACAAGCCTTGCTCAACTGAGAAGTCGCTTCATCATGACCAACAAGATCAAGAACTATCGGTGATGTCTGTGTAACTTTGAAATGAACCGACAATAAAGAATAGAGGCGGTTTACTGGCAAAGCTTTTAATGCTCCTGTGATGGTTCAGTTTAACAAAATGGATTAAAATCTAAGCCAGGCAAGAAGACATTGTCCAACGGTAGTTTTCCAAAAACATAAACATACACATACACCCCGACCCCCCACCCCACAAAAATGTATAGGCTACAATGATTAATTAAAACATATGTACAATGGACACTTTATTTTCATCATGATTTCCAGATTTGGTACTCTTTGGCAAGAAGGACACTACTTTTAAAAACGTCCATCATTACATCATCCCTGCAGTTTGCTTGAATTCATGTGACAAATATGAAAATCTAAAGCAGTGGTTCCCAAACTAGGGGCCATGGTCCCCTGGGGGGCCCTGAGATGGTGCCAGGGGGCCCCCGGTTTTATTAAATTTTATAAAATAAATACATTTATCATCAATTCTTTGTAATGAAATCTCATAAAAATAAGGCTACTAACCAACAGCACTACATTGTATAATTTCATGTTTTGTTTTAATATTAAGTTTTGTAATGTTTTATGCCATAATTTTCTTTGGTAGGGCCACTTAGGGATGCCCGCACGCCGAAAAAGTTTGAGAACCACTGACCGAAAGAATAATGTTGTGATCTAATGACAGTACAACTGTCCTGAATCTGAATGTGCTAACTTGATGTATTGTGTGATTACTTAAAGGCAGGGTGCATGATTTTTGAAAAACACTTTGAAAAAGGGAGTCGGGCTGAGTACCAAAACACATTTGTAGCCAATCAGCAACCGACATCTTTGCCTGGGTTGCGTATATGTGTGCGGGTCTATCAAAATAAGGTCCAGATTCTATTGGGGTAGGTGTGTGTTTGTTTAGGTGATTTCAAATATCAACATTGGCTTTCAAAGATCATGCACCCCACCTTTAATAGGTGCAAAGTGTATATTCTTGACTAATCGTTTTATCAAGTTACATTTATTTATGTATAGATATAGTGCTTTTTTTAACAATGTTGCATTTCTTCAAAGCAGCTTTACAAGACAGATGAAGGAAAAAACAGAAAAACATGGAAATTATTAAACATATAGTATATATAGTATTATTGCAATTTTATTGTTCTCATGGATTATAATCTAATAAATTGTATATATATTTCTTTGACAATCAAACATTTAGGGGCTTTTACACTTGTCTTGATTCATCAGTATGCCAAAAATGTGATATTGATGAGATATATCAATGATTAACAGGAAAATGTAAAAGTTTTGTCATTAAGTTATTTCTCGTAGATTTTTTATTACGTAAAGAATTAATGATGGTTGCATTACTTACCTCATAAATATTATGAATATATAGTCAAACAAACAAACTGACACCTGTAAGTTTCATTTCACTTTCACTTAAAAAAGAAAAGAAAGAGAAAGCTTGCAAGATCTGGAATTGTTGTGCAAGGCTGTATTTGTAAGTGTTCTTGTAGCTCAGTGGCGAGGTGTTAGCGGCGCAAAAGGCTGTGGGTTTGATTCCAGGAAACACACATACTGATAACACACTGTAAGTCACTTTGGATAAAACCATCTACCAAATGTGCACAAGAAAATGTTGTAAGTGTCCTGTTGAAGAAAAAAAGGGCTGTTAGAGATTGAAAAGAACATAAAGAGCAATAATTTATTTTTTTAACATAAATCTGGTAAACAAAAAGGGTAACACTGAACCGTGTTGTTACAAGTTCTGCAACAGGGCAGATGACACATTTGACCTAAATTCACACAAAAACATGGCATGGAGGCGACTTTCACCACGCTTCTTTTCTCTCATATTTTTTTTATATAATAAAACATTACTGATAATACATTTCTCTCTGTACATACTGCTGCAGTAGATGCAGTACTTTACAACTGTAACAATAGTGCTGGTGTTGTGAGCTGCATGCTGTGCTGCCCATGAACGTCTGGCTTAAACGGTGCACACGATGACCATCAAATCCTGCATGAGACACACACCCAGACAAATGGGTACATCATCAAAAACAAAACTGGAGAACTCTGAGACTATTCCAATAATTTTAGACCGTGAAGATTGGGTAGGCAATGAGGACTTGCTCCTAGAGTGACACGGGTTGCTATGGAGATGAGGTACTAGGTTCGAAGTGATCCACCCAAAATCTCCAAGGGTTTTTAGGCTAGATTTGAGTTGCCAGTGCAAATAGCTGGCCATGTGCATTTAATGGCTCTATTAGAAATCTGCAGTCTCGCACTCTTGTCCTTCCCGCGTGGAGGTCTGAGTTGATCTTTCCGTCCTGTTTTCCTTTTGCAAAGCTTGTCGGTTTCAAGTGTTTCTCCTAGTTCTCTCTTATTATGTTTACAAGTCTTTAAAAAAAACTACAAAGTCAATGAGGAGACCAAGGCGTAGGTTCTCGCCCAGCTGTAGGATTACTATACAGTTTTGCGCTTTGATCCCGTCACAATTGGCCGAGCGTATTCCACAAAATCATCAATGAGAACAGGCCATGCTCCTGTAACAAAGCAGAGATACCATACTTAAAAGTGACAATATACTTTTAAAAGTATAAATCCAAAAGCCTTGCCATTTTATGAAAAATTTGTTTTTATTGTGAAATTTGTGTTTTGGTTTATCCAAAGTAGTGCTGCCTCATGATTAGTCGCGACTAATCGTTTGCAGAATAAAAGGTGTTTTTTTACATAATATATGTGTGGGTACTGTGTAAAAGAATTATGTATATATAAATACACACACAAACATGGAGAATTTTAAGAAAAAAAATATGTATTTAATAAATATTTATATTTATATATAATATAAATATGTTAATATAAACATGTATATACACATGCAAATGTTTCTTAATTACATACATGCGTGTGTGTGTATTTGTAAATAATTATTATACAAAGTCCACACACATATATTATGTAAACAAAAACGTTTATTCTGCAAACGATTAGCCGCGACTAATCATGAGGCAGCACTAATCCAAAGTGACTTAAGGGGGTCACACACCAGCCGTGCAGCTCAGCGTCACGCCCCGGACAACTCGGAGCTATCGTAAACCGGAAGTGCACATTAAATAGCGCGATTCTACTTAAAAATGCAAAATATACGTTAGCAGCCAATGTTAATCATTAATGATTTGGGACAAATATGATGTTATTTAATGTTAAACTATGTGAGTGGTGCTGTGTGGCGTGACAGGGATTTAAGCAACTTCCTGAGTCAAAGCTGGGCAGCGCGGACAGGCGCCACCTGGCGGCGCCGGTGTGCGTATACTCATAGAAAACAATGTGTTTGATTTTTTTAGAACGGCGCACTGCTGAGCTGCGCAACCCGTGTGCGAACCCCTTTACAGTGCATTTAAAAAAAAATCAGTATGTCTGTTCCCTAGGTTCAAACCCATGGTCTTCTTTTGTGCTGCTAACACAATTCTTTACCACTAAGCTACACAGGAACACAAAGCCTTGCCATTTTGTGTTGAACTAAAATTTTGCAACCATTCTTTTCAGTGAAGTTTCTGCATACATTTCAACATAAAAAACAGTCTTACCTTCTTCATCGTAGTTTGACATGTCGTCTGCAATCATGTTGCCGAAATCCAGAAGCAAGTTCCATGTGTCTTTGGGAATTGATCGTTTATGGTGCTCCTATTCAAAATAAGGGCATCTTATTTAACTGCTAAAGGAAATAATTCTGCTATGTAGTTAAAGTGTTGCTTGGCATAACTTAAAAATTTTATTCAGTGCTGAGGAGGGCCAAATGTAAACACTACAAAGACAGAGGACCTACCAATAAAAATCTGTTCCATAGGTCTAGGAACTTAAAACGTCCAGCCAGAACTAAGTTCCAATAAGCTACTGCCATCTCTAAATCTATAATGGGAAAAGAGAAGTGAAACAATCATGCAGCTTATGTTTATTCACTTTAAGGATCTCTGAACGTCAACCTCAACGAAAAGTAATGATTAAGAAACTAAAAAAAAAGATGGTGCTACCTAATCCTTTCTGTCCAGGATTCTTGGCAAAGTTGAAAGTGAACTGGTAAAAGTCTTTGAACTTTCCAATGTCTTTCAGATCCTGTTCTAATCTGGGCAGAAGAGCTCGGAGCTTCTCTGGACTATCACACCTATAGAAAAGATCAATAGCTCACTCTCATCTTCTATCCAAACACTGCCTCATTTAGTCGCTCGTTCATACGAAACTCAAATATGTACTTTACATATGGCTGTTATACATGCCAAACATGTCAACAGTGCACATGACTTAAACATGGCTCACCCCAGCTCTGTCATGCCATCGATGAACTCCTTCTTGCTGAATTCGCACTGTGTCGCCGCACGAAATTTCCACGCCACAACCAGAACACTGATGCTTGCTGGATCCAGATTGAGATCATCGCAGAACTGTTGAATTCCATCAATTCCTATCTTATTTTCATCCTGTGGATCTGAAAATAAAAAGCACTTTTAGTTTGTGTAACCTATAAACAAAAACGTTTAAAGTACACGCAGTATGTTTTCTGCCGGCCCCAGCGTTGAATTTTTAAGCTCAGGCATTTCTCGTGACCCAACATAAAAAACATGCACAAGGAATTGATGGATGACTCTTATTAAACCGTGTCTTGGGATTTATACCGAGTCCTATTGGCACAGACGAAATTTGTGTTTTCTCTGTTCCTGTGTCTTACTACACACATAAATAAAACTTGACTAATTCTTCTATTTTTTGGACTGGTGGTTGGCACACTTGCCAATTGTATATTGTCTGTTGTTGTGGTTGATTTGCTTGCATCTTGATTTGTTTATGCTTGTGTATAGGTTAACTCTGACTATGTATTGTAAGGTCCCACACTGTGCAGGACAATACATTTGAAAACTTACAGGGTTCCCACACCTTAGTTAACTTCAAATTCAAGGACCGTTCAAGGACTTTCCAGGTCCAATACCCTCAAATTCAAGCACTAAATGTGGGGACACATTTCAAGTGAAATCAAGGTTACATTGTGTTACCTTTTAAGATACACTGTTACAGTTCCCTTTCAAGGGAACTCGCACTGCGTCACTGCGGTGACACTTTGGGGACTCTTCCAGGGGAAAGTGCGTCTGAATGTGTATATCAAATTTAACCAATGGTGAGGCTTAACAACAAAGACATGGGGGACGCGGGAGCCAGGAAGTATATCGCTATCTAAAATATTGCCAAAGACGGCGTTACAGGGAAGCAGGAAGTATGGCAAGGGAGACGAAGCGTCTCGTTCCCTTCTCAGTGAACAACAGTTACGTACGTAACCCAAGACGTTTTCATGTGTCAAACACAACTATGCAAAAAAGCATTTTGGTATGAATCAACATTCGCATACAGAAGATATAAGCATTTAAAGCGAACTGTTTAGCATGTGTGCTTAAAAGGCTATAAATTTTATGATATTATCCTACACTACACAGGGAATTAAATGGATTTTTTTCCAGAAAACTAAATAGATTCAAGCACTTTCACTGACCTGTATCTATGTATGTAAATTTTCAAAAACTTCCCAGGGCCTTGAATTATTTCCCCCAGATTCACAAACTTTCAAGAAATTTTCGAGGACCCGTGGGAAACCTGAACTTAAAACCGAGCATTTAGTAAAGAGAAATTGAACGAGTATAAATCATTACATGTCTATAAACTATGTGCTGAATGGGCACGTGCATGATAGGAAGTATTTTTGATGATCGTTTCTGTCCAGTCCGCTCATTTTATTGCGTTTTACCACCACAGCTGTCGTCAGTGGCAGCAGGTATGCGATAAATTTTTTATTTGGAGCCTGTACTAACACAACAAGATAAAATTTGCGTTCCTTGTGTAGCCAACTCTATACAGATTTACATTGGCCACCTCCAGCTAACGCTGTGAAATAATTGTGACATAGGCTCTAAAACGGTCTATTGCTGCTGTTATTACTACTATTAGTAACAGTTGACTTCCAAAACACAGCTGGTCATGTGATCTCAACATAGTGGCCCCCATAAGGAGGACACCTGCTCCATGTAGAATAAAATAGCTTTTCAAGGCCACTGAAATGACTGGAGGCCGCGGATCGTTTCCGGCACAGTAGGGCTGTTAAAAGATTAATCACGATTAATCACATACAAAATAAAAGTTTGTGTTAGCATAATATATTTGTGTGAAATTATTATGTATATATAAATGTATAAATTTAAGAATTTTTTTAAATTTATATATAATATAAAATATATCAAAATATAAATAAATATGTATATACATGTAAATGTCTCTTAAATACATGCATGCATGCGTGTAATTATTTTCATACAGTGCACAGACAAATTACACATAAACAAACTTTTATTTTGTATACAATTAATCGCGATTAATCTAAAGTCAAAGTGCTATTTATTTCTTCATAACTAAAACTTTTTAAAGAGTAAAAACTGTGTTATACAGTGGTACATTAAACCATCCACATTTAAATAACCAGCATGGGAACGGCGTACACTTTAAAGGAGACGAATACGAAAGACTTGCCTTTATACCGGTTGTAAAGCTGCTCCAGCTTTTTTCGGTCCACTGAGCTTTTCATGGATTCCTTATGGTACAAATCCGGATTCTGAAAGAAGTTGTCGGTAGCCACCTCTAGTTTCCAGTCATTTTGTGTAAGGCAGTACACTGCAGTCTTCTCTCCTGCTTGAGTGAAGGACATGAACTGCCGTACCTTGTCCTTTTGCGAAGATTTTAGTTTATGCTGTGTGGACACAAAAGATATGTCCTCAAACAGTCGAAGAAATACACTCAGCAGTTTGTACAAACAGAGAGTAGCACAAACGAATATACAAAGAGAAAATGCGCACATTCAGACATCCAACGAGCAACCATAAACAAAACGTTGACTAAACGTCCAGTTCGATGTGTCAACTCAAAAGGGCATTCTACAGGTTAAAGCAAAGCTTTGAAATAGTCGGACTGAAGCTCAAAGCATGTGAGGACCTGTGACAGGCCACTTGTGCTTGGCATGTAACATGAGATGGCAAGCACAGGGCAGCCAGTGCAAAACAACCGGGTTACTGGACAGTTATTTCCATCGATGCACAGTAAGCTGTTTCTACTCAAGTTCTTTTAACAAATTTAGAAGAACCAGTTTGACTAGGCGACCTTAAAAATTTGTTTTTGAACATCAAATGTTTAAAAAAGATAAACAGATGACCTATCTGTAATCTGGAAAATAACCAGGCTACTATTAGGGGCTGGGTTATAAGGGCAGGGCTAAAACACTGACGTTTGACATTTCATGGACTGAGTAAAGATGTCATTAACCCTTCTGTTCTGCTGACACTAACTGTGTTGTTGTTTGGCATCACAGATACCCCTATTCTGCACGTGTACAAATAGTAATAGCCATTTCCAAGTATCAGTCAGTTGATTGCATGTTTATATCTGTGTTATCAAATAAACCCTAAACTTTAAACAAATAACGAAGTTTAAATCTTGTTTATATTCAGGTCCAATAAATTTACTAAAATGTATACATGTAAGCCTAATTCTTTAATTGTCAGTAACGAAATTGAAGGGGCTTGGTTGTCTCTAAAAATCCTAAACCAGAGTAGCAGGGTGCATGCATTAACCGAAACTACTGGCAATTGCACAGTAAAATGTTCTTTGATTCTCAAATGCATTATATACGATATGATTCAACTCCATCATCAAATAAACGATACATGCTGAGCTCTCTAAATATCAACAACTGACCTTCCTGGCCATACAAACATATACACAATTATGAGCATTCACGGTGCGACACGCACAGACAACAACTCGTACAAACAGCGGAACATTTACGTGTGTCAGATCTTCTCCATCGACCACAGAAGCAGAAAACAAGAGTAGATGTTTTAATTTCTGTGTCACCTACCATTTTATCACCCGCTGTTTGACCAAATTGATACCCAATGCTCCCATGTACGACTGCGCATGCGTGTAGGCATCAAGGGAATGCGCTAGAACGCAAGCGAGTCTGCGCGGTAAAACGCTTAGGAAGTGGGGGTTGTAGTTTATTTTCACTTGCATTTTGTAGTTTAAACTGTTTGGAATCTTATAAAGCACATCTTGACATTATTAAAGACATATATGGTATTTTATTACAATACGTTATCTACATGATATATTTACAACAGTGTTAGACAAATGGGAATCACTAAATAAATACTGTAAAACCAACAGAGAATTAAATTTTGGTTCTAATCTAAAATGAGTGCAAAATTAAATTTAGTTATAGGCTAATACTACTATTGGCATGTTTCAAAAGCAGAACAAGCAGAGCATAGCTGGTAAGCTGACCTACTTTTAAGCAAGTTCAGCTGACCAGTCCTATAACTAAACCTCTGAGTGGATAAGAATGTTGAAGGTTTTGAGTAAAGCAAAACCAGCTGATTTTAAAGTGTATTTCACATGCAGGTATTGCTGTATTATTTGCTAATCCTATTTTATAGATCTTTCTTACTTAGTTCAAGTTACCTGCCTGCTTAAAGTGTTCAGATAACTCTAGTAAATAAACACAAACAGCTTGTGTCACATGTTGTAACAGCGTGTGCTGTTATTGGTAAGCTAAGATGCTGCAGTGTGTGTGATTGTAAATGGTGTTGCAATGCATTTTGAATATGGTTTCAGTGATATAATTTATTGATTCAGTGTTTGGTTTAGATTTAAACTTTACATACATTGTATTCTCTTTTATGTAAAATTCTAACTGAAAGTAGTGAAAAGCATACATTTATGAGTATTTTTGTACACAAAAAAACATTTTCAAATATGCTTATGCCCAACTAGAGAATGATAGACATAAAAATGCTGACGCCCTTTTTTCAACATTTTGTTATCTGTATTAAGCATACAGTTGATGTCCTGTGTGTTTTGGCATCATACACACAGATAAACAGTTTCTTAGCCCCAAAGCAACCTCATTACACATAATGTAAGATTTTAGTATTTATTACACAGTCCAATTACAGAAACTTGAACAGAACATATGCATGTGACATTACTGTCCACAAAAAATGTAGTATGGAACATACTTTCACATAAGTGATCTGTCTTTATTATATCTATGTTCTCTTTTTCTCATCTGAGCTGGTTTTAACTCAAAAAAACTCAATTTATTCACTAAATATGCATTTCATTACATACCTTCATAATTTGCTTGTGTGGTTTGTTTCATTTCAATTTGTTTACTACATAGCATACTGGTTGAAACCTAATGGTCACTACAGTGCATTTAGCTACTGATAGTTTCTCCAAAAAAAGCGCATTTTACTTGAGAGTACAAATATTTGTGGATTATTATAGTATTCCTATGTGTTTTAAGTCTTTATAACATATTTTTATATAACATTTACTCATGTATTTCCCGTTTATTTACATACGTTTCCACGCACGCTCCGCCCCTAGACTTGGTGAAGGAAGGATTCCGTTAAATTAACCAATGAAAAAATCCCGTAGCCAGTCACCGTAAAACACAGACCAATCAGAACGCCTTATAGGCGTATCTTCCTTATTACGCGTCTTCGACGTCATGTGTATGATCGTCCAATCGGATTCCTCGTGGCGTAGACACCGCCAAGCTCAGTTTTACAGACCCAGAGAGGGAGCAGTTTCTACTGTCTGCGCTCCTATTCATTCAACGATAGACAGTGAAGGCAGACGCCAGAACGCGAATGCAATCGACAGTAAGTGAGACATGGGGTTTTTAGTCTACAGTTACACCTTTTACAAATATTTTTACCATCTATTATTGTGTAATCTATCATAAATCAACGTTTTTGTACCTGAGTTTGTAAATGAAGATTATCGGGCAAATGTTTTAAGTATGTTTGCTAGAAGACTAGGCAGCAACTTTACTGTAAATCTGCATTCTATTATAGATCTACAAACCATTATGGTTTTGCCTGTTAGCATTTCTCTAAATCAGTTATCATTTATGTTAAAAATTGAAAGTGATTCTCTCAAATGGCTTGAGTTAGCTAGCTAGCTAACCTATGTCAAAAGCTACTGTCAGTGTTGTAATGGTAAATAGTTCGGAATCTTTATATGTTGACAAATTCACTAACGTTACCTTAAAGATATATATTGCATGTAGCTTGTAATGGTTGATTTAATGTACAATCCAGATGAGTTATTTTAAATCTGTTAAGATGACCTCGTTTTGAGTGGAAGTTAGCTTATCAGCTCGCCTGGCTGCTGTAAAGGCTCTATAATTATTTTTTCAAGAGATTCCCTAAAATACTTCTGCAAAACGAAAAGGTTTTTGTTAATTATACACAACGGTGAGTAGTTTATTTATTAGACAATGACAAGTTTAGCTGTTGAATAGGACCTGTCAGTTTAGCTAACAAGCTAGTAAAGCATAACTGCATGGCTTTGCTTTAGCTTCCATGTAAAATGGCTGCCAGGCATTAAACCAAAACCATTTCTGGCTGTTAAATTAGTTTTAACCAGTTAGTTATCGTTCATTTACCTCAGTTGTGTGATTTTTCAGTCACCCAAAGACGTGAAATGGCCGATGATTCTGTTACCCTTCAGTAGAAGTGTTATGACAGTCAACAGTGAGGCTATGTATAATGTCTCTTTTCATATGTTGTATTAAGGTTTACTTTATCTAAGTTTACGTGCAGTAACTTTTAATGAAAGATATGGATCATTTTATTCCCCGTATGAAGCCAAATGGGAACATTTTACGACCATCAGCAGCTGCCATGCATTATTATGTGCATGCTTATAACATCCGCATCCATTTTGGGCTTTATGCATGTGCCATGATCTTATAATCAAACAGATCCTAAGTGCATGGTCATTGCAAAAGCATCATGATCAAGGATAGCACATGGGTTTTAATCTTTAATATTATTTGATTAATCTTTGTTTCCTGTTTGAGAGATGGGGCTTAGACCTCCTCTTCCTCTGTCCTCTTGCTAACTGGCTATGCCAACAAAAACAGCACCTAAGAAGGCAAAGGGTTTCAACACTGCAAGTTGAGAGGAAAGTTTACATACTTCATTTTCAGGTGATCATTTAAGTCCGATCCGTTCGCAAAACGATGCGAGTACGTGCACGAGACTTCATGTGGTCGCAAATAAGCGGGACGGTCACATTTTGATCACATTTACCACAGGGTTTCGATGCAAAACGTGTTTGAAAGGCAGCTAGCTAACTGAGCTAACACGCTTTATACTAGTACATATGGCTACGGTTTGTTGCATTATTTTTTAAACAAAAAATATACACTAATAATGAAGTAATAAAGTCGTCTCGATATTTTCGTTCCGCTTCAAGTGTTTACATGCTTTTATTCAGCTATAGGAATTGTTCAAGTAGTGTATGTGTAAAGGCCGTTGCTTTTGCAAAAAAAGTTGCTTAAAATAACACAAACTGTTGCATATCGATTATTGTTAGGCGATTGGATGCTGTTTTTGAATGCACGAGTGGGATATATCATTTTAAAGAGATGTAAAGATAGGACTCTTTGTCTGGTAATGTAAGCTGGTTGACTACTGGAAGCAAATCGGCGGGCCTCGTTTTCATCAACCATGGCTGTTTTTTTAAAACCCAGTAAGCTGCCAACCAAGACATCATTTTGGAGCATCAGGCGAATAGTAAATGTTTATAAGTCAAACAAGCCAAAATGTTGGCTATGTTTAGCTAAAATATTTTTTTTCTCTTGATAAAGCATATGTCTGTGGTACAGTTATAAACATTTGTCATTTTCGATGGTGCTTGGTCTTGCTTATGGGTTTTTAGTGAAAGGCATATGGGTAAACCTGATGCATACATTAGAGAAGAGGTGACCATCCAGAGCTGATCATATATAAAGAAACCACTTGTTTCAAATTTAATCCAGTTGTGCATCCTGTGAAAGTGTACTGTGACCTGTGTTGGATGTTGCATGCGAATTCGTTCCTTTTTAGTCACAAGATTTTTGTTGTAACCTTAGTTACAGTCCTCAAATAACTTCGCCTCTTGTGTCACTGCCAAACCAGTTTTTATTTCTGTTGCAGAGACATTTTGTTGTGGAAATTTGGCTCAGGTTTTTCAGCTAGACCAAGCATCTAGTCCTCAGCCCCAGGGATCATGGCCAAAGATGTGAGTATTGTTATATTAAGTGTAATGAAAATCGAGTGCAAGTCAATGAGTTAATGGTCGAGTTTTTCCACAGGCTGGTCTGATTGAAGCCAATGGGGAGCTGAAGGTTTTCATTGATCAGAACTTGAGCCCTGGCAAAGGTACGAGAAGTTTCTGAACTGTGAGACAAAAATAAGTGTGTGATGTTGTCACACTGGTTTAACACATTATAAGAGAAATCTGCAAGGTTCCTGCCGTCATTGCAAATGTGCTGCTTTGACAGCTGTATTTATGATGCTACGTGGTCAAAGATGTTAGGTCTTAAAGTGATGCTTTATGTAACGCAGACACCTGCTTGAACTTATACAGCAGTGGATTATCTCTGAATTTTGTGAACATATCACCTCTGCAGGTGTGCTGTCTTTAGTAACAGTGCATCCACAGACAATGGCAGTGGGAAAACAGCTGTTGCCGAAAACACTGGGCCCTTCCAACGTGAACATCACACCACATATGGTAAGATTTGAACAGGCGGTGATCATGTTGAGTTTGGTCAGGTTAATGTCTCACACTAAATTTAGGGATGTGGCAAATGTTCTTCATTCGAAACTATTCAGTAAAAGTAAAATGCTTTTACGCTGCTGACATGTTTACTGCTTTTATAAAGCATGTCATCAAAAACGTCATTGTTCAGTAAAATAATAAAATTTCTGCAGAATAGTTTTGGTTGCCGAACATTCAATGCATTCCCAGTTAAGTTGTAACACTTACGTTAACACAGCCAACACCGTTATTGATTTTTGTGTGCAGGCTTTGCAACCAACTATCAACCTTGTTTCTGTATTTATATAGACATTGCAAAGAATGTTGTTTTTCCTTACTCTAGCGAATACTCAACAAACTTTTTTTAATGCCCGCAGCACAAATCATTTGACAGAATCAGTGGAATGTAAAAAAAAAACACTGTCCTGAAAGAGTACTACTTGAATTACAATCTGGCAGTGTGTAATAGATCTGAAACTAAAGAAATACTAATTTAGCCACATGCAAATTTAGTTCCAAGTTTTATTTCTGTAGTGCTTTTCACAATTGGCATTGCATTTTCACAATTTCATGAATTGTTGCAAAGCAGCTTTTTAGTAAATACCTATTAGTAAAGATGGGAGAGACATAAAAAAGACCAAAAATGATTAAAATATTTAAAGAGAGAGAGAGAATGCAGTCTTTATATCGTATATGTATATTACCAATACTGACTGTGAAAATAAATTAGATCATTACATTCATAGTGCTATGTAATTAAGCAATTATGTGTATTATATCATAAGATGTAATAAGTGTGATAAGATTTTTACTAAAAAGAAAAAAACAAACAGATATTAATCCCCAATAGTCCTAAAAATGTGATCCTGCCTGTAAAAATCCAGGTAAAGTGTTTTTTGTGATTTCATGTTTTTTTTTTTTACATACAATCGGCCTACATGATCATTCTGTGAAAATATAATCTTGATATCTTTAATATTGTCTGAGTAAGGTCATGTCATAGATTGAAATCAATAACTGAAATAAAAAAATTCATGGTCCAAATCTCAAAATTAGATTGTAAGACTTTAGTCTGGATTTCACAGACAGGATCACACATAGTGAAAATCTGACACCAGGGATTGTTTTTAATTTAAGGTCAGAAACCAGCTTTTCAAAGCGAGTTGTAAATGAATTTAACTCCTTGGGTAAACAGGAATGGCTGGCTTCTTCAACTGTCACTTGCTGTTTACCCATCTGTATACTCATGGATGCCATATGTCAGTGATACAAGAATGTGAAATAACCAGCTTAAAAATCAAACGTTACCATAATATTATTAACCATTTCTGTACCCAGTATTATTTATTTATCTAAACCTGATCATGTCTTTTGTTTTAGATCATTAGCACACCTCAAAGGCCCAGTGGCTCCAATGTGATCCTAATGAACAGCCCGCACACACCCAGCTCTCAGTTTATCACTCAGAGTCAACCATCAGAAGCCTCTCCATGGTCTTCAGGGTAAGCTTAAATTCAGAGGGATAGTTATATTACAGACTATAATAACACATTTAGTTTTACTCATAGGCTTTTGACTAAAATGCAATTTAGTTTTAGTCATATTTTAGTAATTTGAATTGTTTTTAGTTTTTGTCTAGTTTTAGTCAACTAAATGCCATGAGATTTTAGTTGACTAAAATTAAATGGGTTTAAATGTAATTTAGTGTCTTTGTGTACTTGAATGTTCCATGCTGACAAATATGTAACTGTTGTTATATCCCCCAAAAACAACAATAACCTTAATATTTCAGAAAAGTTTTACAGTCCAGTAGGTTGTATTCAGGTTGACAGACAGGGGACACTGGACTATGAATAACAGTATTAGTTTATTCAAATCATTAAAGCTTTCGTGGCCAATGAGGGAAAGAATTCAGTGAACGAGAAATATGAGGTAATGCATATTTAAACACAAAGTTGTTCATTTGAAAGATTCATTTAATTAAATTCAACTATTTATATAGCCCTTTTCACAATTGGTAATTGTTTCAAAGCAGCTTTACATTAATAGAAGCAGAGAAATAAACACAGAAAAATCGACAGACAACATAAGTAGCAAAATACAGCGGCTTTGGATAAACGTTACAAGCGAGCGTGTTAATAATGTATCGTATACAAGAGGGTGCTAAGCCAATTTACAGGTACAGGTATACAAAATGGCCAATTTATGTAATGTAGTGAATTCACATGTTCCCCAGTTTGAATAGGATATCATTTTTATATGTCTTTATTTAATTATCCTATATTATTGTATTAATACACTAGAAACATGTAAGATGATTTTTGCATTTACATAAAATGAAGAGAACTGCAATTAAAACCAGTTTTTTTTTCTTAACATCTCACTGTTCCTGTTACCTAAGCATAGAATAATTAAAAGTCACTTTAATAGTCCAAGGCATTAGAACCGAAACCAAATCGAAAACCGTGGACAAGAACCGAAATATGTATTGAACCGTGAACTAAGTGTATTGTTGCATCACTAGTACAGACTAACTATTGCGAGATAAGTACATTTACTAGACAAATTATGTTAATGCTTTGTTAAACAAAAAAGTCTAAAGTTGTGTTTGACTGTGTCTAATTCACGGACATCAGTTGGCAAATCATTCCACACCTTAGGTAGGAAAAGGATCTACCACCTTTAGACACTTGATATTGTAGGGATAGTTAAGAGACCAGAATTTTGTGACCGCAGTGTACGTGATGGATTGTATTCTGATAGTAATTCTCTTAAGATACGAGGGTGCTAGGCCATTTAAGGCTTTGTAGGTGATTAATAGTATTTTAAATTATATGTGATATTTGACTGGTAGTCAGTGTAAAGATGACAGAATCTGATGCAGACAGCATATGGCGTATTTTCGAGATATTTCTAAGATGAAATAATGCTGTGGCTGTGCAGCAGACGTTGGAGATATGACTATCAAAGGATAAATTGCTGTCGAACACCACATCTAAGTTCTTTACCGTTCTTAAAAACACATGTAGTACCTAACACCACTATCTTACATTAAGTGCACTACATTTCTTCACTCATGCATCCCTCTTTATAGTACATAGCATACTTGATTAAATGTGTGGACAGTGAAACACTTAATATCTTCATGTGAATCATTCTTATAATGTACCATCTTACTTGGGCAATAAGTAAAGGGCATTGCTGGTTTATTTTCGGCTTAAATCAAGTTATGTGCCAGCTCAGGTTAGCTGATAAAGTAGCATAACCCTAACTTGACATCAAAATACAGTGAGACCACTCTTCTCCATATGCTTTTTATTCGCTCTCGCAATACTTTGATTTCATCTGATCGACCTGCGTAGCGCCGCATAAAGTCCCTCATTTTGTGTGTGTGTGTGTGCCTAACCTCCAAACCAGTGACCACACAGAGATTTTATCCCTTGCTCACTAGTGCTGTGTTCAAAATATCGATACGACAATACATCGTCACGAACTCCTGACGATGTGCGCATGGATAGCACCTTCTCTATCGATTCGAATGCACTTTTGAAGGTAGCTCGACGAATCGCAGTTGATCCCTGATCTGTATGGAAAGAATGCATGTGACCCCATGTATGTAGAGTAATGGGTAGAGGGGTATACTTGACTTTCCGTGTCATTCTCCCGCGCGCACGCGTCTGCACGCCTTGCATAAACGCGCCATGTACTCTCTCTCTCTCTCTCTCTTTCTTTTCCCCTCTCAATCAGTTCAGTATGAAAGCGCAGATATCTAAAGCTAAACTGCTGCAAAGGGGCGAGTCATGAAGTTATAGTAGCGTTGCTCAAAAAAGACTAAGCAATCCATAATAAAGCGATTGTGCGCATTTTAAAATCAATATAGCGCAGGCTGCTTTACCTGCTCTCTTATAATATAGTCACGCATTTGGGAAGAAACACGAAAATAGCTGCAGGTAAAAAAAGCATGTGTCTAGTTAGGGGAAGAGATATAGAGCTACTTAAGCTAACTAGCTGTCACATTAATAATCTGATTTCTATAGAGAAATAGTATTTATTCTGAATGCATGTTTATACATATATTCATAAATATAAAATAATAATATGAGAGAAGAAGAATGCTTAGAGTAATGCTACGTACACACCAAATGCGGGGCATTGCGTTACTCGCTCTAGATTACTCGCAGGATTTATCTTCGTGTCATGCTAATTTTTCGCTTGAGTTGAATATTTTCAACTCGGGCAAAGACACGTTTGAGGCGAATAGCACGTGTTTTCGCGGTAAACGCGACGGCCATATTGCGTCATTCGCATCGCCCCACGCGAGGACGTGTCTGATCGCGTTTTTGCATTAACTTTGTATGTAATCTACTTGCGCAAATCATTGAACTCGCGTCTGTTGTAAATCCACAGTAAGGCACTATCTTTGTAAAACTGCTTTGAAACAACATCAGTTAAGTACTGTAGCTCTAAGATTTTATGTCTTCCTATGAGTTCCCCCAAAAATAATAAATGAATGTCAAAATCACGACTGTTACAACACTTATTCAATCTTCAATGTACAATAAACAGATAATAATAATAATAATAATGTTACTCAATTCTAAACAAAATTGTTAATCAAAATTATCTTGTATCGTGATGTGTATTGCATCGTTGCATTGTATCGGGATACATATCGTATCGGGAAATTGTTGGCGATACACAGCCCTATCACTCACTGACACTTTCGTCTAGTTTATATTCGTTGATGAAAATGTCAATAGATTTTTGTCATAGTTGTCGTCATCATGGATTCGTTTTTATTTAGTTATCATCTAATTCTCTTTAGTGAAAAACATAATTAACGAAACTATGATGGAAATTATTTGTCAATAAAATTAACACTGGTGTAACCAGGTGCTTTTTCTGTGTCTTTAAATGCTTTGGGTTTTTCTACCAGAACCTCAGAATTAAATGATAAAATATTGTGGGGCATTATAAATTTACACACAAAAAAAATCGTGTTTTTGGACATTTGGTACACTCACTGTACCAGACTGTCACTTTTAATACTTTGTTAGGAAGGCGCCTGCACAACAGCAGCAATGCATGTGTTGTATTAATTTGAATACAAGCATATTAATGTATTTATTTGCATTTGGTCTTTGCTATCTTCAGGAAGAGGGGTAAGAAGGGGGAGAAGAACGGTAAAGGACTCAGACATTTCTCCATGAAGGTTTGCGAGAAGGTCCAGAGGAAGGGGGTCACGACTTACAATGAGGTTGCTGATGAGCTTGTGGCCGAGTTCAGTTCTGGTGATAATCATATTTCCCCGAATGATTCGGTAAGCTATTGATTCAGACCTTTCTAGTTCGTGCAGAACATGATGCTTTAGTTTTCATGTTTGTCCATTTTTAGCATGTCTATGACCAAAAGAACATTCGACGGCGTGTGTACGATGCACTAAATGTGCTGATGGCCATGAACATTATCTCCAAAGAGAAAAAGGAGATAAAGTGGATTGGCCTGCCCACAAATTCTGCTCAGGAGTGTCAGAACCTTGAGGTGGGTGGTCTGCACCTGTGTTTGGTTTGGAGGCGTCCTTTCAGACCAGTCGTTTTAATGCATGTTCTTTTCTTAAGGTGGAGAGGCAAAGACGTTTGGAGAGAATCAAACAAAAACAGTCACAACTCCAAGAGCTCATTTTACAGGTAGGCCTTTTATTTATTATTATATATATATTTTATGATCCTGCATTTGAAAAAGCTATTGAAATTTAATGCGTTCTTTTAATTGCAGCAAATTGCCTTCAAGAACCTTGTACAGCGAAACCGCCAAAGAGAACAACAGACGAAAAGGCCCCCACCTGCCAACTCGGTCATCCACCTGCCATTTATCATTGTCAACACCAGCAAGAAAACAGTCATTGACTGCAGCATCTCCAATGACAAGTACGAGCAAAAGTCAAACCATGACAGGAACCAATCACTTGCTGTAGACTTGTGTATGAAGTATAGTCAGCACGCACCTCACTCCACACCAGCTTTCTGATTACCTGTCCTCTGTTTTTCTGGTCAGGTTTGAGTACCTCTTTAACTTCGACAGCATGTTTGAGATTCACGATGATGTTGAGGTATTGAAGCGCATGGGCATGGCCTGTGGTCTTGAGGATGGCAAGTGCTCTGCAGAGGACCTGAAGACTGCCAGGAGCTTGGTGCCCAAAGCACTAGAACCCTATGTCACGGGTTAGTGCCACCTTGCTTATAAAATACAGAGATACTACAATGATAATCCAAATGCTAGCAATTATTACAGCATATAGGACACTATTTGCCCCTGGACCACAAAACCACTTTATTTGGAAAATTTGCACCCTCTGCCAAATATTGTCCTATAGATCAACACGCCATACATTAATCGAAAGCTTATTTATTTAGCTTTCAGATTATGTATAAATCTCAAATAAAAAAAGACCCTTAGGGGTTGTGTACACCAAAACTTTTAAACGCGGCTGAAAACACCTGGAGGACTCCGAATGTCAACTGTTTTTCAGCTGTTCACCAGCTTTCTTCAGCTGAGCGCTTTGGTAGCTGTGATACTTCAGCTGTGAACCAGTTGGTTGTTGTGATAATTGTCCCGCCCCTCCTCCATTGTGATTGGATGGTCGTGTGAGAACTGACATTGACGAGCGGAGCTTTTCACCCAAAGTTGAATATTTTTTCAAAACATGCCAGTTTTCAGCGCGAAAGAAAACCGCTAGCCTGCTGGCTTTTTTGAAAAACACTTAGCTTCCATTAAACACAATTGGAAACAATTGAAAACATGCGCTGGCTGGGGCCAATAAAAGCTTTAGTGTGCATGCCCCCTAATGGTTTTGTGGTCCATGGTCACATATACTACTATTCTGTGATATAGAAACCCCTTAGCATGCCTCAAAAAGGCTTTAAAAAAAATGCCTAAAAAACACAAATTGGACCTGCTGTGTTGATTGTATCTTAAAACGGTTTACATGATTCAAATCACAAGAATTTCAGCTTTCCAAATATATGTGACATCTTTAGCTTTATGTTTTTGAGTTCTATTTGATGAAGATTTCTGTCAAATAATGTAGTGTCCCTCTCACGGTAAACTTTTTTAAAGGGTTAAACATTATTTGTTTGCACGCAGAAATGGCACAGGGACCCATCAGTAATGTCTACATGACAGGGTCATCATCGACTAATGGAGGTCGCTATCATGTCGGGAGGTGAGTTACTTTCTGTTATGCATTTATTGCACATTAACACATTTGGCACACTTCTCCAAAGTGACTTATAGTGCCTTTAAGCTATCCATGCATTACTTTTATCACTATGTGTATTCCCTGGAAATCAAAACCATAATGTTTTTGTTGCAAGCGCAGTTCTACCAATTGAGCTACATGATCAGTATGCACATTTGGGCTGAGAAAGTGGGGAAAAAGTGAGTGCACCTGCACAAAATACCAACAACTGTCCAATGTCAGACTATTTGTTGGGGATGTCAAGGTGTACAAAAATATGAAATCTGGCTATTCAATTACAAATTATTTATTTATTTTCTTCAAAACTAGACTGTCTGCAAGCATGAGGAAAAATTTAACAAAAAAGTAATAGTTTGAAAAGGTGTGAGAGTGACTAATGGCGCTTTTCCATTGGTCGCGTCAGCTTACTTTTGGGGGGTTGTCCACTGGGTGCAGTACGTAGTACCCAATACTTTTTTTAGTACCACCTAGGTCAGGGCTCCAAGCGACTTGAGCTGATACCAAAACGTAATGTGAAAACACTAGATCACTGATTGGTCTGAAAGAATCACCACTACCAGCGTCGTCGCTATAATGTAAAAGATTATCTTTACCTTTATGCATCTTGAGTAAACCTGTTGTCATCTGTGGTTTGCTAACTTTAGCGATAAAATTCATCCACAGGTTGAGAATCAGGAACACCATAATTGTTTTTTCCAGACTTGCAGTTTGTGGCGGCACATTCGCATATATGCTTAAATGCAACTTAAATGAGGCTCAGGGGAGCATGTCAACTGACGCCACGGGTGTTTGTACAAAAACTGTCATGTGAGACAGAGGTAGTGAATAACGCGATGTGCAAACATCTATTTGTGGTGGTCAGTTTTAATTTTGTGTTGGACTGAGAAATAAATTATTATGTATGGGAATGTACAACGATGCTCTCACTTGTATGATGTCACAGCAGTAGGTGGGACAAATTTAATGACACGCCTATAATCCCTCCCACTTTGAAGTATTAACTAAAATTGATGGAAAAGCTAACCAAGTCAAAGTGAGGTGAGCTGACCTGACCCAAACCGTGGGGTCCTATGCAATGGAAAAAAACGCCATAAATGACAGTTTTATCACTTTTTGGGGAGCACTATCCCTAAAAATGACCCCATGCTGGGTTGTTGTTATGCAACTATGAGGTATAATAACCCAGCAGTTGGGTTAAAACAATCCAGCATTGTGTCAATTTAAACCCAGTGGTGTGTTCTGTCCAATATTGACCCATTATGGGTCAATAATAACCCAGCCATTTTTAGAGTGCAGATTTGTTTTAAATGAAAGCGCTCACTGTCTATTGGTTATATATAATATAATATAATGCCATATATAATATTATATAAAATGGTTATAACTTATATATAATATATTATACAACAGTTCTTTCTGGTTCTCGAATCTGATTGGCTAAGAGGCGTGCAATATTCTACTGATAACGGCACAGTAACCGCTTCACCTTACGTATCATTCCGCCACCTAGTGAATGGAGGTCCTCTAAACAGGCTCATCTCTGAATGGAAAGACTGCCCACACACACGGACACACACAAACGCGCTGTTTTGAATCACTCTCCGTGTGTCTCATTAGTTCACTAGCTCGTGAATCGGTGTGTGAATCTCAATCGGAAGTTATTATTCCGTCAAAGATCAGCGCTCTTGGATGCTACGTTAAACTTAATGGGAGTAATGTCTTGTCACATCGTGTGGACGATTAACACTTGGAAAGAGGAATGTAAACTATTTTTTTCTGGAGCAATATCTCTTATCAGAACGCGAAAACACAGTGGAACTGCATTTAAGCACCGCAGCTTTTAAATGTGGACATTGATCATTTATTTTATCGTGACCTGACTATTAAAACATGTTATGAGATATCGCCACTGATATATTTATAAGCAGCATGCAAAAACATCTCTCTGACACTTATAAAAAAACGTTTTATATAGTACTGACAAGAACAAAGTTTAATAATAATCGAGTGCTCGTATCGCGTTAAGCGTAAATGGGAACGCAATAGTAACATTATACAAGTATAGTTTTATTCACTTTTACCTCGCGCCAAAACAATAACAACACAAAATACACTAAATATGAATAAAAAAACAAGTAATAGTTTGATCATGACACCAAATACTGCTGATTTGATCTCATTTTTGACCATCAAAAACAAACAAGGTCGACATGAGAGCCAGGGAATCCCTGTCAGAGATGTAGCCCAGAGAGCACGGTGGTCAGTGGGGCGAGTGAACACTGACGTCCGCTCATGCTTTGGTTCTCATACGTACCGAATCTCACTAAGCAAATGTTCAAACAGGCGCTATCTTTACTAATCGACTGTAGATTTAAATATAATACATATACATTCTCGACTGAACTAATCTTAAAACTACACTTTGTAACCAAGAAACGGTAATATAAAGAAACGGCTTTTCCGTCCATTGAGTTGTTATGAGATTCAAAGCAGCTGAAAGTGTTACCTGTCATTCTGGCCACCCTCAAATCCGTGGTGGAAGAAGTAGTTCTCAAACAAAGAGGCTTTTAAAATAACTCCGTTGTTGTTTTCTAGTTTTCTAGTTCTTTTTTCAAACGTGTGCCGTCAAACTGTTGTATAAAAGCAATATCGCTCTCGGAGTCGTGTGATATAGCTCTATATCATCACGGCTGTGATTGCCTACGGCCTCGTGCCTCTGGCCTAATCACAGCCGTGATGATATAGAGCTATATCACACTCCTACTCGAGCGATATTGCTTAAATATAATGCCATATATGGGCATTTTGGACATGCAATAAAAATGATCTGTGGGGTATTTTCAGCTAAAACTTCAGACACATTAGAGTAAAAATAAGCATAATATGTGCTCTTTAACTAGGCTTAATTGTGTTCAATGGAAGCCTGTTTTTCCTTTTCAACGTTTATTTTACTGCTTTTTTCTGGTAGTGATATTGGAGCAGATGCCACAATGGCCTCTAGTTCTAATGACTCCCACTACAGCGGCTCTCGCGTCGAGACCCCCGTCTCTTACATGGGGGAGGATGACGACGACGATGACGAGTTTGACGAAGACGACGATGATTAAACCCGCCCCTCATTCGCCTGTCCATCGTGCACAAGTTCTTCCAGCTGCCATGTCCGAGGATCGATCAACCACACTGTCCTTTTCGCTCTTCTGCAACTCAGTTTATTTCACTCTTTACATGAGAAGGGCATTGAAGAACACAGGCTTTAAAGGGATGAGTTGTTTTCATCCCCTTCTTTCTGAGCTCAGGACGGGCACATCATTGGCTGTGTGCTTTGCCTGCTAGGAATTCTAGTTTTTAGCCGAAGGACTTTGCTAAAGAGGCGTTGCTGTTCCTGTTGCGACGCCTCCTGTCGGATGTTATCCGTGTGTGACGCTCCGAAACCTTCCCTCCTCCCGCGTACAGCCATGGAAAACCCTGTTGGAAAGTGTTGTGTGATATCTGTGTGAAATAGTTCTCTTCTTCTTTTGAATGATCATTTTGTTTTTGAATGTGCTGGCTTGCATTTGCATTCTGATGGTTCGGGATTGGTGTCTGCTTGGCAGACTGACGACTCGAAGAACTTACCAAGCCGGCTGCTATTTTTTGCCCCATTGAGGGCAGGTCTTTGGATGTGTGGACTCTTTCGTATGCTAACCTGATGATTTTTTGTAGAATCTCCTCTTATGTGTGTTTGGCTCCCTCTTTTTGGAGGACTCTGAGAAGTCAGTCTTTTTCTTTGTTTGTTTTCTGAGCTTCATAAGCCAACCTGTCTTCGGGACACCAGAGGACAACTTCAGTACCTACGAGCAGTTATAGGAAAAATGCAACAAATCTTCTGAATTTGTGTCTAGTGTCCTTCCTGTGTCAGTTATATCTTGGAGCGTGTAAGATTATTGTTCTATATTAAAAAGATATGGGCTTTAGGTCTCTGGTTTTCCCTTTCAGAATTTCCTTTAAAAACTGAATCCTTGTACTGACTCCTCAGAGTAATTTTTCTGTAATCTAATATAAGTTTCAAATTTAAATATATAGAATGTTTTAAGAACTCGATCTCGATGTGTTTATTTGCGACACTAATGTAATACTACTAATTTCATTAAACTTTATTTTATATATTTGCCTTGTGTCTGACTAGGTTTATATTTGGACAGTTAACCAGCATTAAAACCGTTTTTTCCAGTTTGCTTTTAATTGACCTGCTGACATATGTGTCCCTGGTCCACAAAACCAGTCATAAGTTGCACAGGTATTCTAGCAATAGTCAACAATACATTTTATGGGTCAAAATTATAGTTTTTTATGCCAAAAATCTTTAGGATATTAAAGGGCACCTATTTCATTGCAAAAAACCTGTTATTTCGTTTATTTGGTATAATACAATGTGTTTGTGTGGTTTATGGTTAAAAAACGCATTGTTTTTCACATACGTACATTTTTGTAGCTCCAGATTTCACTCTCTTCCTGAAACGCATGGATATGAAAAGCTCTGTGTCTCTGATTGGCCAGCTAATCCGTATGTTGTGATTGGCCTGAATACCTCTGACGTCAGCCGGAAACATGACGCTCCTTACCATGTTTAAAAGATTCGATTGCTAACAGGAGTTAAATTACAGGCTGTGAGTCCGAAGCGGAAGAAATTATGATAATGTCGGTCTTGTCTACATTACCAATCCCAGGAAGTAAACTGTTGCCTACAATCCGGGTGTTTGTTTTATTTTAAGGAAAGAGATTTACTTTGGAGTAAATGGAGACGATAAGTCGCGTCATTGTTTACTTTGGGGTTTGTACCTTTTGCATATTGTTAACATCTACTTATACACACTTAACCACCAAAAGAAGTTTTAAAATGTGAATCGGACAATAGATGCTCTTTAAAGGTGCAGTGTGTAAATTTTTGTGGCATCTAGTGGTGAGGTTGCGCATTGCAACCAACGGCTTAGTCCACTGCTCACTCCTTGGCTTTACAACGCATAGAGAAGCTACGTTAGCCGCCACCGGACAAACATGCCATTGTTGGAGACAACAAAGTTTGTCCGTTAAAGCAACACCAAAGAGGTTTTTTTACCTTAAAATAACGTTTCCAAAAAAGTTTCAGTGGTTCATCTATACAAAACAGGGTGAATGGCACTTTCACATTAGCTTTGCAGCCCTCTATCGGCCAAAACCGCACTAAAGAAGTTTCCAACCGTCGGGTAGCGGTCCTGTAGTTCGAGTGAAAACTACAAAAACTTGCTTTACGGCAGACCTACAATCCAATCAGAGCCAGCTATGCTGCAGTATTTACGACAGTGGTAATGAACAATTACGCTTCTAACCTGTAGGGGGAGCAAAGAGCCAGAGTTCTTTAGTGTTGCTTTAAGGGCTTCTGTAGAAACATGGTGACACAAAAATGGTGACTTCCATGTAAGGGGACCCTCTGTGTATGTAGATAAAAACATCTCATTCTAAGGTAATAAAAACATAATGGTTCATAATGAAAGGTCTTTATACACCCCTGATCATATAGTTTTGTATATTATTTTGCATTTCTGTCAAGAGATCCTTTTAAAAATTACACACTGCACCTTTAAGTAAAGATCATGTTCCATGAAGATATTTTATACATTTCCTACTATAAATGTATATAAAAATGTATTAACCATTGGTAATATGTGTTGCTAAGGACTTAATTTGGACAACTTTAAAGACGATTTTCTCAATATTTAAATACTTTGCACCCTCAGATTCCTGATTTTCAAATAGTATCTCAGCCAATGTCTTATCCAAACAAACCTTATAACTGGATTTGTGGTACAGAGTCACACATTTCTTATTGAATTAGGACATTTGTGTTGGACGTGGGATTTTTAACAACATTTAAAAACATTTAAAAATTTTAAATATACAAAGTTTAAAATATACAAAGTTTTCAACCTTTTGAAAAACCTTTATCAAGTCACATATTTATTGCGTTTTTTTTTTGCATTGCTTTAAAGCAGCTTTATAAAACTGGGAACACACGCTTTCCCTTTTCCATGGAAATGGCCCTTGAAAGAAGCAAATAATTATTTAAGCAGGAGATTTTTAACCTAAATCACTGCAGCCAGATGCAATAAAAAGTCACATCAAATAAGTATTAATAAACTAAAGTTTATTTAAAATGCTGAAAAGCTTATTTGGTAGTGTGCACAGTCATAAGCATTTCAATAGTTTACTTCAGGATTTCGGCTCTCATTTCTGCATTATTCCAATGTAAATCGTGTAAACAAGCCGCCTTACTTCCTGAATGGCCTCTCCCATGGGCTTGTCTGTTTTGGCTGTTTAGACTAGCCTAATGTATACATAATATTTGCAGTTGCTTTCTTTATCATTTGAATTTGTTTTATTTCCTTTTATGAATGCAGTGGTTTAGGCTAAAAAAACTTGAGCATCTTACATAAACCATGTTGCAAGAAGTTATTTAATAAAAAGAAGAAAGTATGTATGATACTTACATAAGATTTAAAATCAAACATGCAAGTAATGTTTAATAAATAAATAGACTTAAATTACATGGATTTTTAAAGTTATCAAACACAAAAATACATAGGAATCATGGTTATTGTACATTTGGTATCTTCTTTAGTAAAAGTGATAAAGCTCAACAGTTGTCTTCATTGATTGTAATTTTGCATCCCAGCCCACAGGTGGAGCATCGTCACTTCAGTGTTGCTGGGATCTTAAATGGGATTTTAAATGGATAGTTCACCCAAAAATTAAAACTGTTATCATTTACTCACTTTCATGTTGTTACAAACCTGTATTCATTTCTTTTTTTCTGATGAACACAACGATATTTTGAGGAATATATCAGAGGCTCTGTTGACTTCCATAGTATTCTGTTTTTTCTACTATGGAAGTCAATGGAGCCTTTGATTAGTTCGGTTACAAACATTCCTCAAAATATCTTCCTTTGTGTTCAGCCGAGCAAATACATTTATACAGGTTTGTAGCAAAATGAGAGTGACGAAATGCCTACAGAATGTTCATTTTGGGTGAACTGCCCCTTTAAATTCTCTCTGTTTTAGGTTCTCTCTTTCTCGCTTGATTTTGTTCACTTCTTTGCTGTGGCCTGGTAGATCCTGACCTCCTCCTGTGGGATGTCTTCCAGCAATGTGGTGTCAAATGCATTTTTGAAGTTTTCAGTGAAGCACAGGTCAGACTGAAATCGTACCTATATTGCAAATGAAACATGGACAGCCAAGTCTTTAAAGGGATAGTTACCAAAAATGAAAATTCTGTTGTTCTAAACCTGTATGAATTTCTTTTTTCCGATAAACACAAAAGATGATATTTATGTTAATTGATGTTAAGCACATAGTTGACGGTACCCATTGAATTCCATCGTATTTGTTTTTCCTACTATGGAAGTCAATGGTTAGCTGTATACCATAATTTATCAAAATATCTTCTTTTGTGTTCATTAGAAAAAAATACATTCATACAGGTTTATAACAACATGAGGATGATAATTAAAAATAATTGTAATTTTTATTTTTGCATGAACTATTCCTTTAATACTATACCAGGCATCTGTTTAGAAACACCTTATTACTATCTCCTATTTGATTTCAATTAGAATAATATTAAAAGTCATCATAGGCCAATTGAAAGAATGGGAAATAAGTTATCTTTCACACACACAAACACTTTTTTTTATAATTTCTAAAATTTTAGTTTTTCATAGAAATTCCTTTGCAGGCTCAATTTACATTTTGTCTATTCAGATATTTACATCTAAAGGGTCTAAATTCATAGAAGCATGTCCAAGCTTTTGACTTATAGTTTATGTGACTATACAGAGGCTATGGCAGCTCTCATAAAACTAGTATGTTAGCTAAAAATATAAGTTAATTGAAATAACATGACCGACACGTGGTCGTATCCATTTACAGAGGGAAGCATGTGTGATTTATATTGTGCTATATATCACTTCAGGGTGTGCTGTACTCCTATAGACACCGAGTCTGACCTTATTCGCCCACAGCAGGGTGGTGCCAGGCTTGCAGAAGTGTTGCAAGGTGATAAGTAGATCTTCCAGATAGTCGTGATGATAGACCACGTCTGCACACATCACGTAGTCGTAATGGTAGACAGAGCTGGGAAAATGACGTGAAACGTCCCGACCCCATTTCAGTGGTGACACCTGAGGTGTGTACCTGCAACGTCCCCGTGTGTTACGGGAAAGATTGAAGTTTAGGTTGCTCAGGACATCGGGGAGATCTGTGGCCGTGACCCAGGCACCTTTGTGTAACAAAGGATGGATGAAACTTTATAAATGTTAGTGAGGTTAAAACTGGTCAAATACATCATTAAAGGGATAGTTTACCCAAAAATGAAAATTCTGTCATCGTTTACTTATCCTCATGTTGTTTTAAACCTGTATGAATTTCTTTTTTATGATGAACACAAAAGCTATTTTGAGAAATGGTAAACACAGAGCATATAGTGTCCATTGACTTCCATAGTAGGAATAAAAACTATGAAGGCATTTAATGTGTACCGTCAACTGTGTGCTTTCCATCATTTATCAAAACATTTTCTTCTTCATTTATCACAATACTTCCAAAATATTTTTTCCTACTATGTAAATTAATGGACACTATGGGCCTCATTTATAAAAAGCTGCGTAGAAACCCTCCTACTTTATATCTTACGATCATTTATCAAAAATGCGTACGTGTGATTCATAAACCGAACGTACGCACAGAAAACGCACGTACCCCTTTCAAATCTAGAAATGGCAAATTAACTTGAACTTCTGCGCGCAGAGGAGCAGTTTCAGATCTCCGCTTTTAAACGATGCGTAATTAATGTCAGACATATAAAAAAGCGCTTGTCAAGGTTTAAACACAATTTCAAACAGCAAGAATGGCTTATTTTCCAAAAACCTGCAGCAATCAGACAAGCAAAAGTGCGTACGTCTGCTCAGACCCTGACGTGGCGCTAAGCACTTTTCCACGTCAAAGACGGTTTTTATAAATATAGACTTTGCCGTGGATTTTTGCCTACGCACACTTTACGATCAAATCTGTGCGTACGCACGCTTTATAAATGAGGCCCTATATGCGTGTGTTTACCATCATTTCTCAAAATATCTTTTGTGTTCATCAGAAAAAAGAAATTCATACAGTTTTAAAACAACATGAGGATGAGTAAATGATGACAGAATTTTCATTTTTGGGTGAACTATCCCTTTAAAGGTCAATAATAAAATCAACATATTTTTCATATCTTACCTAGTAAAGTTGCTACAATGGACACCAAGCCTGTTCCCGCTCCAAGTTCAAGCACCGCCTTATCCATCAGGTCAACCTGTTCCCGGTTCTTCTCCAAGTACCGGCAAAGAGCCACAGCCTGCGCACACGTGCAAACACATGAAATCAGTACGTAAGCCAAAGAAGCTCCCTTTCTCAAACATACTTGTACAAAAGCCAACAAGATTTCTTACGCCTGGCCAGATGACGGCACCAAAAGAGTCAAGTGATTCTCGGATGCTGATCTCCTGCCCAGTGAAGAAAAAGGTCTCGTTCCCAGGAGAATAGAAGATGCTGGGCTCCCAAGCGTATCGCCTGTCCGGTGTCTCTTTCTCCATATCTTCATTCTCCATGTCCTCTGAAAATTAAACATCAGCCAGTAAAACAGCAATGATAATGCAATTTGTTGAACACCTGCATGAATGTAAATCTTTACCTGAATACATCTGGGTTTAAAAAAAGCATTGAAAATCAGGATTTAATCCCAGAAATAACCTTTTAAGATGTTAAAAAAACAATATAACAAAATGAAAGAAAAATATTTAGGATTGGGTTACACTTTATAATAAGGGTCCATGAATCATAATGAATTGAGACCTAGATTACTTAACCCTCAAGTGGTCCTTGTTTCCTGTTGGTCCTTGTTCCCGATTATGATTATTTTCAATAATACAAATAATATATATTTTTGTGTTTACATTTCATCTATACAATAAAGCTGTGTTTTGAGAGATTTGAAGTACTTTTGTTACCACAAAAGTTAGCTTGCATGTGAAATATAGATTTTTTATGAAAAAAAAATCACTTAGATGATTATCTAAATTTAATTTAAATTGTTTCTCCATATTGATCTAGGTGTTAGGTGTAGAATTCCACCTTTTGCTGGTTAGAGATAAACCTAAAGGAATTACTGTTTTAGGGTGTTTTCACATATACACTGTTTAGGTCGGCCCAAATGACGTGTCGCTCCGAGTACGGTGTGTTTGGGTCAGTGTGAACACAACAGCCGCACTCGGGTGCGCACTAAACGGCCGCTCCGAGACCGCTCTAAACAGGTGGTCTCGGAGCGGCTGTTGCCGAACTCTGGGGCGACCCACCTGTGGTGTGAACACTGCCGGACCTCGGACCGAACCAAATACAGGAAGTTCTCCACATGTTTGAGCCACTGGGCTTCCGTTGTGACGTGAGCCGGGTGTTATATTGTGGGTTAACAACAAACAAGCCAATCTGGTCCGTTGCAGAGAGATTCGCTGTCTCCTTTACGTTTGAGCTGATGATTTTATAAATGCATAGCTGTCCTCCACACACAAATAGTGACATTACGGGCTTTTTAGCAAACGGCTCCATGAGAAAGGCTTTAATAGAACAGCTACGCAATTTTGCAAAGAAACTTCGCAAAGACGTGCATCGTTTATCTCCACATCTTGATAGCTGCGCTCTCCCTGTCAGGCTGGTTGTCGTGGAAACGTGGGGGTGGTCATGAGACGGTAAGAGCTGTCAGAGACCAATGACAGCGCTGACCGTTGTCACGTGGCGTACGGTGCGGCATTTCGAGTAAAGTAAAAAATATATATATGTGAACACAGACCGCACTAACTGAAAAATGATACAATGTATTTTGGTGCGCTCCGATTTATGCTGAAAAATGTATTGATTTTGTTTTTGACAAATTGAATTTTTTTTTTCATTTCCCATTCATTTTCAATTGGGGTCACATTTACCCCAAAGACCAGATTGATAAAAAAATTACATACCTTCAGAACATCCGAATCAAGCCCATTTTTTTTTGTTACGTTTAGATAGATAATGTAGGAAAAGTCACAAAATTGTATTTCTCTGAGATGAAGGAAACCACTTTTTTTTTTTAACAAAATGTGTACTTAATGATGACTCTTCATTATGATTAGTGCATGCCTGAACTCATCACTAGTTCATAGTAAGAATTAATTTAGTTATTAGTTCATCATGATTTATGACCCTTATTATAGTGTTACCCAGGATTGTGTACCAAAACCGAACCCAATGAAGTGTAATATACCCCTATGTAGGGTTGTTTTAACCCATTGTTGGCTCAAATGCACTGTAAAAAGTAAAAGTTGGATTAACAAAAATAAAATACTCTAATTGGCAACACCTTAGATTTTTTTCTTTACTTAAATTTTTTAAGTGACAAATGTGCCAATTTAAGTAATTTTGTAAAAGTTTTTACTTTAAATGTTTCATTTAAAGTGAGAACATTTAAGTTGAAAAAAATATTTTTAATTGGTCTACCATTTGAAGTATTTTATTTTAAGTAGATCCACCTTTCACTTTTTTCAGTGTGTAAACATTTTCTAATAGCTGGGTTTGTCATTTTCTGACCCAGCTGGGTTGAAAATAACCTTGCATTTTAAGAGTGTACTCTTACCTTCTTCTGTGATGTTTACTGGTGGTTTCACACAGTCTGGCTGCTTCATCATGAGTCCATTTTGCTGCATATGTTGACCTGGCTGTCCTATATCCATCATGAAAGTCCAGAAATCTCGGAGCAGCTAAACAACTGTCATGTTGAAAAATTCAGATGTTCATTCTTTAAAAAAATGTTCCCTTTTCAGAATAATGCTTTGACAAAGCGTTTGTTTACTCCCTTCTGTAATCTAAAGTTTTCTTTCCTTATTTCTCATGCTTTTTTATTTTAGTCCTTGCAAGCTTAACATACACTGAGCCAGTTACAGTAAAAAACAACAGCAATATAAATCCCAAAACATTTCCACACACACATAAACACAAAAACAAACCTGAGGCTTGACAGTCAACATCCTCAGGGCAATTTGAAATTTATAAAGCGGCAGCATCTTTCTGCCCCACCCATAGAACCACTGAGCTAAACTTGCATAACAGAGAGAGAAAAAGAGAGAGAGAGACTGTTGCATTTGTGACTTTGTTAAAGCACCGGCAAATCCACTTAATTCCACAGCTCTGTGTAAAATCCTGTCCTCTGACATTGTTGATCCCTCTTGCTAGTTCTGCTGTTTATGAATTTGTGACTGTGCATGCAAGAGGACAAGATGGCCATATGTGTTTTGGTTTGTGCATATATTAAACCGTCCACACGTATCACATGTAGCGTTGAATTCGGACCTCCATGGAGGCATATCCCTTTACAGTACATTGAGCCTGGGCAGATATACTAAAGTCAGTGTGTGCCAGTAATGAAAAAGTTATGTGGGCACTTTGGAAGCTAAAACTGGGGTCCAATAACAGCTCCCCTCTCTGAATTCGGAGAGCTGTTTCTCTCCTCTATAAACACAGATGGTAAATGAAAGCCTGGAGGCTTTTCAAAGCCAGTTTTTACTGTTTGGAGAAAGATGACCTAACAGTCAGATGGAATTGGACATTAGAGATAATCTGAGACCGAACTATGGCAGTGAAACATGTTGATGTTGAACATACTAAAGCAATGAGCAATGTGTGTTACAAACTTATATAACTGTGTTGAAATCACTAATGGATTGCCTGTTATTGCTTGCTGCTTTTAAAAGTGATATCAATTGCAAGTGTTAGATGTATTAATATTAATAATTCTTTCAAGTAACTAAGTTGCTGAGGTGTATGACTTTCAAGCAATATAGCAATTTGGCCCTCCAATTATAAGTTTTGATTATCGTTTAAGAAACTTCCATCCATACCAACCCAGTATCACGCTAAAGCGTGTAATAGACACGCTGGTCCACTAGAGGATGCGTGTCAATGTCACGCTTTGCCTCCTCTAGGCGTGAAAATGACACGCATTTATAAGGATGATAACCAATAGGGGGCGATAATTTCTTATTGCCAACAACTTCAACAAGAGAAGCGACGCAGTGTATGCGTTCTCTGGAGCTCTGGAGCTCCATGGGTAAGGCTTTCTTGGAAATTTGGTGATTAATGTTACTAAAATTGAGTAAATCCTGTGTTTATGTTAAGTCTTTGTTGCAACGTTAGCAATATAATATCACCGCTAAGGCAACAGACAAGTCAGTGCACGCGTTTGGTCAGAATCCAATTGGCTCATATTTAGGACATAATTGTTTGTTCAGGTGCGGTCATTTAAGAAATCCTAAAGTTGGTGCAGCATAACATTTAATTTGCGTGTGTGGACTATGGAGTTATCTATAGTGGTTTTTACGTTACTAAGGTCAGAAACATTATTGGATGACTGTTTGATAATCAGCTAATGTATTAATCACAGAAAGCTGCAGTGACTGCATTATATTATGTTGCTAAACAGTTGTTCTAGCGTTTTTAAACCAGTAGTTTTATTAATTTCGCGCGGAATACAGTTCATGAAATAAGCTCTAAATGAAAAAAATAACCGTTTTAAGTGAATAATTGTGTTCATTGTAAATCTGCTCATCTAAACATACAAGGCGGAACCAATCGATCACAGAGAGCGATCGCTGCTGACACCGTCAGCAGCACTTACATTCAGATTACAATAATATTTCACATTATTACATTCAGATTACCATAATATTTCACATTATAAGTGTTTTTATATCAAATAAATGCAGCCTTGGTGAGCAGAATAGATTTATTTAATTATTTAATATTATTTATATAATAAGGCTAGTTTGTGCAGTTACATTTATGTCAATTGAGCGTTAGAAGGGATTAAAATTGATTGTGTTATGTTCTGTAATTGTTGTTAATAAATCTGTCAGAAGAAAGTGTGTAAAAGTTTGACTACAGTAACCATATCTAACCAAGCTTCATGTACCAAGATAATTATTTCAATTATTTCTCATCAGATCAACTGTTCATTTATGCAGTTTATGCTTTATTTATAGGTAGCATAACTGTTACCTTTTTGTTTACAGTTCTGCATATATAATATGACAAACCTAGGAGACTTTGCTGTAAGAGAATTAATCATGTTTTTGTTTTCTTTTCTCAGGTCCGGTCAGGACCCACCACCCTTCCCTGTTAACATCACCCACAGTTTATACTTATTCTTAGAAAACCAACGGCTCTTTTAAGAGCCATTTCAATAGACCCTTTTACAGCCCACGTGATCAAATAGCCTGCGTGTGCATTTTGGCAACGGAAGTGATGTTATTTCCCAGTGGTTCTAACGTGTAAGCAACTCAGAAAGTTTATTAAAACGATTTCCCCACATCAAAACGTCTGGTTGTAGCATTTGGTTGCACTAATATAATATATGTTTAGTATTTGGCCATCTTCTAACGTCTTCTATCCACTCCACTATAGTACACGGATTTGGTAACTGTGTAGAAGATAAGTCAACTTTTTAAACTAACTTTCTCTGTCTGTGTTGCTTCACTGCTGATTCTTGCCGTGCTTCCGTTGCCAAACTGCGTGCGCATACGTTGCCACGTCATCATTGTGTACAAACAGTAAAAGGGTCACTCACTCACTCACTCTTTCGCAAGCTTCTCTGTTTTCAAGTATTGTAATTTTATTCATTTTACTCTCTCTCTCACTGTCCAAAACACTTATCCTATGCCTCTTTGTCTGACCAATGTAGTATTGTTGAAATGGCTGCTGAGCAAGACAGAGGGAGAGCAAAGGGTGTTATTTTCATATCAGACATGCTTCTTGCTCAAATCAAGGTGAGTATATTTGTTGAGATTGTGTTCTTGCAGTATTGTGATAATTCTAAAGTGTGCGATTTAGAGTGCAATAATTGTGTGAACTGCCCAAGAGTTAACTGTATTTCAGTATTACCATACAAGGCACAATTTCTTTTATGCAAGGCAGAGGAACCCAAGGGCAAAGCAACAGCCATTAAAGGGAGTACATTTAATGTCCGATAGGTGGAGAAAATGCTGAAGGACGTCCACTACTAAAAAGCAGCAGAAGTGAAGAGATACAAAGCTTCAGCTACAGGTATCCATGTTCTACCAGATTATTTGTGATTTGTCAGCCTCATTTTTTCTAAGCTATATTACTGTGCCCATTGTTAATGCTTTCTCACAAATTATTGAACTTCTGTTTTCAGTCTGTTTATTGCCTACAGTGAGACCTCCACATTTCTGCACTTGTGATCATGCAAACATCCAGTGTAGAGCACTTCACCTGCCCGGCATGTACACCCAACAATGCTTGCTCTTTGTGCAGATGGCAACAGAAAAACCTACAGATTCCGTCAGTCAAAAGAGTAAGTTCTTTTACTCTTGTAGTTTTAAGGAAAAATAAACTTTTTGATTTAAATCCATCATTTGAAATGTGTAATTTTTGCTTTATTAAATAGTTAATGTATCCCAGCTGTTGTGAGCTTATATAATACGTAAGGAATATTTGACAGTGGGCTGCTACGCAGCAGGTGTGCATTATTTTCAAATAATTTAAAGGACTGGAGTCAATTATTCTGCTTATACCACAGTTACCACAAACATTGCTTTGGGTATTTTAAGACATTGGCAGGTTAGGTGTGCGTTTTACAAAAATAATCATTTGGATATGGGAATGTGTGCTGGCACCCAAAGTGGCTAGTTTAATAGCTTGGTCATTCATTATTACATATCAATTTGTCACCCTGACTTTCAACTAGTTTGTGTACCTGACTGGAGTAGAGAAAGCAGGAGATTAACTTTTTAATGCTCCATGAATCTTGAAAAACCCTTAGTTTAAAAGTAAACCTTTATTGTCTACAATCATTATAAAGATGCCTGTTGGTGTGATGTAATTTGAAACTAACAGAAAAGTAAGCAAACTTGATGAAGAGGGCCTTGAGGTGGTTGTTTGCATACACGGAGTGCTACTCAAAGCTCTTAATGTGCCGGGGAGTAATATTTTCTTATCCACCTATACCTGCAGAAGGAGCTTCAAGCAGCCACAAACGGAGAGTTCTTTTGAACAGATATTGCTTGCAAGTATTGGCCATACCTTGAGAAGGCGTCAGTCTCCATGTTGGAACTCGGACCTTTACTGCAGATGAGACCTTTCCTTTCTGTCATGCATGCCAAGGCTCATTCAACCAAGTGTCAGGTAATGCATATTCTTTATCGTACCATCTGAAACTGTATTTGTATTACTTATTAATACACTGTAACTGTTTATGGTTGTAATATAGGTGTCACACATTTGTTAGATAATCTGGCAAAAATCAGGAAGGTGCTGGTACAACTGCAGTTGAGGAGGTCGAAATGGTCAACAGCTACCTGTCTCGTTGTGGCCTCACAACCAAGTATCTAATTGATGCCTATTTATAATATTTTAAGAAACCTGTCTTTATTTTTTCACTTTTTTATTCTTTCTGTCTAGTACTTTGGGATTGCATAAGAGTAAGCTGTAACTGTTCAAAGTACATAAAAAATTGGCATGTAGTTCTCTCTTAAATTTTAAACTCAATTGTCAGTTTCTGGATTAATTGAAATACCACAAGCATTAATGGGACCTTTCTTCCTTCATCACATACATGTCTTGTTAATAGCCAGGAATGACATGCTAACTGTCCATGCTATTGGGTGGAACCAACGGAAGCAAGAAGGCCTTCAGCATTATCCAGCAGATACATCAAGGTCTTATATTATGACTGAGTTATATAGACACAAAGATTTTTCTCACTTTTAAAGATTGCAAGGACAAACATATTTTTATGGCATTCTTTCAGAAAGGCTGAGTCTCAGAGACGGGAAGATTTGAGCAGTGAACTGGGGTGTCCTGAGAACATTGTGAATCAGTGGGTACAAGATGTCAGACAAAAGGCTACTGATGGTAATGTATTTTATGGACATTATTGAAATTGGTTTACAATATTGCAGTGTGATAATCAATGTTGTAACTGAGAATCTTTGGGATGTATAAGTATTTAAGTAAAGGTATGTCCTGTTTTAATCGCAATAAACTTGTGTCCTTGTAAACAACTTTGAGACATTAATTTGATTTGGGACATGTACAGCCTAAAAGACATCATAATCATTTACTTGTATTATTTTTTTTGCTTTAGGATTTGGTAGGTACCAGATGTGATGACCTACACAACCTTCAGAAATGAATTGAACAAATGTTTCTTAGTCTTCATCGAAAAGCCAGCCTTTATAATCACACTGGAATGTTGATAACTCATCTAAAACATTTAGTCATTTTTGTTGATTGCAGTTATACCAGGGGTATGTTGAATGCTGTATTCTGATTGGCTGAGAAATGTTCTGTGGGTATGCATTAATTTCTGATAACTGCACACCTAACTTGTCAAATGTCTTAAAAATAGGTACCAGAGCAATGTTTGTGGTAACTGTGGTATAAGAGGAATAATTGACTCCAGTCCTTTGAATTATTTGAAAATAATGCACACCCACGGGGCATCCAGTTGGCGTTGTGCCTCATTGCACCAAATGTGCTTTTGCACCAAAAGTGCTTTTGAGAGAAACAACAGATAAAGAACAAACATAATATTTTTTGTCTGTACTTTTAAATTATTGAATGACACAATTACAATATTCATTTTAATTTTACTGCTACTCTAAAGATTTAGTCCATTATTTTTCATTAGGGTGATGTTGAAACTAGGTCTTCAGCAGGCTTACACCACATGTGATATAAGGAGAATTATTTAAAGGCTCATATGCAGCAAATAAATGTTTCTTATCTAGATATAAAGATAAAGGGAGACAATCTTTACTATGTGAGTGTTTCTTTTTAACCTCTCATAGCCGACTTTCTGAATCAAATATTTTGCACCCTGCACCAGATTATGGGCTGTACATGCACTGCTTTTGTTTTGCTTGCTTTTCAGAATATACCAGTCAAAATTGTGTTTAAGATGTTGTTATTTGTGTGACTTCAGAATCCAGCAACACCCTCACCAAGAAGATTTCAAAAGTGCGCCTTCAAGAAGCAAAGATCATTGTGATGAGGGAGATGAGACACCACTGCACCGCACCTATCTCAGAAGCCTGGCTAGGAACATCAGGAAAATGATATCAGAAATGTCTTCAGGCAAAAACAGTGGTAAGAGGTTAACTTTTATTACCATCTTGCAATGATACATGCCATTGGTTTCTATAAATAAGGTTTACAAAAGTCTCAAGACACATGTTAGTTTTACATTCTGAAATCAAGTTCCTTTGTCATTTGGTGATAAAAATCACAGATAATCTAGATGATTAGACACACTGAATAGCAAATACGACAATAAAACCCCACTCATTTTTAGATCCTGAAGTGTTGCGTTATAGTTTTCTTGTGGTTGGATCTTAATGATCTGTAGTTCTTTACATAGAATAGAAACAAAGAAAATCAAGACACAATGAAAGCATGGCAATTGTTTTATATAGTTTAGAAAGGAGTACATGGAGGTATTTAGATTTATTTCCTAATATAGTATAATGTAATTAGTAATACTAATGTGAAATCTTTAGGAATATAATTGGACCTTCATAATGAAAGCAGTATTAACATAATGTACAAAATAAGCCTCAAGTAAAACCTCTAAGTATTTTCATGCATCCCTTCAATTTTTTCCTTTTAGGCAGTTTAAGTGAAGAGTGTCATCGCTGGCTACTGTGTCGTCTTCAGAAAAGGCTTGCAGATGTAGAGAAGTTCCAAGTTTGCTCAAGTTACAGCCAGGCTTTGGGACGGTGTTCTTCGCTCCCGGCCCCGGGGAGCCGGTGTCCTGCGGACTTTGGCTCCAACCTTAATCAAACACATCTGAAAGCTAATCAATGTCTTCATGATCTCTAGAAAATCACAGGTACGTGTGTTTGATTGGGGTTGGAGCTGGGCTCCGCGGGGCGCCGGCTCTCCGGGGTTGGGAGTGGGGAACACTGCTTTAGGACCAAATGCTGTTTCTCTGCTGGAGGATGAGCCTGAGGAGATACTGGAGGACCACAAAGAGCTGGATTATGAGAGTTCAGATGACATTTTGGATTTGGAACTCTGAACTGGTGTATGCATTTAGACTGTGTGTCACACTGAACTGCAGGTGTGTTTCATGGAAAACATAAAACTATTTGGAAATGTAATGGATGTCTGATACAGTGCTTTTATTTTAGACAACCGTTTCCTGCAGTCTGTAAGCAACATTAGCCTCATAGATTGATGGGAAACTACTGTTAAATAAGTTTTGGTATGATAATCCATATCTCCGTTTACAAGCAGCAGGTTAGCTATTAGGTTTCCCATCCACCTCTGATATTTCACAGACTACTCCTACAGTCAACTGTGTTGCTACAACTTGCAAATGCCACAATCCTCTTGCAGTGGTTACTTCACCAAACTGTGCCCATATCATCTTGTCAACATAATGACATTTACTGTAGAAAAATGTGCAAATCTATTTTGCCTGTGTTACATATGTTACTATTATTGTTATATAGTTTTATACTGTATCAAGTTTTTTTCACAGTGATTGTGGATACTTTTGGAGTGAACTAACTGTATGTCATTAGATGAAATACTTTACATAAATGACTGATCAATAACCTACCCATATTTGATGCATGAGTTAATACTGTTGTTACCTTTTCAATGAAAGGAAATGTTTTACAATGCCATTTTCTTGAGGTAATTATTAAACTGTTTCATATATGTACCTGCAAAATTGTTTACTTTTCCCTGTTTTGAAAAAGAGATGTAAAACTGCTTTATTTATTTATGCCTTAAAAATATATGATAGTTTAATACAGGGTAAATATTAATAAAAACGTGTTAATTAGTTAGTATACAGTTGTGTTGTATTATTTATGGCATAGTTGTTATAATTAATACAAGTTTTTCATTACACTGCTGCATAACTTTGCTCTAGATAATAGTAGGGTATTAATACTAGACAGTTCAAAGATGATTAACTTTTAAGTTATGTATACTATAAATACATATATTTACATATAGTATGTGTGAATGCTTTTGGTCTTTGATTAAATGCTTGTCAGCACGGGAAAATGCTTTGTAAATAAAGTTATTTTTATTATTTGCTGTGTTTTCTGTATTAAAACCTAAAAGTTAGACATACTAAACTTAACCCAAAGAATACAATAGGATAATTAGACCCTAAAATTTCTCTGGAGTGTTGTTTCTATTAGTAAATCAGTGATGGTGACCAGTCCGACTTGAGGGTGTAGCAAACACCCCGTAGCCCAGCCAAACGGATAAGCAATGGATGGATAGAAATAAATAGCCAGCCCCTAACATTTAGTGCTTAAATTTCAATCTGAAACACAATTATAAATAATGACATTTTAAATGATTTCTTAGCAATATCAGTATCTTTTCCCCCCAATACGTTTACCTTACTTAGGCCTATATGTGTCTGTGGTCAGGCTGTTAGCTTAGCAACTAGCATGAACTCGTTTGAATTCTTACAATATGTTTTATTGTTTGGCAATAGCATGTCTGTTAGAAAGTCACTTTATACTATAGTTCTTTTGAAAAGATGTAAACAATACTGGTCCAGAGGCACTTCCTGTTTCAGTTTGTGACTGTTATTTTACACATAGGCTATATATCATTATCTTTAAGATGTTTGTTTAACTTTTTGACTCAGTTCTATATGTTCTGTTGGTTGTAATTTATCCCAACATTTATCTAGTGTTAAAAAACTGAAACAGGAAGTGCTTCTGGACCACTGTTTACATCTTTTGAAATGGTCTATTTACAACCCTAGTTTGCAAACCTAAGAACTACATATTTAACAGTCTATATTACACTGCAACAGGGAAATTATTTGTAGTGTTTTTCATGTCTGGAATATTAAACCCTAATGGAAAAAACAGCATAGACCAGCATAATTCCCATGCTGGTTTGGTGCTTGTTTAGCTGGTCACCAGCATACCAGCACCAAAACACAACATATAGCATGCTGTTCTTGCTGGTATGACCTGCATGGGATTGGTGGTGGTATGCGATGACCACCAGCACCAACCCAGCATGGGAATTATGCTGGTCATCAGCAAACCAGCACCAAAACACATCATTTCCCTGCTGGAAAAAAACAGCATACCAGCATGAGTATGCATTTAGGGTTATGCAGAAGTGAAGCACAGTAGTGTTGTCAGAATTAATAATTATACATGACAGCAAAGTGAAATTTAATTTGTATCACATTTTGTGATGCTATCTAGTGATCACACCAGTACTTCTCATGATGGAAGAGTTCAAGGGCTTTGTAAAACAGTTTGTCTCATCATTGTAGTCCCTTTCCTTTTCTGAATGATGAGACTCACATATATGCATCATTTTTATAGTTCAGAGGTCAATATATCAAAGCAACTGTATATTTGGTTTAGTCCTATGACAACATTTTTAATTTCACTCTGCCCACTCAGCCCTTGTATCACACATTTCAAAGACATGAAATGGTCCAGTGCATTTGTCAGACATAGTATTCAATTCCTTAATGAAATTTTTTCTTATTTGAATCAAACACTACTGTGGGCCTCATAACAGTGTCATTATAGATGGCCCTCAAAGCAGCAACAGTTGAGGGGGGCTGATCACATCCCAATTAGCTTCAAGTAATGTACTGCAGAACTCCAGGGTCCATCCTCTTAATTTTATGTCTTGTCTGTGCACATATGGGTAAGTGGTTATTTTCAGAATCATCATCTAATTTAAAGAGCTATTATATGACACACTGATGTTTTAAAACTTTTCTATTGCTCAGAAGTTCACAATGCATTTGGCAACATTTAAATGATGGTGTGATTACTCAACACCTTATGTATTGTTAGTTTATATACTGAGACTATTTCTGGTGCACTTATGTATTGTTAGTTTATATACTGAGACTATTTCTGGTGCACTTATGTATTGTTGTTCTTGTGTTGCTCTTAATGCTACCTCATTTGTAAGTCGCTTTGGACAAAAGCATCTGCAAAATTATTAAATGTATAAACAATTACTTATTTCCCACCATCAATCTTCAAGTAAAAAAAGCTTTGTATAGAGTTGTCTATCAACATTAAAAATTAAGGTGCTCTAAACCACATCATTTCCATTGCTTGATAGATAAAATGTGTAGGTAAAATATGTGATCAATTAGAATGGATGATTGATTTGTTTTTTACAACACAAGACAGGCAGAACAAAATATCTTTTTTCTAGAAACTAAACAGTTTTCCTATAAATAATACAAGGATCAGCAGCTATGGATGTTTTTTATTCTCTGAGCAAATACATTTTATGTTGTCTTGAATGTTCACCAAGTAGACTTTTTAATAAATAGTGTGTGTGTGAAAATAAAGAAACCAATGAATTCCTCAATGTTTATTGAAAAAAGTAAAGTAAATAGACTCACTGCACTTAACATCATTACATCACAGTAGGATATAACATCAATTAAAACAGTTAAATTGACAATAATTTGGTTGCAAAACAGTTTTAACAGTATTCAGTATTAATATCCAAAAAAGAGCAAAAACGCAAGTGAAAGGAGGAGCAATAAAAGGGTCCAGGAAACAATGGTTTGTTTAAAACATAAAAGAAAAACAAGTTACACAGAGAAAATAATAGTGCTTCTTATTGTATCAGGTCCCCAAGAAGATGCCGAAGCACTAACAAGTGTCCCCATCCGCCACCCACTCCAATGGCCACTTCTTTTATCTGTAACACAAAAAGAAAAAATGCAATTACATGTTTGGTTGGGCAAATAAACTGTAGACACATTAAAGGAGAACACCACAGTTTTTCAATATTTACTATGTTCTTACCTCAACTTAGATGAATACATACATATCTTTTTTTCAACGCGTGCACTTAGTCTTTGTACAACGCTTCTTGAATGTGTTAGCATTTAGCCTTGCCCCACTCACTCCCTAGGATCCAAACCGGGTTCAACCCAGGAGCCACCAAACACTACCATGGTTTCCACACTTTCCATGTTTTGTTTTGTGCCACCATACTTACTCGTGTAACTACTCATGTAAGAGTCTTTAAATATGGAAAACATGGAAGTGTTGTGGCGGCTTCCAAATTCATCCCTGTTTGGATCCTAAGGAATGAATGGCGCTAGGCTAAATGCTAAAGCATTCAAGAAGCACTGTACAAAGATTAAGTGCATGCATTGAAAAAAGATATGTATTAATTTGTCTAAGTTACATAGTAAATATTGAAAATGGTGGTGTTTTCCTTTAAGACACACATTAAAACTTCAGCTGTTTTCCTAAAGCTGTGTTTTGGTGGGGTTTTATTAAATCACAGTAGGATATGCAAGTCAACAATGCAAAAGAAAGCCTTCATTGTTCTTTTACATCAATTTTGTGTTAAAGCATTACTTGACTTATTGCATTTTGTTCTGGTAACTCCAAAGAGAGGAATGTGAAGTTCACATTTAACTTTAAGACAACATATGTGATAAATGAATCACAATGTTAACATTGTTTATGTCTCAATTTGGTGTTTTTAACAATTAAAGACAAGCCATGTGCAAATTCATTATTCAACAACTTTGTCTTTAATTATATGGAGAAAATATTCCGCAGTCTAATTCCCCGTAGTTTAAAATCACCTGCGTTTCCAACGTCACAAACATAATATAACCAATCACATCAACACAGTTGAACGCGTGCATCAGTAGTATGTATGCATGTATGAATGAATGTGTGTATGTATGTATGTGTATATATAGTCTAAGCTCAGCAGTTACGCGTCCAGACAGTGGTCACCAATCCTGGTCCTTCAGGTGTGTTTGATTAGGGTTGGAGCTAAAATCTGCAGAGACACCGTCCCTTCAGGACCAGGATTGGTGACCACTGGTCTTAGACCATATACATGTAAGTAGATGCTACATACAGATGTTTTAGCTGTGCAACTGAGTAGATTAGCATATTCATAGATCTGTGCATACAATGTGACAAGCAAAACTTTTTTTATATTATTATATTATATTATTATTTTTTATTATGATGTTCAAAGATGCATTTTAACTGATACAATTCTTGACTAGAATGAGACTTTAAAGAAAAGCACATGAGCAAGGTAAATCTATATAAATACCTAGAGACAAGGAAAGCTGATTTTGCAATGATGCCAAAATCTTACATTTTGTCTCGACCTAATCTTCTACAAGGAGTTTAATGGGTTGACAAATCCTCAGAACTATGACTTCACGTAGGCCATTTAGTTTGGGCATACTACCTTAATTTCATTATTTGCCTAAATTGTTTTGCATGTTAATTGTGGACAGTAGGTGTTAGTGGCAATTAGATATACTGACAACAGATTAAAATTAACAGTGAACATGCCACTTCTCATTGGCATGACTGAGACGTTGTACATACCAAAGTTTGCACGGCTCCCACTCCACCTGCTTCCATTTCTGGCCCTAAAAAACAGTGGGACTTTTTTAGTTTCAAATATTTACTGTGTTTACCAATAAGTTTAAGACCATTACATCAATAACAAAACAAAAAAAAACTATATCATCCCTTTTCAACTGGAACATTATATAACCTGCGTATTGTTTGAGTTGTATTACATTTAACCTTAATAACTCTGGATTTGGCAACCCTCTTCACAGAGTAAAAATCCTGTCTCCCTGTCACATTGTGTGGGCATTCAGAATTTCTGAATAATACATTTTAGAAAATGGAATGGGAGTAATAGTCTGCATTTTTTTTTATATACACTCCTTAAATCAAATCCGTACTTTCCCATAGAGTGCAAGAACCACCATGTTCAACAGTTTCCACACTGCAGATAAGTACCGTTCATTAATTCACAACAGACTGTAATACACTACATACTAGTGCTGCACAATTAATCGCATGTGATTGTAATGCTCATCTCGTCAGTAAATCTCGTCCTTGTTTAGTAGTAAATGGCCATCAGCTGCTTTCAGATGGAGCGCATTTACTACACAGAGCCGTAGTTCACTGACAAGAGGGGAAATATTGCATTAATAATCGCGCGCGATTCATCCTACTACATAAATATCCCCTCCTGAATTTAAAGGCCATTGCTGATTCATCTAGTTAGATTGTGATCTTTTTCCCCATCAACCAATTCAAATTTAGCTTAAAAGTCATTTAACTGTCCGTTGTCAACACACCTTTCCTTTGATCTGGCCGCACTGTAGTCAGAGCTGGAAAGCCTTCTTTCACACCATCTGTTAACAACAGAGAAACATTTAAAATGTAGAAATTGTTATGAAAATTAGTCCAGTTTATAATAAAAACTTATTTTCATAAAGGCTACACACGGTGAGCACCGGACGCAAAAGGTCTTGTACATCACAGTAAAGTAATCACAACAAAAAATAGCCTATTATTCCAAAGCTTTATATTCTCAAATAGACAGTTTATACTTGCATGGACACTTGCACGTGACTGGGCAACTGGCCAATGAAACATGATCATTAGCAGTTCCAAGTGGGCTCTAAATCTAACGCAACTAAGCCACACAGTCAACAGAAAGTATGCAGTTTTTCTTTATGATATTATGCAATGAAATATTGTGATAAAGGTACAGAGTCAATATATATTGCACCCCTAATTGGAGCCCACCAAAACGATGTCTTAGATATAGGCAAACACAGGCATGATTTAAGTTATGACAACAGCATTTCATGGAATTTGCCAAACACACACAAAACTGTTATTTGATTGATGGTACCTCTCGTCAAAATTCATGAAATGCTGTTTTCATTACTTAAAGTGGTGGCCAAAATGATTAGAACACCTGACAGATTATTAAACCCACATGGGCTATGAGATAACATTACCGATAAAGTTCTGAGGAAATATATTGACACTATGCCAGAGAGATGTGCTGCTGTAATTGCTGCAAAAGGTGAACATACCAAATAATAAAGTTAAAAGTGGATAAAAACAGTACGACTCACCTCATCTGATATTTGTTGTGCTCAAAGCAACCATTGTTATGAAAAGTAATCATGTTTTGGAAACAAACAAAAAAATCAATATTTCAGATCTGTCAGGTGTTCGAATAATTTTGACCACCACTGTATATAAATATAAATTTCTGCAACTCCTATTCCAAATGCTTTGAATGCAGGGATCCCAGGACTCTTAATTTGATTACAGTTTCACATGACACAAAGTAAGAGTATGGTTTTTTATAAAGCTTAGAATTTATTTTCAATGCACTTCATAAAGCTCCTTTTTTGCTTACCTTTTCCAAGAGAAACTGGGGAGGCTCTTGGGGGTCCATCTGGGTAATGGGTTTCTTTTCCCAGATTGCTGCAGTGGGGTTGCATGGTGTCCTGAGGGTCCTAAAAGGGATACTGGCTGTCAAATTGGGGACTTTGGTGGTGCAATAAGGGCTGCTGGTGGTCCAGTTGGAGCTGCTCTGGTATGAGGCAGGGCCACTGGTACCTGGAGATCAGGTTGGTCCATTTGGATTCAACTCGGGCTGATGAGGTTTTATTGACTTGTTCTGCAACACCTTGTGAGGTCCCGCCTACATTTTCGAAATACAGAATTATTTAGAAAACACTGATCAACCGTTTTAACAATTTTATAGACCAAACACCTAAACAATTATTTTAAGAGAAAAACGACAATTAAAATAATCATAATAAATTGCAGCCACAGTAGTAACAAGAGATGTAGACCTTACAAATGTAAAAAGTGCTTATTGTTCTACCAAACAGTAATAATTTAAAATAGAAATGTGATGGATGTTTGATAGTCTGGATGTTGACCAATTGTGCCACTTGTTCTACTGGTATACTGAAATTGTATAACTACAATATTTACTATTTACAGTGTCTACCAATTCAATGTGATAGTTAATGTTATAAACAAATGATATATGCAATTGTAAAGTTACTCTGATAGGACCAGTGTTATCACCTTTAGGGGTGGTTTCCTGGTCAGAGTTGATACTAGTCCCAAAGTAAAATGCATGTTTGAGCGTTTTAATTAGAAAAACAACTTGTACTGACATATCTTAACATACATCAGTGCCAATGTTTGGTCTCTAGATGCAGACACTGGTTGCTTGATTAGTAGTAAATCACCATCACCTGCTTTCAGATGGAGCAACATTTACCACACAAAGCGAAGTACACTGACAAGCTACGCAATATTGCATTTATCATCGTTGACAAATTGCCTGTGACAATGAACTGGATATTGCCTAGCTTTTCAGAGAAACACAGCTTTGTGTAGTAAATGCTGCTCCATCTGAAAACAGGTGATGGTGATTTACTGCTAATCAAAGAACTGACTTCACTGATGAGATGTGCAGGACAATTTATCCTGCAGCCCTATTTGCAAGCATTTGTAGAATAAAATGTCAACCCTTTAATCCACATTAGAGTTCAAGCTTAGTTCAAGCTTAGTTTAATATCGTCTGTCGTCCTGTGTCTGGACTGGATCATCTGGTGTGTGCATTTAATTTTATTTTAGATTAAACTGACAACCAAGCAGATGGAGTTATTAATGTTATTTTATTGATACTTAAACATGATCAGCTACATAAAGCTAGCTAGCTTTTAACCTCTCCCAACACTTGAGAGCAGTTGTAGCTGCCCACTGTTCTGTGTGTGTGTGTGTGTTTACTACTCACTAAGATGGGTTAAAAGAATAGTTCACACTGTCATCATTTACTCACTCATTATTTTAAACCTATATGAGTATCTTTAGTCCTTTGAATGCTAAAGATGATAATTTGATGAGCAAGGATGGCAAGGATGCAGTTGACAGTACTCAGTGACTTTCATAGTATTTGTTTTAAATACTATGGAAGTCAATGAGCAACATCATCATACATTATCAAAATATCTTTTGTATTCAATAGACAAAGGGAATTCATGCTGGTTTAGAACAATGTCAGAATGAGAAAATAATGACAATGTTATTTATTTGGGTGAACTATCCCTTTAAATTGCATGGGTCACTTTCGAGCATGCATTCAACACGTGGTGTGTGACACATTTGTCAAAAGTCAGTTGTAAACTAAAAGCATCAATCACAAGCTGAGTACTACATTAGTTGATAGAAGGCACCACATTTTTACCTGTAATTTTTAATACATAAAAAAATAATCTTACCTTGAATAGGTTCTTTAATCTTTCCAAGCATGTAATGGATGTCTCAGTCAAGTGACAATGGGGTGTCAGAACCTCAGACCCCCAAGCATTTGGTTTTCTTCCAGGCCTTGACCAATACAAAACATAACAAACACGCAAAATAACATATATATGTTGTATGTATGTATGTATATAAAACAATAATCGCAATTTCATACCAGCATATCTTCCATATCTTCATCATGCACCCAGCTCTCCCGCTTCTGATCACATTTCTTCAGTTCTTTATTACCCGAAGCTTATGTGGCTGCTCTACCTTGCATGTGTTGCAGGTTTTGCAAGCTACATTTAGTTGTGTATGGCAGACCACACACTTTCTAGTTGTTGACCCCTGGCCTGGCATTTCTAATAAAAATAAGAGTAAACGGGAGAGAGTGAAAGAGACTTTAAGAAGTACAAAGCAGGGCAAGATTATAAAATTAAAAAGCAATACTTACTTGAGGAGAGTGAGTGAGTTGATTATTGAAGTGGCTCTTAAAAGAGCCGTTGGTTTTCTAAGAAAAAGTATAAAGTGTGGGTGATGTTAACAGGGAAGGGTGGTGGGTACTGACCGGACCTGAGAAAAGAAAACAAAAACATGATTAATTCTCTTACAGCAAAGTCTCCTAGGTTTTTCATATTATATATGCAGAACTGTAAACAAAAAGGTAACAGTTATGCTACCTATAAATAAAGCATAAACTGCATAAATGAACAGTTCTGAATTCTGAATTCAGAGAAATAAATGAAATAATTATCTTGGTACTTGAAGCTTGGTTAGATATGGTTACTGTAGTCAAACTTTTACAAACTTTCTTCTGACAGATTTATTAACAACAATTACAGAACATAACACAATCAATTTTAATCCCTTCTAACGCTCAATTGACATAGATGTAACTGCACAAACTAGCCTTATTATATAAATAATATTAAATAATTAAATAAATCTATTCTGCTCACCAAGGCTGCATTTATTTGATATAAAAACACTTATAATGTGAAATATTATTGTAATCTGAATGTAATAATGTGAAATATTATTGTAATCTGAATGTAAGTGCTGCTGACGGTGTCAGCAGCGATCGCTCTCTGTGATCGATTGGTTCCGCCTTGTATGTTTAGATGAGCAGATTTACAATGAACACAATTATTTACTTAAAACGGTTATTTTTTTCATTTAGAGCCTATTTCATGAACTGTATTCCGCGCGAAATTAATAAAACTACTGGTTTAAAAACGCTAGAACAACTGTTTAGCAACATAATATAATGCAGTCACTGCAGCTTTCTGTGATTAACTTAATACATTAGCTGATTATCAAACAGTCATCCAATAATGTTTCTGACCTTAGTAACGTAAAAACCACTATAGATAACTCCATAGTCCACACACGCAAATTAAATGTTATGCTGCACCAACTTTAGGATTTCTTAAATGACCGCACCTGAACAAACAATTATGTCCTAAATATGAGCCAATTGGATTCTGACCAAACGCGTGCACTGACTTGTCTGTTGCCTTAGCGGTGATATTATATTGCTAACGTTGCAACAAAGACTTAACATAAACACAGGATTTACTCAATTTTAGTAACATTAATCACCAAATTTCCAAGAAAGCCTTACCCATGGAGCTCCAGAGAACGTATATCACTGCGTCGCTTCTCTTGTTGAAGTTGTTGGCAATAAGAAATTATCGCCCCCTATTGGTTATCATCCTTATAAATGCGTGTCATTTTCACGCCTTGAGGAGGCAAAGCGTACGGCGCCCTTCTGGTCACCCCCTGGAAAAAAGAAAACAATCCGTGATCACGGTTTTGTAATTCGTCCCCTCAGTTTATAAACCGTACTCACGGATTATTAAACTGTTCCCTCAGTTTTACAAACCGTGCGCTCGGATTAATAAACCGTACGCACGAGTTAACAATCCGTGCTCTTAGATTTGTAAACCGTACCCTCAGTTTTTGCAATCCGTACCCACGAATTTATAAACCGTGCGCACGCTTTTGCAATCTGTTCTCACAGTTTTGCTAACTGGATTTGTGGCCCCTCCCTCATTTTAGAAATCGCTATTCATTCTTGTTCATTCTTTCCGGGTTTGCTGTTAGTGTTTGATATTTTCGGAAATTGGTGAAGTTTGGGCCGTGTTGGGCTGTTTTGTGCGTTCCTAGCTGGAAACGTGCTTTAATATTTACGAAATATTTTAATCGGATGCTACAGTAAACAGATATCTTTGTGTAAAATTAACATGTTATTTAGATTTATTCATCAAATAAAATAAATATTTAACTAACAAATGATTTCTACATATCCTTAATATTTTAATCAATATATTTGAGAATGCCACACTTAGGCTTGCTATATATTTTCGTTTTTAATTGCTCATTTCAAATTCATATTTTATGTATTTAACATCAGCTTATTAGGTAAGATTAAAAGATTATTAAGAGCTGCACAATTATATACATATAAGTTTTATACATATAATTCTTAATTATTGTAAATCAATATTATTATATCTGATTATCAATATATTTGAGAATTTCACACTTAAATATTTACACGTTTTAAAACTTATAATAATAATTGCTCATTTAAAATTAATATTTTATGTATTTAACATCAACATAACATCGACAATCAAACATTTTTACATTGTAGCCTATTATTTGAGTAAATATAGGCAAACAAAGTAGATAAGGTGTTAATTTAAAAATCAACAAAGCAAACGGGTTTTATTCAGCAGCAGATGAAATTGCGTCTTTTGCAGACAATAAACATCTCCGAATCTCCTCAAAAATCCTGGTAAGTGTGGAGTATGAGTAATTACATTTAAAATATAGGTGCAGGATTCTGCTGATCCACCTGTCTGGAATTAAGAAGTGATTCTGCAACCTCTCAGAGTTTATTCAGCTCATTGTATTTGTAACATGTACTGTTTGGCACAGGGCCGGTTTTTGCTATGGGCAATGTGGGCGAACGCCCAGGGCGCAATCTATGTGAGGGCGCACGAGCGCACTCAAAAAAAAAAAAAAAAATCCAAGCGTTTTTTTAGACAAACGCTCATTTCCATCTCAAGTTAGTGCTAAGAGTCATACACAGGTTGTGTGCGTGTCAGAAGAGGCACGGGAGAAAGGGGGGGGAAACAGCTTGCGACTGCAAAACGCTCGCTCGCCTTAAGGGGGGCGAGTGAGGGATAAACTGATCCCAGACCAGAGGCCATACAACACAAACTGCTGCGTCTGCTTCCAAAATCATTTTATTTTTCATTCCTAAAATTAACATAGACCCATATACCTACGAACATGTTATCAATTGGATTTTGTGAGAAAAAAAATCTGTAGAGTCAGTCATCTACGTGACACCGGTTGATTGACGGGCGAACGGACGTTGTTGTTGGCAAAATGTAATGCAAAGTTAATGATGTCGAGTCTTCATCATCATGGATCAAATTAAAAGACCATAGAAGCCATAAGTTGCCCAGATCAGAAAAATAAGAAAAGAAGATGAGGAAAAATGGGCAAAAGATAAAGGTATGCCGATTTCTACGAGCTAATGTTATTTATATTAGCCTCGCTCTCTTGCTAATATGTTGCTATTAGCCACAGAACACGACTGTTTTTTTGTTTTGTTTTAGTTTTGCTGAACTAGCAACTATTAGAATTGAGGCACCATGTCATGCAACTAAATTCACCCATAGACAACACACAGTCTAGTTTGTGTGTGCAACACAACAAGTGCAAACTCACACAGACCTCCTGACTGTGTCATTTTTTATTGCTATACGCTATATGTGAACTTAAATAACTTCTAATATAAATTGACATGCCATTTTGTAAGCTACACAGTGATATAGCTTTTTAAATAATTTGTAGTGTATGCTTAGCATTTGTTAACATCCTATAAACTAATAAAATGTGTGTTATGGTCATTTTAATTGGGTAACTGATGCATGTGTGATGTAAGTGTATCTAACTTACATATTGGATCTTAATTGTAAATTCAGGGGCATTTCTGAAATATTTTGAAGTTAGAGCACCCACTGGCAAAAATGAGGAGTCAGATACTTCAACAGCAGCCACAGACATGGTTGTGGAGTCTGATGAGGAGTGTGTGTGTGTGTGTGTGTGTGTTTATATACTGCATTACATTTATTTATCTTGTTGTTCTCTGTTCTTGTTACCTTTTTGTATTTAAGATTATATATAATAAAATAATACATGTTGGTGGCGGGATTTGGGGGTAATTCTTTTTTTTTCTGGGGGCGGCCAAGGGATGGTTCGCCCAGGGCGTAAATCTAGCCAGGACCGCCACTGGTTTGGCATTTTTGGAGTTTCATGATGACTGTAGAGTTATGTCATGTGTAAATAAATGTTCAATAAAATAATTGTGTACAATTGCTTTGTTCATCGTTCATAAAGGATGGTATGAAATAAATTCACTTTACATTAAGTAAATTCAACTCATTTTTTATTTAAATAAAATTCATAAAAAACAGCTACATATACTTAACATTTGCAATTACTTATTTTTACTCAATTTTATTTTTAATAGGAAATCAATTTAATTATTGTTAATACCAGATTTAAAGCTTTCAAATTTACTCAGTATTTGTAAGTATAAAATGTTTTACCAAAAATTGAATAAATCATAGTAAATGTTTTACAGAGTGTGGCTCATATACCCACTCATTGTGCATTAAAAATATGACCAGAAATTGATTCTTTTACACACATTTCAAAGAGCACAGCTATTTTAACACTTTGTGACCTAAATAAATACGTACAATACAAATAGTCACGATTATTCTAGCAGTATTTGCACAGAAAGCTGTTACCCAGTTAATATAACAGTATAACTTCAAGTATTCAGATAAAAAAACTTTACGCAAGGACAAAGACAATATTTAATTAAAAGTACAAATTTTAAGTTTAAATATTAATAAACTCCAAACTTATCTGGATTTTTTAAAGAGTTTCTCAGATGTTTGTCATCCCAGAAGTTTCCTTTGATGATTATTTTCTCATTGATCCTTAAATTAACATGTGATCTACTTAATTTCTAACTACTTTTTTGCTTACATTAGCTCAGATAATAAACATAATGTAAAAATGTTTCACCAAAAAATTAAGTAAATCATAATAAAAGTTTGGCATGAAGTTGATGTTAAATGCAAATAATATTGATTTACAATAATTAAGAATTATAGGTATATAAAACTTATATGTTTATAATTGTGCAGCTCTTAATAATCTTTTAATTTTACCTAATAAGTTGATGTTAAATACATAAAATATGAATTTGAAATGAGCAATTAAAAACGAAAATATATAGCAAGCCTAAGTATATTGATTAAAATATATAGGATATGTAGAAATCATTTGTTAGTTAAATACTTATTTTATTTGATGAATAAATCTAAATAACATGTTAATTTTACACAAAGATATCTGTTTACTGTAGCATCCGATTAAAATATTTCGTAAATATTAAAGCACGTTTCCAGTTAGGAACGTATAAAACAGCTTAACACGGTTTAAACTTTATTAATTTCCGAAAATATCAAACATTAATAGGAAACTTGGAAAGAATGAATAAGAATGAATAGCGATTTCTAAAATGAGGGAGGGGCTACAAATCCAGTTAGCAAAACTGTGAGAACAGATTGCAAAAGCGTGCGCACGGTTTATAAATTCGTGGGTACGGATTGCAAAAACTGATGGTACGGTTTACAAATCTAAGAGCACGGATTGTTAACTCGTGCGTACGGTTTATTAATCCGAGCGCACGGTTTGTAAAACTGAGGGAACAGTTTAATAATCCGTGAGTACGGTTTATAAACTGAGGGGACGAATTACAAAACCGTGATCACGGATTGTTTTCTTTTTTCCAGGGGGTGACCAGAAGGGCTCCGTAAAAGCGTGACATTGACACGCATCCTCTAGTGGACCAGCGTGTCTATTACACGCTTTAGCGTGATACTGGGTTGTCCATACACATAACCATATAACACACCCTGAGAGTCTCAGTGACCTACATAGCAGAGATTATATAAGTCACTGAATCTTTCTAAGCCCTTGGGTCATTCTTCCAGCGGGACATATGAGCTCATGAGACCTCTGTAAAAGAATACTGCTTTTCAAGTTGACCATTTGATTCAAGCAGACTTGATGTAAAAACAAAAAAATTCATAAAGTTAAATTGCACTTTACTGATGTAACTATTCAAATATGGATCATTCTTGTTAGAGAAACCAGCATGATGTGTGTGTTAGTGGTGATTTTAGCTGCATGGTATTTTGGCAATCCATACAGGCAACGTCCAAAATTCTTGTAAGGTCTCCTATCACATATCTGAACACAGCATATGAGTATGAAATAGAGATGACACATTCATATACTATACAGTATAAAACAGATTAATTTATGTTTCAACGAGATATAAAAAGGTTTAACTGGAACAGGAATAGTAACCATTGTTTAATACTGATCCAATCCAATCCAGGGATGCTCAGAGTTTATCCTGTTTATCAACAAACCTACAATGCACCTCATTGACAGATGCATGAATATCAAACTGTCATTTAAAGGGGCATTCCACTTTTTTTGAAAATATGCTAATTTTTCAGCTCCCCTAGAGTTAAACATTAGATTTTTACCGTTTTGGAATCCATTAAGCTGATTTCCGGGTCTGGTGCTATTAGTTATTTAAGAGATCAGTTATTATGGGTGATTCAGAGTTTAAAATTTCTTAAACCATATTGCTTTAGAGCATGTACATATGTGTAAACAAGATTCCGGATAGCGACTGCAAGTGTAACGGTCCTATCGCACCTGCCCCGGTGATCGGTCCAGCATGGGAGTTGACCGGTCTAACAAGAAGGCTGAATGACTTTTGTAATGGCTAGTGTAGTTTTTCCTTTAGTCACTGCAAATCCCCCTCTGACACTCGGTGGCAAAAACACAGCAGCTGGGGTTAAAATAAAAACTGACTTAGCCATGGATAACAACGTGTTTCACAGTTTGTGTGAAAGAGGTGGCGTTAAGCTTTAGATGTTTTAACAGTAATATGTATGTATATGAATCATTTGCAAAATTCTGGTTTTAAAGGCTCTCAGCAGCTGATTCACAGGATACTCATTATAATCTTTAAAGGAAAACACCACCGTTTTTCAATATTTTACTATGTTTTTACCTCAATTTAGATGAATTAATACATACCTATCTTTTTTCAATGCGTGCACTTTTAATCTTTGTACAGTGTTTTGTGAATGTGTTAGCATTTAGCCTAGCCCCATTCATTCCTATGGCTCCAAACAAAAGTTTTATTTTGTGCCACCATACTTAAGTGTGTAACCACTTATGTAACAGTCTTTAAATAGAGAAAACATGAAAGTGTTTGGTGGCTTCTAAATTCATCCCTGTTTGGATCCTAAGGAATGAATGGGGCTAGGCTAAATGCTAACAAATTCACGAGGCGCCGTACAAAGTTCAAAAGTGCACGCATTATAAAAAAAGATAGGTATGTATTAATTTGTCTAAATTGAGGTATAGACTTTTTGCGTGTTTGCAAACAGAGATTACGTTTTTTGTGGGCGGAGCCCAACTGGTGGCAGAAAGTGACAGCTCCGCAATCGGGGTATGAAGTGTTTTTGCATTAAACTGTGATTTTTATGGATCCGGTGTTCTGTAGAAGTCTGTTTCCCCTATATTTCTCTTAAGTGTAGCGTTTCTTATAACTTATAACTTGTTTTTTAAATAAATTAAAAGTTTAAATGGCTTGGCTACTGATATGTGTGCATGTATGTTATGTATATATATTGTTCTTTATTGGTAAATCAATTATTTTTACAGTATGAAAAGCAACACTATCATGTATTCTGTATAATATCATTTTTTAAATATTTCATCATTTCCTATTTTCAATTTCTTCCTTATATTTTTAGCCTATGTTGTTCTAAATCTATTATGTTTATACAAATTAATTTGTATAGGCCTGTTTATATATTAACACTTTACATCGTGTGTGTGTGTGTGTGTGTGTGTGTGTGTGTGTGTGTGTGTGTGTGTGTGTTATGTTTATATATTTATTAGTAAACACCATAATTTAGAACAAACAGGAAGAAGACATAGAAGATAGAAGGTAAAAAGAAGTAATAGAAAACGAAAAAAAATATGAAAACTTTAATAAATGGTAATATTATTGATATTATGAACTCATTCAAATCTTTAATCTTTCTAAATAAATTATAAACGTAACTTGATTAAAACGCTATAAGAGACACATAGAGGGAACAGACTTCGAAAGAACAGCGGATATCTTCTCTGATTATTTTCTATTCTAATTATTAAAAGATTTTCAGATGATTTCATCACTCCAGTCTGTCCGGTTGAGGGCTTATTGCAACCATAAACACCTACGTTTATCTTCAAATGGTGTCTTCCACGATGGTATACATCTATTTTGGCATTCCTATTCTGACACTCAACAGCACAACAAGACATTTTCTTGTGAGTTATATTGTTCGTTTCACTCGTGTCACGTTCATTTCCACTGTTTTTCTGCCACCACATTACGCGCGTGACGTAACTGTGACGTCGACTCACCAAAGGTCAAAGGATATAGTAAAACATTGAAAAACTGTGGTGTTTTCCTTTAAGACCAGCGATCTAAACAGATTCTTTCTTTCACAATCAAAGGTAAAAGGTTTTAATGCCTGTTTTTTGACTGTTATGGCTTTATGACAAACTCTAGATGAGTGTGTCAGACGAGACTGGCTCCCTCTTTATCCTTGTTTAGATGATGCATTGAAATATGAAAATCCTGGCATTCCTGGGCAGATGATGGGATGGAAAACAGTCTGCATGACATGTTCGTCAACACATATCAAAGTCTCTGTGAGCTTTAGCATGCAAGCTTTGTAAGGATTTAACATTGACCTTTCACTTGACAGCTAAACGACAGCAGTTCAATATCAATTTTAATAAAATGCATTAAAAATTACTCTGAAATATGTAAAATAATAACATTTTATAGTAGCAATCGTTATATATTATGGAGAGGACACGGGCCATTACAGTCCAGTTACACAAATACTTTTTAGCAGTATTGTTGTAGGTTGATTTTAAATTTAAAACACATGTTGACTATCAAATGGTCCCATTGTAAACTTTATATTAGTAACAATTATTACAATTACATCTACATTCTTAAAAAACTACTGTGTAGTGTGCAGAAAAGCACTGTGGTACATCATTGAATCATAAAAGAAGGAAGCAGAAACAGTATAGTCATGTAGGCAGCAGTGACATTAATATAGTCTAATGATACTGAGTTTAGGTCCACTGGAGGAGTTATATATCATGTGCTATAGGATTATCTGTGTTACATGTTCGACTTTTTATTGGTAGAAATTGTTGTTCAAGATTTAATAACACAATTCTCATTTGCCTACATCATTATTTAGGCTCTCCTGCCAAGCTCCACTGTGCTCCTTTCAATCATATAAAACCTGTTGCCTATAAATAGTTAGAGGGACAGAAATAAAAACAAATACAAGATATGAATAAATAAGCATTAGAAAGTCTAAACAAATGAATAAGGAATTTCAGTTTTACAAGCTGTTTGCAAGTGCAGCCACCATTCTGGTCTATACGCTTCATTATATGGCAATGGATGCAGATGCTCATCACAGTAGCTTACTGTAAAACTAAGGAGAGATGAAGTGGTTATAGGGAAAAAATGTCCCTTTAAAATGTATATAGTGTCATTTTTATCATAAGAACTACAATAGTCAACATTTGAAGTGGATCAAAACCTTTCCTAAAAGTTGTCTTAAAACCAAAACCCGTTCTTGTCGGACAACTATGATAAGCGTTTTTGATCCACTTCAAATGTTGACTAGTATATATAACATATAGGGGCAGTTTCCTGAACAGGGATAAGACTAGTCCTAGACTAGAAATTTTTAAGAGCGGTCCAAACTGAAAACAACTTGCCCTGACACATCTTAAAATACATCAGTACCCTTTATTTTGCCTCAAAATGCACACAAGTAATGTTTTTAGTAAGGCATGTTTATTTCCAAATTAAAGGCCTAGGCCTGGTTTAAGCTAATCCCTGTCCGGGAAACCGCCCCATAAAAATACAAACAGAAATTAAAAGATTTTAAACTGTTGGATTGAAACGTTTGAGACCACTAATGCATCTATTTGACATCCAAAATTATGATAAGTAAAAATGAAATTAACTGAAATTAATTTAATGTAAGCCCCTCTGTATTGGGGCCTCTAGTAAAGCAACCATTCTACAATCCTGCCTCCATGTGGACATATTACCACATTACAATTATATTTTGATTTATGTAACCTTGCAATTATTACAATTTCATGCTTATTCATCATGTTAATTCAGACCTAACAACACAACAAAAACAGAATATTTAACACTGTCTCATATCTACCTTGAAAAAGAAAAAAATAATTTTAACGTTTTCTTCCACCATCAGTCTGATTCAAAAGCGGTCCCTCCACACCAGTGCGGCAGAGCAAATTATAATTTTGTCTGAGCAAAGAATTTTCTAATTTTATTTGTCTTATCTCATTATTTTAGTTGGTAGACTGAGTAACGTAATGCTACACTATTTTTAATTAATTTAAACCATATGTAAACCAAGAAGCTGTATTCTCTCATCTCAAATTATTGCAGTACCATTGTCTGGCGGTAGGTGTCCCTCAAGCACAAACTCTTTATTATCATAAATTCTGATTACATGTCAATGAAAGCTCAACAAGTAGTAACATTTGAGTGATATAAACTTTTCACGACTATAAATAAAATATAAACGGTTGTTGTATTTTTAAAACGCAAAATGAATAAATTGGAATTCGAACTATATATAAACATTTACAACCAAAATATTGACGTAACTAGCCTATTTTCAAAATTTTTACTTTTTGCATTTTTTTTTAAACTTTATACATAAAAAAATATACCAATTACCAGTTTTCTAACCTTTCACATTCAGACTTTTTTGGAACATCAACATTCTACTCATTTTGTTTGAAACTTTCAATGCAACGTAGATGACAAGTCTACAGGTTTTACAATTAACGTCCATTTTCAATGAACATCGTTCGTGCCAATTTACTTGTTTTAGATTGAGCCTGATTTGCGAGTAATGTCGTTTTGTAATAGTGTTTCACTGATCTGGTAAATCTGAATAGTCAATTCAAGTCAAATTGTGAAGGGGTCATACCCAAACACAAAACGTTACCCTAACGTTATTTTTTGATATTTTTTTTGGGAAATAAACAATACTGTTCTTTTTCTGTAAAGAAAACATTGGTAACGTAACCAAAAACTAACATTAGCGTTTTGAGAACAAAAAACTAACGTTAGGGGAAACAAAAATGGTTGTGGGTAGTCCTCCAGTTTCCTTAAAGACATAGATTACTATATGCAGTTTAAATACACACGGTCATCTGAAACAGTAAAATCAGTTTATAAGGCTTAAAATGCAAAATATATACAGTGAAACAATTCACAAATTATTTAAAACACTCCGCTAGTCTTATTTAAATTGATAAGTGTATATTTTTAGTTAAATTAATATTTATATTTATTTATTTATTTATTTATTATTATCAGATTATATAATTTGCGACAAAATTTGTTTGTGAACGTTTTCACAAATAAGGCTTTATTAACACATTTAAATTAGCATGAACACTGTCTGACTGCATGATCATTGAAAATAGCCGTAAATTGTAAAAAAAAAAAAAAAACGTGTATATTATCATCTTCTGCATTCATCGGTTTAACATAATTCGACTGTCAAAAAACACTTTCCTATGTAAAAAGAAATAAAAGGCTATAAAACGCAGCACATTTTTCGTTCTTTTTCCTATTTGTTAAAAAATAAATGGATGGATAGAAAAATGAATGGACGCAACACGGACCGAACTAACTCTAATGAAGACATTTAAAATGTGCAGAAACAACTTTATTTCTATAGAGCTGGAACATAAACCACTAACATTACATTCAGCCTCAATTGAAGTTTCATCCTGTGGCTCATTAATAGCATCAGACGACAGGTTCCTTTACATGTATATTTTGGTTCATGTGGATGACTGCAGGTATTTCCGCTCAGAGCATCTGTGTTGTGCCCGCGCAGGGTTCCGACGGGATCGCGCACCCATCTTCAAAAACTTCGAAAGGTTCATCAGTCTCCATGAGCTTTTGGTTCAGGCAGACAGCCTAAGGATGACTCTAACACAGAGATTAACTTTACCTGCTCTTCTCATGCTGATCAACTGTGAGTACAGTAATGTTTACAACTTTTTCAATGTCTGAATGTCATGCTCGAACCCATGTAGTTATTTAGTTCTGAAGTTTTGAACTGCGTAAATGCAATGCGCGTGCGTGTGTACAGAAATTAGCCCAACCAACATATTCAAAAAAATTTACCCAAATGTACAAAAAGATATCATATTTATATAGCTAAAAATATACCATAAAACAAAAACAATTAAACTTTTTTTAAAATATTAAAAGAACCACAAATACAAATACTAGTCATAGTTAAAGTCCATTAATTTTATAACGAAATCATTTTCATTAGATATGTTTTCACCTCTTTTTTAATAGAAGTTAAATGTTTAATAAGTTTATGGCACAAGGAGTCATAAAATAACTTTAAATCTATACAAAAATGTCCAATGTTTTTTTTTAAATCTGCAACATTACTTTATGAAACAAAAAGTGTTAACACTAAAAAATGTCATCCAGTGAAGATTTCCAGTTTATTAACAGTATAGTTGTTATTTCAAAGATGGATGGATGCTTTGGGGGTGGGTATAGAGATAATGCATCCAGTAAGACACAAACAAGCATGCTGAGCAGCATTTGAACACATGGGATCTGAGGGTGATAAAATACCTGTGATGATGTTGTCCAGATCTAAGCATCACTTTCATGTGCCAGTGACCCTTTTTGTAGTCAATACATCTTGTCTGACTCTTGTGTATTGGTCATTATCATAAAGATTATTGTTTAACCAGCATACCTCAATCCCATCCAGTAAATATAATTATCTATAAAATTCCTGTGCAGATTATATAACACTATAGCATAGGTATTTTAAAGTAATATAATGTTTAATTTTGCTTTTACATTTTTAATTGCATTATTATTTATTGCTAAGGTTTTAGGCTATTGTGCTGGTATGAGTTGTTATTACCCTGTGCAGTGTGTTGTGATTTTATATTCTTTCAGCAGATGAGGTTTTACATTGAAGAACTTTCTCCCTTTTTGGTGTCTAATGTGAGGTCAGTTCTTTGACACTGTATAAACGCCAATTAGGTTTACAAAGAGGGAAAACAGAAGAAAGAATTTTCCCTCTGTTTCTGTGTGTTAGAAGGTTATCAGGCTTGCTTTGGGTTGCCACCCCCACTATCCAGACTATGTCAGAACATCCATTACATGAATTCCTACACATCTCTGTTCCTGGCACAGCCAGAGAGCAACACGTGCACGTGCTTGTAGGAAAAGCCGGCGTTTTTATATGAATCACCTCAGACAAGTGTTTCATTAAATTTAAACTGAAAGCACCCATGCATAGAAATTAATTGATGCTATATTGTTAAATCATGTATTGCGGACCATTAAAACATGTAAAGTACGGTGAAATTTCCCAGAAGTGAGCATGCTCTTGTCATGCTCAAAAAATGTCAATTAGAGTAAAAAAGAGATGAGAAAGAATGTATTAAAAGACAGTTGTTGACTTCAATAAATGCTAAAATTGTGACTGTCTGCAGAGACTATGCATGCACAAACCCATGCATGCAACGAGACTATCTGCAGGTATACCTGCACATCCACACTGATTGCTCAGTTTGCTTGTGTCCATACAATAAACACCAGCTGACCCGAATTATGCGAAAAATTCTATTTATATGAACATGCATGAATGTTTTTTTTTTTTTTTTGAGGGCTATTGCATAGGAAAGATTTTGACTATATGCATTTGACAGATGCTGTATCCAAAGCGATTTACACTGCATTATATCTGTTTTCTGGGTTCACACCCATGACCATGATAAAAATGTTTTGTTAAATCAACTCAGATTTACAAGTCATGTCAACAGAGATGGGTTGTCACAACTTATAAAATATAGTTGAGAAAAGTCAACTTAATTTTATAAGTTATACCAACTCATCTCTAGTCAAGATAAATAATAGTAAGTTAAAATGACTCTGAATTGATTCAACAAAAAAATTTAAGGCAGCAAAGTATTTTTTACAGTGTACACATTTGTCCCTATATAAAGGTATCCAACAAATATCACAAGCAATTATATTAAAGCAACACTAAAGAACTCTGGTTCTTTGCTCCCCCTACAGGTTAGAAGCGTAATTGTTCATTACCACTGTCGTAAATACTGCAGCATAGCTGGCTCTGATTGGATTGTAGGTCTGCCGTAAAGCAAGTTTTTGTAGTTTTCACTCGAACTACAGGACCGCTACCTGACGGTTGGAAACTTCTTTAGTGCGGTTTTGGCCGATAGAGGGCTGCGAAGCGAATTTGAAAGTGCCATTCACCCTGTTTTGTGTGGATGAACCACTGAAAGTTTTTTGGAAACGTTATTTTAAGGTAAAAAAACCTCTTTGGTGTTGCTTTAATGCTGAGTGTTAATCTTGCATCTCTCCTCCTCTTTAGTTCTTATTTCAGCTTGTGTTACTGTGACAACCAGAAAGCCAAAAGTGGAGGTGCATGAAAACACAAGTAAGCTGATTATACTTCATATAATGAGCTGACAATGTTTAGTTGAGTTATATAAGAGCTTTTAGACCATATTAACTGACACTTTATCTTTTCTTTGCAAAAGATGTTGTACTGTTCTGTGAGTTCAGGACAGAGAGAGAAACCAACCCTCGTGTTGAATGGAAGAAGAGGGGCAGAGATGTATCGTATGTTTATTTTGATGGTGAATTTACAGGTGGGTTGTTGTTTTGCTTTAAACTCATGGGGCGGATTTCCAGACATGGTTTAGATTAATCCCGAACTAACCTTTTGATATATTAGGACAGTCAGGATGTCAGTTGTTTTTCAAACATGCCTTACAAAAAAAAATGTGGATATTGAGACAAAACAATGGCACTGATATATATGTAAGATATGTCAGTGCAAGATGTTTTAAAATTATGGCAGCTCAAACATGCATTTTAGTCTGGGACTAGGATAAACCCTGCCGGGAAACCATCATTTTGTTAAATACATCCATGAGATTTCCTCTTAAGCGAACCTACATTTCTTTCTGCATCTCACAATGACCAGATTCCTTTAAGGGCCGTGCATCCATTGAGGGGGCAACAGTGACCCTTCGTGGTGTTACACAGAAAGACTCAGGAGTGTATCAGTGTGAAGTCTCAGCCCGCCATGACGAAATCAAGTTGGGGGAGGTCATTGTCACTCTTAGTGTGATTGGTGAGAGTTCCAAATCTCTATTTTCATTGTCTTTTAATTTATTTATCTTTATGCATGTATCCAAAACAGCTTAGAGTGCATTACAAGGTATACACTTTTATCAGTATGTGTGTTCACTGGCTTCAGACTCATGACATTTTATGTTGCTAATGCAATGCTCTACCACTGAGCTATACAGAAGCACATTCAGTCTTGGGATCTAATGGTGATTTAATACAAGTGTTTTTATGCAAACAGTGCCACCACATGCTCCATCATGTGATGTCCCAGAGACGGTCATGAGGGGTTCTTCTGCTGAGCTGCGCTGCAAAGACAAATCAAGTGTTTCTGCCACTTCCTACAGCTGGTATAAAGACAACAAACCATTAAGTACAGCTGATCTCCCTGAAATCAACTACAGCCTGGACCCCAAAACAGGGACTCTGGTTGGTTTCATCACTTGCTGTGCAATGCTGTAATCTGTTTCCATAACATGGACAAACAGGACTGTTGTTAAAGGGATAGTTCACCCAAAAATCACTCTCATCTTGTTACAAACCTGTATACATTTCTTTGTTCTGATGAACACAAAGGAAGATATATATATATATATAAAAAATTGTAACCAGACTGTTCGTGGACCCCATTTACTTCCATAGTATTCTTTTTTCCTACTATGGAAGTAAATTGGGTCCACAAATGTTTTGGTTACAAACATTCCTCAAAATATCTTCCTTTGTGTTCATTAGTCTATCTATATCTTAATGTTTTGTTGTTTTAGCTTATTTTAATGCTTCTTTTGTCTAATGCTTGTTTGTTTTTAAAGCATTTTAGGTCATCTTGAGGCCCCCTTGGAAGTTTGTTAAAATTCATTTTTGTTTACATCCAATATTTGCTTCCTATGTCATTTGGGCAGAAATTCAAGAGTGTGTCAAAATCTGATGAGGGACAGTATCGATGTGAAACCTCCAGTGGGGTGGGGGCATCCAAAAGCTGTCCAGGTCAACATATGAAGATAACAGAATGTAAGTAAAGATTAGTCAGTGAAAGTCATCTTAAAAAGGTAATCTAAAATGAATCAAAGTTAAGTGATCCTTTAAAGGGTTAGTTCACCCCAAAATGACAATTTTATCATAAATCACTTCAGAACACATTTTTAGATATTTTTGATTCTTTTCCCAGAAAAGAATGAAAGATATCGCCATAAAGTTCGACGTTCCCTCAGTAGTTCAATAATAATATTATAAAGCGACAAGAACACTTTTGTGCGCAAAAACAAATGATTTTATTCAAAATGTGTACTCCTCCTTGGTCCTTAAGCGCACGTTCACGAGTAGGGTGTCACGATTCTCCAAATCCTCGGTTCGATTTCATTTTCCGATTGGTCGGGATTTGATTCAGTTCTCGATTTTAACTTTTTTTGAAAGCACAAAAAAATGCTATGCCATTTTTAGACTAGACATTTATGAAATATAATATCTAACCTTGAACCCAGAGATTTAGAGGTGGGGGAATATATAGATTCTTAGATGCATCGCGATGCGGGAGGTGGACGATTCTGAATCGAGTCAAAAATCGATTTTCTCAATAAATTAAGTAATATTGATGGAATGCAAAAGGCGGAACTTTGAAGCGCCGTGTGGAAATATTTAGGCTTCTATGAAGTTGAAGGCGGAAATGAGCTGACAAGAGCCACACTATTTCTAGATTATGTCAAAAAAAAAACTGAAATATTTCGGAAACACGACAAACATGAGAAACCATATTACAGGTTTCCACCCAGAGGAGGTCTGCTAATTCAGACACACATTTATTTTTCTGTTGGTTCTTTACAATGTTAATAAAATATGGAGGTAAATTCTTCATGGGTCATTACTTGGTACTTTTAAAGCAACGTATCTATAGTCACACACAAAAAAAGATTCAGATAATCTAAAATCGTTTTTAGCATCGCATCGCCGCCCTCTGAATCGTAATCGAATCGTGAGATGGCTAGAGATTCCCACCCCTAATCGTGACACTATTCACGAGCAGACAACGGCGCCAGTGTACAGACACAGAATACACTGGCAATTTGTGCATTTACGGGCTGTTTAGGTATGGTTTACAATGTTTGCATAATAGCTTAAATAAAAAAAAAAGGAAAAAAAACATTGCCATCTACGTCAACAGCATGCGTCGTAGCCTGCTTGTGAACGCGCACTAAAGATCCTAGGAGTACAAATTGTTGAATAAACACGTTTGTTTTGTTTTCTTTGCACACAATAGTGTTCTTGTCGCTTCATAATATTATTATTGAACTACTTAGGGAACATGGACTTTTTTGGCGATGTCTTTCATTCTTTTCGGGGAAAAGAATTGCAAATCAATCTGCACAAGCCTCTCGGTTTTCATCAAAAATATCTAAAAATGTGTTCTGAAGACAACTGGAGGACTTGGTGGTTAAGAACAGTGTTTTTCTAACTTTTTCAGCGTGCCTCCCTTGTGTACAGCACATTACTTCACGCTCCCCCCAAAGAAAATTTATAATAAAAAACTGTTCTAAAACTTAAATTAAACAAAACATATTAAATTATACAAATAATGCTGCTGGTTAGTATCCTTAATTATTATTTTTTAGGTTTAATTACACAGAATTAATGATAATGTATTTTATAAAATGTCATAAAACTTGGGCCACCCTGGCACCGTCTCAGGGGGGCCGCCGCCCCCAGTTTGAGAACCACTGGTTTAGAATGACACATGGGTATGTGATTTATTATAAAATTGTAATTTTGGGGTGAACTAACCCTTTAAAATTCAAAAATAGTACAATAAAATGGTAACAAAATGTATCAACCTGACAGTTCTGTGTCAGGGGTTCTTTGTGATCTGACCAAATATTTTTTTGTGTTTCAGTTGAGCTGAACCTGACATTAGTTATAGCTGTAGGACTAGGAGTCTTCTTCCTCCTCCTCTCATGCAGTCTTGGCATCTGTCTGTGCTGCAGACATGAATGCTGTTATAGCTGTCATCGCAGTAAGTTTCAAAACCTGCAAAGTCTATACGAATAAACTTTATTTTCCAGTTTATTAAACAAAAAATTCTTGATTTTCTAATGCATTTACCAACAGAGAGTACAGGAGGAGCAAAGCAAAAGTAGGTATCTTTTGCATTACACCTAACAAAAATACAAACCTATTTGTGCCCTCTAACATTTATGTCTTTTCAGAGCTAAGACCAACGACAACCATCCAACAGACGTAAGTTAGGTTTTTAAAATGTTTCCTGTTCTTATCCTACAGTAATTCAAGCAAAGTTGTCTTCATGCATCATATTAAAGGTGAAGTGTGTGATTTCTGTGCCACCAAATACACCATTCTCACGGTTTCCCCAGTGCTTCCTTTGTCTTTCATTGATTAGACAAACAGATGATAATATTTTATATAAATAAATGATAAGCTTTGTCCTTGTTCATTTGTCTCCCTAGCCCAAATATTACAGACACACGCAGTCTTTTGTGCTTTGAAGAGTGTGGACACACGAACACGCACACCTGTGATGACTGAGTTTATTACTAAAGTGCCTGCTGACCCTCTGGTTTGAAACAATAAATGCATAAATAAATAAATTTTGCCTGACGAAGGTCTTTGACCGAAACGTTGCTTTTAAACTTTTAAAATAAAAGGGACTTTTTACAATGTGCAGATCTTTTTCTGTTTTTTGAAACAATAAATGGAAAAAATTATTGTGAAATAATTGTAAATGGTGTAGTTCTAGTATATCAATACATCTGATGGTCTTTGAATGCTATATCACATCAAGTGTGCTTCTACAGTGCCCCAGGCATAAGTATCGAGGCAGAAAGACAAAGTTTGCTGTGGGGACAAGGAATTTGTAAGATGAATATGAGGCAAAAGTACAGAATGTTACAATTTATGTTTACGTGTGAACAATAAATGCATCAGGAAACAGTTAATCACTTAACACTCATCAGACAACAGTTTTAATAGAAGTATTAAAATACAAACGTGTTGTTCCATCGAGTTGGTAAAACAGGTGAAAAATAAAATGTGACATTCTGTACTTTTGTCTCATATTCACCTTTTAATTTTTGACATTTCTTGACTTCACAGCAAAAATAGCACATTTTGCCTTAATTGTCCCAATATTTATGGAGGGCACTGTGTGTTTCTGTTTTTTGGTCCAGTGGTAAGGTTTGATTATATCTGAACAGTTCATGAAAGTTAATTTCAGCTATAATCCTATTTTATTGTGAAAACTTCATTTATTTTAACCCTTGTATGTCACACCAAGAAAATGCTATTGATAAATGCATTCAGATTAATTTTTCCGTCAAGCGATTGAACATGCAATTACAAAACTGGTGATCAAATTGATTTGTTAGGTAACAACACTGAACAGATGTTGAAGTCTAATAATCATTTGGATCATAACTGAATCAGAAATGTAATGAAAACATCATGACTTGTTTCTAGAAATACTATTAAAAGGTGGCATTAGATATCTCTGTTATAGATAAAATGTCATTTGCTTGTTGATTAACATGTTTTGATTTTTTATATTTATTTGGTTTGGCAGATAATATGCCAGTTGAATGAAACAGCAATGTCAGCAAATATTGTTTCCATGTTTATTCATTAGCTTCTAGACAGTTAAAAACCCACATTGTACAAATATTTAACCGTTTTCTCTTTAGCTTCTCCTTTCACTGTCAGCTACTTGTCATGTGGTTCAAAGTTCATCTTTTTAGTTTAACAATTGTTGATCATCATCAAGAGGTTTGTGTGTGTGCATCTCATTGCAACTTCTGACAGATTTGCTTATTGCAAATGTTTATAGTTCTCAGATGAAAAAAAAATACAAAATGCACATTATTGTTTTTTTTAAACTGATACACAGGATAATAATGTTATAGTGATATAGTGTTGCTAAATCTTTTATTTTTTATTTTAATGAAGTAATAACACAAAACATGCATTATGGTATTTAGACCCAATTTGCCTGTAAATTACACGAAACATTTACATACAAAAATAAACATTTATATCCTTTGTAACAAACTTCAAAGCGACTGTAATACAAATGTTGACTGCAGTGATCCACAAATGATTCAACAATTTCCAAACTGACTTTTTATATAAATTATTTTGAAATATCAATGTTGCAATGATGCCACATTATTAGAAACTGTAACAAGACTTAATACATTAATTCAACGACTTAATAAATTAATACAAATGTCATAAAAACAAACAGGAATACACTGAAATGAGCAGCAAACAATCGATAATATGCAGTGATAAATTAAAGCATGTGCAAACACATGTAAACATTTGCAGAATTATCAGAATTCAAGTCAATAAATTAAACCGAACAGCAATTAATAACTTATAAAACAAAGAGTAACAAATAATAAAAAAAATTAAATAAGACACTGTTCATGAAATATTGTTTATGAATTAAAGCACACAAGGCAGTGGATAGCACTAACAGTGTGTGTCTTGCAAATAGGAATTTTACATTTTTGGCACATCGTGCAAGTTTTTCTGTTTTTTTTTTTCTTTGTCACACACATGACACCTTTTCCTCTTGGGGAGGCAAGGCAGGGGTCTTTTCAAATGTTGTGCTTCCATCAACACACTGAGAGAGGCCGGCGTGCGGGGAATAAACTGTCGTCTTTCCATTAAGGGAAACACGAGAGCACTTCCCAGCTCTTCCAGAAAGAGTCTCCTTTTGTAGCTCTTCCCTTGATTCCATAAAGGATTTACTTCTTTCCACACCACAAATGCATTGTAGGCAGAGACATCCAACATGCTGTAGAAAATTGCCATGGACCAACGAGACGTTGATCTTTTGCAAGAGTATCTGTCAAGAACCTGTAAAAAAAAGAAATCACAAAACAACAAAATATTAATCTTATCAGCTGTAACACAGGTACACAAAAGCTACAAAATGTGGTAACGCACCTTGTAAAGGTTGTTAACGGCATCTTTGGTCCGGTTGTAATCTAAGAGTATACTGGGCTTTTTGTCATCTTCGATGCTTACTGTGTCATCTTTGTGATGTGTGCTCATAAAAAGCATGCGTTTTCGTTCAGAATAATAAGACACAACTGTGTGTGTGTCAGTAAAGGCAAACATGGACGAGCATGGAGCCCGTTTGTGGTACGTAAGAAGTGCAAGTGGGAGCTCAGTCTTATTTTTTTCGACCTTTCCAATCATGGTCAGTTTCTTTTTGAGCAGCTTCTGCCCAAGAGTATACGAGGTGAAATAATTATGGCATGTTATGGTTTGTCCCTGGAGGCCAGATGTCATGTTAAGGACCAGACGGCTTGCCTCATCCTTTTCTGGTTGTCCATAAGCAGGCTCGCCAGTGTGGACCTGCATACTCAATACGTAACTCGTCCTGGCATCACACGCTGCCCACACCTTCATTCCATATTTGCCCAATTTATGCGGTATGAACTGTTTAAAGGGACAGCGTCCTCTGAAACGAACCATGCCTTCATCCACAGTGACATTTGCACCTGGATTATACATGCTTCTTAGACGTTTAATCCATTTTTCCCAAATATCTCGAATTTCTGCAAGTTTGTCATGCTTCTCCTGTCGTTTGTCCTTGTTGCTCAAGCAGAACGTCCTTGAAAACGCTTGAAAATCGGACATTTTCATGGTAGCACGAAAAATCGGCCTTCCTGTCTCAGCATGCCATAAGCTTGATAAGGCTTCATGGCGAGATCGATAAACGCCTGCCAGAATCAACAGGCCAATATATCCCTGCAAATCGATCCAGTCCAGCTCTCTCCAGCCTTTACCCAACACACGTTTTCCTTCTTCATTGGTCAACGTACACAAAATCTTCTTCATGTCATTAGAAAAAAACAAGTCAAAAGATGATTTAACGTCTTCAACGTGGGAACATGCAAACTTGGATGGCCCAGGGGTCTTTTTAATGACACATTCATCTGGTAATGACGCCGCCGTTTGGGGAGGAGGAGATGGACTCCACAAAATGTTGCCATCTTGTGACTGGTAATTCACATCGAGAGGGCCCGCTTCTGCAAAGCCTTCCTCATTAGTTGCATGGTAGTCTGGTCCAGATTCTGTATTGTCCAATGTTTCAGATGCTTGTTCAATGTCTTGTATCTCAGTATCTGCCAGGTCTCTTTCATCATCACCGGGAAGTAATGAATGATCCATAAATGAACTGTGGACAGTCACAAATAATAACTTATTTGCTATGGAAAATGAAGAGATGCAGTATTACGTCTGGTAGGTGAGGCTAACACAGTTGATAAGTAGCAAAGACCTGCCAATTTACCTGTCTTTGAAATATTGGGTGGGAGGGGCTAACACACTCCTACTAGCATTTCTCTTACACACAATGATCTAAACAAAAGCATTCATACAAATGCATGAATAAGAAACAATGAAATTATTTTAATTCAATTATTTACAGCTTTAAAAATAAAAAAGTGACAATCGGCAATTAACTTTCCCAAATGTGACTGTTAGGATGGATTAGTTAGGACTACAAATGTGATGGTTACATTTGCTAAAAGGGAAACGTGGCCACTTTCTGCATTTATTGTGACAAAAGGGGACCAGCATAATATTTAATAACAATGTCAAACAAGTAAACAATGATCACATGTATGTTGTCTGTAATGGTAGGGCGATTTTACTAAGTAAGTCAGCTCTTCACCAACCACATCCAAAACACTGGTTTTCCGTTTTAAAAACATTGAAACTTAACACCCCAGCTGGCAAAATAGCAACAGCAATACACAGTATATGATTAAAAACTGCATTAGAAGGGGTGTATGTTATGTTGCTGTCAGTGGCCAGCAAGGCCTCCAGCTCATCCCCGCCCCCAATGCAATGTTGACCAAAAACCAGCATGAACATTCACTCAACTTATCAGCACACACTAAACTATAGCTACTGACACCCAGCTTTAGTCCTCAAAAAGTCCAACAGAACATTAGTGATCGGGTTAAAGAGGTACGTATTTGATCTCATCTGCGATAAACGCTGACAGAAAGTAGTGTTATATATGTGTGAGTTTATAAGCGTGGCAGTTTTCCCGCTTTCTGGCGGAGATCCGCGAGCTAAGCTAACCGTTAGCATCCTAAGGGGAAACTGAGCTAGCCGGAGTGCTAACACCACAATTACCCAGCCCTTTCACGTCCGACAAGAAGTAGGTAAAAACTTTTGCGTGCTTTAGGTTGGTTAGTTTTACATGCTATATATTTTATCGAGAGGTTACGTACATGTAAATCACAGCCAAAAACAAACGCGTAAGCTTATTCGAGTGAGCAGATAACGTTAATCCGTTCATTCAGGCGTGTCTCTCTCGCCAGCATAAGCTAAGCAGCTAACAGAGGCCATGTATATACACATATTTACAGTTCATCATGTTTGACGATTGAAATGTTTGTACCTGTCGTGGAAATAATACTCGGCACGAATCTTATAATTAAACTCGGTGTTGTTTCCGTCCGTTTCTTCAGTCGCGCGGCTGTTTTCGGAAGTCTGTCAGCCGCCGTGACTTCGGCCAGGATTTCCGGCTGCTTTTACATCTGCCCTTCTCTTGTTTTGTTTCCGTTTCTTCCATTTCCGTTTTAACTTTTCAGAATCAAAAGTCTTGATATGTAGTTACCCCCGAAAAGTTTGGAAAGTTTTGAAAAGTTGTTTGTACTTAGTTTTTTCGGTTATATTACGAAATCCAAAAGCACTCCAACATGGCAACTGCGTTTGTATCGATTCGCGCATCGTCTTCCCACCCAGTCGTTAGTGGAAATAATATCATTAAAGTGTTGGGCTAAAATCACGCTTTTAACTACAATAATTCGTAAACTGTCCAAAAAGGTTGACATTTTAATTAAATAAGTGCGTCTTGTGTTTATTATTAGCGGTAACACGGAAAAGATGTTAGTGTGGGCCTATACTCGGGCAAAGCCTCGGTGTTGCGTGAGAGTTGTATAGACGTCAGAGACTTTTTATTCAGCCCACTAAAGTCGCTTAGCACAAATACCCGGGACCCATAGAGTTTAACATTTATCATAATATTGCGTTAATTTAAATTCTAAAACAGTTTAAACACAGTTTTTATTTTAAATATAATTATAGTTATTATTTTCTTGCTCATTATTAAATAAATAAATAAATAAAATAATAATTTCAAGATGCATTTTGTTTGTTTTAGATAAATAAGGAGTTGACGTGATGTCGAAAAGTGAGACAGAGGAGATGATTGAAATAGAGATTGATGGACAGGAGAAACAGGAGTGTCTAGAGGAGGGGTAAAATTTCTCTCTCTTTTTTTTAAGCAGTGTAAATGTTGTATTAGTGGACTAGAAGCGAATACTGTTTTATTTGCCCTAATTCGTATGTTCTTTTTATTCAGAATTGAAGAGCAAACCATTACAGCAGCTGAACTGATCACACAAGATATTGATATCAGTGAGCCGATTGGGAACCTAAAGAAATTATTGGAGCCTCGCATTCAAGTCCCACTGGATGGATATGACATCTGCTTACAGGACATTCTAGTATGCTCTTTTGTATTAGAATAATCTAGTTAAAGTGACATGACTGTTAAACTGCAATTGCAAATTCTGTGTAGTGCACTAAAGGCTATTTATTGTCTTATCTCGCTGTGGTTTTCTCATATAGTTGCATCCTGACCACAGCCTGTTTGATCAAGGAGTGAAGACAGATGGCACAGTACAGCTCAGTGTGCAGATTGTTATGAACAAAGGTAACTGTTTATAATTGACCCTTCGCTAAGCCTTGCCCTCCTTAATAACCGTTTCTATGCCTGTCAAGCTTTCACATCTATTACAGTATGAATACACTGGTGTCAGACATTCCCAAGGAAATAATTAATCATTTTTGGCGATCAAGTAAAATCTGAGAGAGCAAGACAAAAGGGATTGTAGTATGCATTTGAGAAGTATATCCACGACATACATAATATGCAATCAATAATTTAATCAAAATTGAAGCTAAAGCCTATAGGTCCCAACGCAATCAGCAGCCACCTCATACGCTGACCATTCAAAAGGGTAAAACACAAATTGAGGAACAGCTTTGTTCATGCACAGCAGGGTGAAATTTGTGAAAATTATTGAATAATTATTAATCAAACATATTATCCATAAGTCTTGTGGAATAAACACAAGACATTAGCCTGACCACTTTGCAATGCTAACATTGTCCCGCTTATAGAACTAACCTCGGGAGAGCCGTAACTGGGGTTATATAGGGGGTTAGGGCATTAACAAAATGCTAAAATATTTTTGTATGTCAGTCAGCCTCCGTCTTGCCTTTAATCGTCTTATTTTATTTTCAAATGTATGCATTATGAACTAAGAACCGTTATTTTTCCAAGCAATGATGTGCTGAGTTAGCTAGCTAGCTAGCTAACATTAACATGCTCTTACATTGGAGCAAACGTATTTGTTTTTGTTAATCCTATCGACATTTAGTTGTGAATGAGGCCTTCCACACTGCTTGATCCACGTCCGCCATTTCTCCCCTTGGGTTTTAGGTTACGTGAAGGGAAAAATTCCACCACCCCGTCCAAACTTTTAGTATACCACCAGGTAATGTTATCAGATTTACACAATCCATACGCACAACGCTTCGGCATGTTTCCCTCGCTCGAAAGCTTGACAGACCTCCCGCGCCTAGTTGCGGTTTGCTAAACCACAATTGGCCTGTGGCTTAGCGAAGGGTCAATTATCTTAAATTGCACTCGAACAAGTATCAGCTAGATAAAGGAAAAATATTTACACCAATAACAATAAACTTGACTGTGTTGCGTTTTAGGTGAAGAGAAATTGAATATTCTTGAGATAGTGAAACCAGTGGAGACTGTAGAGGTGGTGATTGATCCAGATGCCGCTACAGCGGAAGAAGGTCATTTAGTAGAGGATGGACAGGTGATTGCAGTGGAGCGAGCCGCCATTCCAGATGAAACCTCAGAACAGGTGACCCGCTGGGCAGCTGCACTGGAAGGGTACCGCAAGGAGCAGGTTCGACTGAGCATCCCCTATGGTATGCATTTTTTACTAGTGTTTTTCTATGCAGTAAACTGGTACAAAATACCTTTAAAAAGCTCTAGGATATAGTAGAGTCAGCTATTTAACACATTTTTGTGTTTTGTCCTTAAAGGGACACTCCACTTTTTTGGAAAATGCTCATTTTCCAGCTCCACTATAGTTACATTTTTGATTTTTACCGTTTTGGAATCCATTAAGGCGATCTCCGGGTCTGGCGGTACCACTTTTAGCATAGTTTAGCATAATCCATTGAATCTGATTAGACCATTAGCATCACGCTAAAAAATAACCAGATAGATTCAATATTTTTCCTATTTAAAACTTGACTCTTTGGTGCCCAAAAATTGTTTTCTGCTATTGAAAGTTACCAAGGGGACTATTTTCAGGCACTGCGTAATATCATCACCAGAATGAGAGTAGTTCCTAGCCATATCGGCCTAGAAAATCGCAACTTTAAATTTTCAGTCTTTCTTAGTACATGATGTAACTACAGAAGAGTCAAGGTTTAAATAGGAAAAATATCGAAACTCTTTGGTTATTTTTGAGCGCGATGCTAAATGGTCTTACCAGATTCAATGGAGTATGCTAAGCTATGCTAAAAGTGAAAGCGACAGACCCGGAGATCAGCTGAATGGATTCCAAAAAGGTAAAAATCAAATGTTTAACTCTAGGGGATCTGGAAAATTAGCATATTTTCAAAAAAAGTGGAGTGTACCTTTAAAGCTTACAAACTGAGTAGGTTATTATTATATTATATTATTACATAACATTATTTACTATTTATATTAATGACTATTATTATTGCCAGATGATGTGATGCATCATGAAATCTGAAATTTAGACTAAATTTGATTTGATTTAGACTTTATTCTATCTATTGTATATTGACCAAATGCACATGCATAATACTTTGAATGTTTTGCTTTTTATATTACTGTTACATTCTGTGCTGTGTTTGTTTTTTAGATCCAGTCCAATGGACCGCAGATCAGGTAATCCACTGGGCAGTCTGGGTGATGAAGGAGTTCGGCATTGAGGAAATGGAGGTCGGAGGTATTCATATTCCCGGCCGGCAGCTCTGTGCTTTTAGTCAGGATGAGTTCCTCCAGAGAGTGCCAAGCGGAGAGATACTTTGGAGCCATCTGGAGCTGCTACGCAAGTGTAAGTTTTAGGGAGTAAACAAAGTATGCGTCTGAGTGGTGTGTATTTCCCAATGAAACAATCCAAATATTTGTTTAGCTTTTCTGCAACATCTCTTAAATGCTCTGTGCAGATGTACTTGCAAGTCAGGATCAGAGTCAAGACGCTACAGTCACCATTGATCAACGTAAGTAGATCTGATGCCTGCCCAATGTTCAATTTAACCAACAAAAATGCTTTAAATAACTGAGTCTACACGTGACTGCTGCTGTTTAGGAAGCTTTTTGTCCCCAGGTGATACTTATGCTTTCATTATAATATTCGGATGAAAAGAGCATGTGTTTACACAGTTTCTTGATAATCTCCAGCTGTACAGATCATTCCTGCCCCTGTGCAGCAGGCCACGCCCACAGCCATTAAGGTTCTGAAGCACAACAAAACCGCCCGAGCCCCCCGTATCTCAGGAGAGGAGCGCAGCTCGCCTGGCAACCGCACGGGTACACACTCATTCATGTTGTCATTTCAATAACACGTTTTATTTGATCAGCGTATGCTACTCATAAACATGTTGAAACACGCAATATAAGGGGTGTTTCCAGAAACATTAAATGGTGTAAATAATACCAATCCCAACTCAAGTGGATAGGTATCAGCTCTTAAATTTTTTATTTTGGTCAACGCTCATAAACACATCATGTTTATATTAGAAAATTTTCATTTGAAAACTCGAGCACCCTTTTGTATCGATTGTGTTGTGTGCCCTCAGGTAATAACGGTCAGATCCAGCTGTGGCAGTTTCTCCTGGAGCTGCTCACGGATAAGGACTCCCGGGATTGTATTTCCTGGGTGGGTGAGGAAGGCGAGTTCAAGCTCAATCAGCCTGAGCTGGTAGCTCAAAAATGGGGTCAACGTAAGAACAAGCCCACCATGAACTACGAGAAGCTAAGCAGAGCTCTCAGGTACGGGTACATCATTTCCTCTTTCCACTTTAGAAGGAAATTATTTTGTTTTGGAGAGATGTCTTTAGCAGGGTTCCCACGGGTCCTTGAAATCCTTGAAAGTTTGTGAATCTGGGGATAAACATTCAAGGCCCTGGGAAGTTTTTGAAAATATACATACATCGATACAGGTCACTGAAAGTGCTTGAATCTATTTTATGCAAGAAGTTTTCTGGGAAAAAAAATCCATATTATTCCCTGTGTAGTGTAGGATAATATCATACAAATTTTAGACTTTTTAAGCACACATGCTAAACTGTTCGCTTTAAATGCTTATATCTTCTGTATGCGAATGTTGATTTATACCAAAATGCTTTTTTGCATAGTTATGTTTGACACATGAAAATGTCTCTGGTTACGTATGTAGCTGTTGTTCCCTGAGAAGGGAACGAGACGCTGCGTCTCCTTTGCCATACTTCCTGTGTCCCTGTAACACCGTCTTTGGCAATATTTCTGATAGCGATATACTTCATGACTTCCGCTGCACCCTGTCTTTGTCGTTAAGCCTCACCATTGGTTGAATTTGATATACACATTCAGACGCATTTACCCCTGGAGGTGTCCCCAAAGTGTCATTACAGTGACGCAGCGCAAGTTCCCTCGAAAGGGAACTTTAACAATGTATCTTAAAAGGTAACACGATGCTCTCACTTGAAATGTGTCCCAACATTAAGTCCTTGTATTAGAGGGCATTGGACCTGGAAAGTCCTTAAAAAAGGTCCTTGAATTTGAAGTTAACTAAGGTGTGGGAACCCTGGATGTGTATGTTCTGATCTGTTTATTCATTGATCCCAACTTCTCTTCACAGGTACTACTATGATGGAGACATGATCAGCAAAGTGCAGGGCAAGCGCTTTGTCTACAAGTTTGTGTGTGACCTGAGGACTCTGATCGGATACAGCGCCGCAGAGCTCAACAGTCTGGTGACCGAGTGCGAACAGAAGAAACTCGCCCGCGTGCAACTGCACAGCCTCGGACAGCCCGGCCACACAGTCACATTGGCCACGGCTACAGGACAACCCGTCACCACAGTCACTTTGGCTGCAGCGGCTTTAGAGAAAGACTGTTAAGGCGTGGCTTATTACTTCCAGCCAATCGGGAGACAAGGTTGTGATGGGAGAAAACTGGGTTGATGCTTTGACTTTGGGACGGGTGGGAGAGAGCGGGTTTGTAAGCAGATGCGCGCTTGGTTACGATTGGGTATGTATGTATGTGTCTATAAAATGCTTGGAGCGAGTGAATGCATGTGTGTGTGTGAGAGAGATAAAGTACAGATGATTACGTATGGGCTTTCAGTTTTTGTATGCTTGTTCTCTGACTGCAGGGTAGCATTGACTATATTTCCATTGTATATACTCTGTTTTTGATAGCCACGTGGGCAGTGTATTTTGATATTTTCCATTTGTAAAAGATCCTTTCTTTTTTATTTTGAGTGTCTAATTCCCTCAAGGTGAGGTACTTTTTACTGGCCACCAGAGGGCAATAAAGAGACAGTTGGTTTTTTGAAGATTTCTTGCAGAAATATTCTCATCAAGTGGAAAACGAAGGAACACTTGTATTGTTTTTTTGGCCATAGATATGTAAAAAGGCTAGATGTGTTACGACGGAGTCTCTAACGTCATCACCTGGCGGCCATCTTAACACAGGCAGCTCATTCACTCGTAGCATTGAGTTTTAATTGTGCAGGTACTTTTAAATGACCATTGCTCAATTTTCTACCAATTTTCAAACGGTTTGGTTTCTTACGTATTAACGTGGCTATAATTCTGGATGCTTTAACTTGTTTCATGATATTTTTTTGTATAAGTATGCAGTGGCATAGGTACAACTTTGATGTTTATAACAAACCAAACCGTTTGAAAATCGGTAGAAAATTAAGCAAGTCATAGTCATTTAAAAGTACCTGCACCATTAAAACTCAATGCAACGAGCGAGCGAGCTGCCTGTGGTAAGATGGCCGCCAAATGCAGACGTTCCACTCAATTGGCCAGCAGCGCGGGCGAGACATCTAGCCTTTATACATATCTATGGTTTTGGCCATCAAACACCACATCACAAAGAGTTGTATGTACATTCAAAACTTTATTCATGGGTTACAGTTTAGAAAGCTTTCTCCCTTTCTAAGCCAATGATTTTAATAGATACACAAGGAAAAAGTACAGAAAGAGCTTTCGCTGTTCCCCACAGACACTCATCTCAAAGAGTATCCACTAATCAGCACAACATCAGATTTTATAAGTACTTCTATACAGGAAATAATGAGCTGTGTGCACTGTGAAGCACAATGTTTGAATCATTTATTGGCTGTGTCTCATAGGATTCATCTTATCTTACAACAGCTGACACATTTCCATTCAGTTTCCAATCCCTAATCACTTTCAAAATAACACGGTTGATCTGCATTAACTTAAATTACCGTTCACACACTCATTCTTCCCGTGGGTCACATGCTCTGGCCTGTAAGGTGCTATGAGATACTTATGTGAAATGATAAAAGGTGTCCCAAAATGTGTTCGTGAATATCACAGACACTGGGGATACAAAGGGGAATGTGGGTCAAAAATTACACAATCCAAAATGGTGGATATTTCTGAAGCAAAATCCCACCACGTCGCACCTTCCCAAATTCCAGCCCCATACCAAATCCCGACATGGAATAAAATTTCATGAGGCAAACTCTTTAAAAAATGCGAAGGATGTTAAAATGCGGGCTAACGTTACACGTCATGATACAATACATACATCTTTTGCAGCCCCATGCAACCGTTTTAAGTGTGTGTGGCATGGTCCAGAAAAAAAGCACACACTTGAATTAAAGCATGAAGCCAAGCAGATTTTTTTTCACTTGTTTCAAATTATGTGTGATCACAAGAAGACACTTAAATGTACAATCCAGCTAAAATCTCTACACAAGAGTGAGAGAGAGAGAGAGGTCAAAATCTGTGCCTGGATCCAGAACCTTCTCTCCCTAATAATTGCCATGCACTATATAGGTACAGCTAAGTTTCCGCCTTAGTTCAATAGATATTACACACAAAATAAAAACAAACATTAATTTCTTATCTCCATAAATGTTTTGTACATTTTTGATTTTTACTTTGTACAGAATAAAACGCATGGAATGACATTACTCCTGAAATGGAAAGTTTCAACAATGAGCACGTGATTTGGATTAGTTTCATATAGCCATGGCACTGCATCATCTGAGTGCCCACATCATTTCCGAGGAGGAACAAAAATGAGGAACAAAATCATTAAAGGGGAACAAAATTGTCTAGGAAACCTTACGGGTGGTAAAATGACGAACGAATGTGGATAGATGAGAAGACGTCAGAAGACACTTGATTCACCGCACAGTGATGTGATTGACAGATGCGAGAGCATGACATGGACGCGCGCAGATCTGAGCGACAGATGGCTGGATGGGCGACACTGACACGTCACTTTCAATTGGATGAAATGGAAGCCACTCAAATCTCCATGGTGACAAATGGTGCGTATGAGGGATCAGTCTGTGTTCTCTGTCCTGATGCAATGGGTGATGGTGTTTTTTTGGAAGGGGGGGGGGTTGTAGGGTTTCATGGTGCTTTAGTTCTGCATCTGCTCAAAGAACTTATAGGTGGGGTTCTCATAGCCGTTCTGCTGCATCTTAGTGAGATGACGCTCCTCAGGGGTCACCGCTGCATCCACCTCGATGTAAAAACACGTCATCATTTAAAGCATTTGTGTAGAAACGGATTTATATTGAATCTATGCATGAATCTTCTGTCTCACCTCGATGACTCCATGGTGAATGGATGTATACTGCTTCTTCCTTAACATAACGAGGGTGATAACGATGACAGTAGCTATCACAACTCCGCCCACCATCAGACCAATGATAGCTCCCTTATTAGAGCCCATGTCTTCCGCAAGGAACATCTGCTTAAACACAAACATGGCAATTACATTGTGTAATATATACAATCAGTGGCTCTTCATTGGTTATCATCTGAAAGGAACCCAGCTGCTCCGAATTGCTTATTGCACACAAGTTAACAAAAATGTGACCAAGCAATAACAAATCTAATGCATTGTAAATATATACAGTACTGGGCAAAAGTATTAGGCCACCATCAGAATAATTGTTTGTGCAATGGTATAGTGGTATAATAATGATATAATTATATACAATATGTAATTATTTCTCAGTATGGACAAATATTGTAATACAACCAGAAAATACAAGAAATTTGTATGCATGCCGTATTAAAAAAACCCTAATTTCTAATTCTAACCTAAGGACTTTAATCTCCTCAAGAGTTCAAGATGTGCTTACTGCCAAGAGAGGTCACACCAAATACAACATTTTGCCAGAAGAAGCCATTTTGTTCATGAAATTGTTTTTTTTATTTTGTCTACATATTTCCTGTATTTTCTGTTTGTATCTTAATAAAATATGAGTGAAAAATTAATACGGCTGGTCTCTGCTAAAACAAGCTAGTGGTGTCCTAATACAGCATACACACCAAACGCCAAATTCAACGACTTGCGCGAGTAGATTACATACAAAGTCAATGGAAAGATGCAAATATACGTAAACTTGCGCGAGGTAATGCAAATGACGTGAATTTGGCGACGTGAAAACATGCAGTATTCGCATCTTCGCGCAAGCTGAAAAATTTAACTGAAGTGAAAAACTCGCATGAAAAGAGTTAAATCCCACGAGTACTCTAGAGCGTGGAACACAATGCTTCACGTTAGTGTGTACGCAGCATAATGGGACATACACACAAAACGCGAATTCAACGACTTGTGCGAGTAGATTACTTACAAATCAATGCAAAGACGCAAATAGACGCAAACTTGCACGTGATGAATGACGCAATTGGGTAGCCTGATTGACGTGAAAAAATGCGCTATCCGCATGAAATGCATCTTCGCGCAAGTTGAAAAATTCAACTGAAGTGAAAAACTCACATGACAAAAGTTAAATCATGCAATTAATCTTGAGCGAGAAACACGATGCTTCGCGTTTGGTGTGTACGCAACATAATGGGATGTACACACCAGTGGTGGCTGGTGACGTCTTTTTTTGAAGCGCACGATGCGAAGTTCGTCACAACATGTATGTAGCTTGTCATGTGTGTGGTTCGTCATTTCAAAATATGTGTTTTGCACTTTGAGAGATCGTGTGTGCATCACGTGTCATGCCTTGAACTTGAACTTGAAAGGAGACGCTCGCGTGTGCCAGATACTCGCACAATCTCATGCATAATCAGAGTTTACTGTTAAGGAAGTGTCTTGCGTGTATTTAAGTAACGTGAGCGTCTCTTTTATCATAAACGGTTTTGACGTGTCTCCAGCAGGCACTTACTTTGACAAAACACGCGATGCACACAGGATCTCTCCACACGCATGACACATACCTTGGAAAAGGGAACCACACACGTGACAATCCGAACACTTATTTTGAATTAGCGCATCCTCGGAAGTGCAGTCACGAGCCGCCACTGGTACACACTAAACACAAATTAAATGACTTGCGTGAGTAGATTACATAAAAAGTCAATGCAAAGACGCAATCTTGCACAGGATAAATGACGCAATTGGGCAGCGTGATTGACGTGAAAATCGCACGTTGAAAAATTCAACTGAAGTGAAAAACTCACATGACAAAAGTTAAATCCCGCGATTAATCTAGACCGAGGAACACGATGCTTCGCGTTCGGTGTGTACTCAGCATTATGTGGCCTACACAGCAAATGTGAATTGAACGATTTACTTAAATAGATTAAACACAAAGTCAATGTAAAAATGTGAATAGGCGAGAACTTGCGCAAGGCAATACGAATGACGTGAATTGGGCTGGGCCTATTCGCCTCAAGCACCGTTCAGACCAGCAGCGACTTTCTCGCTGTGTGCTGCCTGTCTCTTTCAATGAGGCGTTTCTAAATTTAGTTGTAATAAACAAATGAGTGCCGCCCACTCCAGTAACTGATGAGAGAAGGATAACGTGAACTTCACAGCTTTGCTCCCATTGGTAGTCGCTTTGAAAAATCGCTCATCATTTGCAGAGTTAGACTTTTCTTAACTTTCTCACGTCACTGGACACGGCCATCCGGTTGGCAACAGCCACTTTCGCTCGTGCCGCCAGAAGTTGCCAAGCTTCCATTGAAATGAATTCGATTGTGTCTATCTACTAGTCGTTGGCAGTCTGAATGGGGCGTCAAACAGGTCTTTGCGCAAATTAAAAAAATTCAACGCAAGTGCAATATTTGCATGACACAAAGTTAAATCCCACAAGTAATAAACACAATGATTTAGTTTTTTGTATCTCTAAGATAGCTATGCATGTCTTACATATAGATGTAAGGTCAAGTCAATGTTATACATATATATATACATATATATATATAGTGCTTTTCACAATTGTTTAATTGTTTCAAAGCAGCTTTACATGAATAAAACAGTAGCAGAGTACAGTGGCTAAGATTAAACCGTACTAGTGAACGTATTAATAATTGAACGTATAAAATAGAGTTCAAAGGTAAGCCAGTGTCAGCTGTCTTCCTAGGGGTCGAAATTTTTTTATTTTATCTGTGTAAATCTTCATACCAGTCTCTTGTCCCGGACATCATATCCAGCGTTGTGTCTTTCCTCAATGTCCAGACGAACTTTTGGAATCTCTTAAAACACAGATGTATAAACAGATGCGTTAGACATGTAAGCTAAGCCAACAGAAAACCACAGGCAAATCACAACTTACCAGGTCTTGTGGGCAGACCCCTATCTGGAATTGGACGAGCATCTACGGGTTCAACTAAACAAGACAGAAAGCTGTTTAGTCTGGTGCAAAATTAAACATTTATAATACTGACTATATAACTCTCCAAAGTACTTTACTGTGATCAGTTACTTAATAATGGTACTCAAGATTAACATAAGACAAGGAGAAACAGCATGACCTTATCTGTTAAGTCTGCTAAGCTTGTGTACTCCATTGTGGTGGCATTGATCGTGAAGCCATTGTAATGTTTAACATGATTGTCAGTGTTGGCCTGGTTGAAGCTTTCAGGGTGGATGAAGCCCAGACCGTCTTGCTCTGGTGGCAGGGTGTCCAGTGGGGTGGTGTTCTCAGGCAGGTCGGGCATTAGTGCGTCGTTCCCATAGCTCACCCTCATCTTGCTCTGGAGGGAGGACAGCTGTTGGGTGACTTCCGCCTGGTCACGCTGTATCAGCAATGCTGGAGAAAGAGATGATAAGAGACCCCCTAAATAATGACTTCTGATTGGATGCTAGGGCATTGCTAGTGTTGCTAAGCGGTCGCATGTCATGTAATGTAAAAATGCATTTTGGACTCACCCACTTGGTCCTGAATTTCATTAGCCACTTGTGGAACCTTGGACAGGTAGCTCACGGATTGGTTCATACGTTCTTCAATTACACGCAGATGGGTCATCACCTGTAAGAACAAGGGGACAGACTGAGGGTGTCTACTTATTTTGTTGCCCATGATGTAAGCAGGGACGAAGCAGTTGATTTAGGCTTACAAAGGGGCGAATCTGAGATGCCTTTTTGGGGTCGACCTCTCGCACATGCTCGAAGTGTTTGAGGGTGTGCTGTCTGTCTTTTTGCTCCGCACGTATGTACTTCTTCAACAGATTGAGGATCTGCCGAGGCTGGGTAAGACGTAGATGTTGTTGCAGACAAACATTACATTAGCTATAAGCAAACACTCAGGGAAATTCACTTAAAATAAATTGTGACCCTGCAAGTGAAATCCAGGCTTTCTTATCCATACATGTATTCGTGGTGCTTGTCGATGTGCATTAGCGTGCATTTACCCGTGGTTGGTCAGATTGCAAAGCACTAAGGTAGCTTTCCAGGGCCTGACGGCGTCGGTCATTCAAGAGAGCTTCCACTCGTGCCATATGAGTCTCCACCAGCTGCTGTCTCTCACCGGCCGCTTCCTTCTCCAATGCCTCCACCCTCTCCTGGAAGCGCTTTAAAAATAGACATAGATGAATGAACACAAAGCCGAAGGCTTTCATTTCTCCTAAACAATAAAAGCACAGTGACTTAATCTCTGATTCAATTTTAACTGTATAATTTCCCACTAAATCTGTATGTATCAAACCATGACCCTGCAAAGTGCTTTTATATAACCATGCTAGAAACCACTATATTATATTAACAATGTAATGGCTATATAACAAAGTAATGGCTGTTTGCTTTCCAGCTGCTTTGCAATGCTTATGAACATATCCCAAATGTACCATAACAGCTCACCTGAATTATGGTTTTCTTATCGGCACGAGGAAGATTCTTAGCCTGCCTCTCTGCCTCCTCCCATTCTCTCATCACCTGTAGAAAAAAAAGACAAGAGTCTGAATTCTGAATATAATTATTTTGCTTTTTCCCAGCTCTAGTACGGCTGTCACAATATGCTTTTATAAGAGATGCCTTTGTCCCACCTCTGACATTTTATCTCTGTGTTTGGCTTCCAGGCTCTCCTTTGCTTTTTGAAAGCGGGTGTGCTCGTTTATATCTCCTGGTGCTTCCAGGTAGCGATCCACTGCATCAGCAGGGCTCGGGGCCATGGTGGGCACTGGAGAGAGTGAAAAATCTTACTGACTTATAGCCAAACAACAGATAAACATAAGAAAAAATCTCGCTTACGGTAAAGAGAGACATTTCATTCTGGGAAAGAATGGTTAGTTTGGGTGCAAAAGTTGGTTAGCAAAGACTGAAACATTTGCGTGAGAATGCTTTTGCTAAACATTGCACAAAAATATCCATGCTTAAAAACCATTATGAATATTGGCAGCATAGTAATTCTGTTTATACACAATGGCTCTAAGGCCTGGTTTGGGATTTGTTGTCAGAATGACTTTAATTTTGGGGATTTGATGTTAGAATGACGTTGGGTTTTGACATCTGTCTGACATTGGGTTTTGATGTCCGTGCAACGTTGGGTTTTGCCGTCCAGCCGCCGTTAGGTTTTGACATCAGAATTACGTAGGGTTTTGACACCCGTCTGACGTTGGGTTTTGACGCCTGTCCGACGTTGGGTTTTGAAGTCAAAACAACGTTGGATTTTGTTGTCTGTCCTACGTTGGGATTGGCGTCAGAATGACGTTGGGTTTTGACATCAGTCCGACCTTGGTTTTTGACATCAGTCCGACCTTGGTTTTTGACATCAGTCCAATGTTGGGTTTTGACATCAGAATGACATTAGGTTTTGACGTCAGAATGACGTTGGGTTTTGATGTCAGATTGATGTTGGGTTTTGACGTCCATCCGACGTTGGGTTTTGACGCCAGAATAACGTTGGGGATTTGATGTCAGAATGACATTGGGTTTTGATGTGAGAATAATGTTGGGGATTTGATGTCAGAATGATGTTGGGTTTTGACATCTGTCCGACATTGGGTTTTGACGTCAGAATGATGTTGGGTTTTGACGCCCGTCTGACGTTGGGTTTTGACGCCTGTCTGACGTTGGGTTTTGATGTCCATCCGACATTGGGATTGGTGCAGAATGACGTTGGGTTTTGACATCAATCCAACGTTTGGTTTTGAAATCAGAATGAAATTAGGTTTTGATGTCAGAATGACGTTGGGTTTTGACGTCTGTCCAACGTTGGGTTTTGACGTCCATCCGACGTTGGGTTTGACCCGGTGTGCCTCATAAGTCTTCAAAAGTGTCACCCCAGTGACATTTTTGGCTTCAATTCATTACAATGGACGTCGCGTTGTCCATCTTTTTTACAGTCTATGGTTTTGACGTCCATCCAAGTTTGGATTTGATGTCAGAATGACATTGGGTTTTGATGTCCGTCCAACGTTGGATTTTGATGTCAGAATGACGTTGGGTTTTGACGTCAGAATAACGTTGGGTTTTGACTTCAAAATGACGTTGGGTTTGGTTTTGACGTCAGAATGACGTTGGGTTTTGACTTCAGAATGACGTTTGGTTTTGACGTCAGAATGATGTTGGGTTTTGAGGTCAAACCGACGTTGGGTTTTGACATCAGTCCGACGTTGTGTTTTGACGTCAGAATGACGTTGGGTTTTGATGTCAGAATAATTTTGGGGATTTGATGTTAGAATGACGTTGGGTTTTGACATCTGTCTGACATTGGGTTTTGATGTCCGTGCAACGTTGGGTTTTGCCGTCCGGCCGCCGTTAGGTTTTGACATCAGAATGAAGTAGGGTTTTGACACCTGTCTGACGTTGGGTTTTGACGCCTGTCCAACGTTAGGTTTTGACGTTAAAACAACGTTGGATTTTGCTGTCTGTCCTACTGTGGGATTGGCGTCAGAATGATGTTGGGTTTTGACATCAGTCCGACCTTGGTTTTTGACATCAGTCCGACCTTGGTTTTTGACATCAGTCCAATGTTGGGTTTTGACATCAGAATGACATTAGGTTTTGACGTCAGAATGACGTTGGGCTTTGATGTCAGAATGACGTTAGGTTTTGACGTCCATCCGACGTTGGGTTTTGACGCCAGAATAACGTTGGGGATTTGATGTCAGAATGACATTGGGTTTTGATGTGAGAATAATGTTGGGGATTTGATGTCAGAATGATGACATCTGTCCGACATTGGGTTTTGACGTCAGAATGATGTTGGGTTTTGACGCCCGTCTGACATTGGGTTTTGACGCCTGTCCGACGTTGGGTTTTGATGTCTGTCCTACATTGGGATTGACGTCAGAATGACGTTGGGTTTTGACATCAGTCCGATGTTGGGTTTTGACGTCAGAATGACATTGGGTTTTGACGTCAGAATGACGTTGGGTTTTGACGTCTGTCCAACGTTGGGTTTTGACACCCAGCGACATTTTTGGCTTCAATTCATTACAATGGACGTCGCGTTGTCCATCTTTTTTACAGTCTATGGCTTTGACGTCCATCCAAGTTTGGATTTGATGTCAGAATGACATTGGGTTTTGATGTCCGTCCAACGTTGGATTTTGATGTCAGAATGACGTTGGGTTTTGACGTCAGAATAACGTTGGGTTTTGACTTCAAAATGACGTTGGGTTTGGTTTTGACGTCAGAATGACGTTGGGTTTTGACGTCAGAATGACGTTTGGTTTTGACGTCAGAATGATGTTGGGTTTTGAGGTCAAACCGACATTGGGTTTTGACATCAGTCCGACGTTGTGTTTTGACGTCAGAATGACGTTGTGTTTTGATGTCAGAATAATTTTGGGGATTTGATGTTAGAATGACGTTGGGTTTTGCCATCTGTCTGACATTGGGTTTTGATGTCCGTCCAACGTTGGATTTTGATGTCAGAATGACGTTGGGTTTTGACGTCAGAATAATTTTGGGGATTTGTTGTTAGAATGACGTTGGGTTTTGACATCTGTCTGACATTGGGTTTTGATGTCCGTCCAACGTTGGATTTTGATGTCAGAATGACGTTGGGTTTTGACGTCAGAATAACGTTGGATTTTGATGTCAGAATGACGTTGGGTTTGGTTTTGACGTCAGAATGACGTTGGGTTTTGACGTCAGAATGACGTTTGGTTTTGACGTCAGAATGATGTTGGGTTTTGAGGTCAAACCGACGTTGGGTTTTGACATCAGTCCGATGTTGTGTTTTGACGTCAGAATGACGTTGGGTTTTGATGTCAGACCGACATTGGGTTTTATGTCAAGCTGATGTTGGGTTTGACGTCAGAACGAAGTTGGATTCTTATGTCTGTCCGATGGTGAGTTTTTACATCAGTCCAACGTAAAGTTTTGAAAAGAGATGCACAAATATGAATTTTTTTCCACCGATACCGATAGCTGATTATTCACACTGATATCTGCTGATAACGGTAGTTTAAATTAAACTTGCATTAAATAAATTCTGAAGATTACATACATATCTGAGTTATATTTATTCATATAATGACCATAATATTGAACATAAAGCTAGTGATGTTTCTTTAAATTTTTTCATTTGCATTTTCCTGTTGTCTTTTGGTTGACAGGATATATCAGCCATGATTATTGGCTATTAAATGCTGGGTTTTGATGTCAGTCCGACATTGTGTTTTGAGATCAAGTCGACATTGGGTTTTTACATCAGTCCGATGTTGGGTTTTACAGAATTACAGTGCTACCATTGGGGACCATCTTGCCTAGGGCCCCACCACCCCACGAGCCATCCCTGTTTCTAAATATAGACCAACCTGATCAACATAGCTATTTTCTTGGGTGGCAATTTCATATTTATTCTTATAAAACTGTTAGTCCTTGATTGATCACTTGATTCCGGTATGGGGTATTGGTTTAAGACAACTTTTATGAAAGGCTTTCATCCACTCAACACGGCATCTTTACAATAAATGCTTGTTAGTTTGATATTTTTTAATGTAATGTTATACATCTGACATATTTTAGTGTGGTGTAAGTGTCCACATAAGTGTAAGTGTGTTTGTGTGGTGTATTGTGTAAGGCTGCTGTTACAGTTTCTGACGGCCAGCATGCGGGGAAAGTCATACTGGCTGTGAGGAATATGCCCTGTCAGGATGAGGGCGGCTCTGCTTGTCACTTTCCCACAGAGCCCGCATTGTGCTTAACCGAGTGGAAACCGCCCACTGAACCACTGCCACTGACTGGTCTAACCAGAGACCGACTACAGTGCGGATCACTGACCCACACACAAAGATAAACACAGAAACAGAGAGAGAGATGGGGCGAGTACAGACAGTACTGCAGTATTCAGCAAATTAAGAAATTAACTTCCTGACATGCAGGTGCTCTCAGAAGGTCAAAAGAGACAAATGACAAGAACCAGACACACATTCTCAGCATTGCATTGGTCAGTATGTGCAACCAGTATCTTAGGTTGTTAACTAAAACACAGACGGACAACTACAGAATGAAAAGCAGTGTTTCACACAATACTACATAAAATAGAACGTATTGTAAATGTAAACGATAAACGTTCTTGAGTGAGACATGAAGTTAATGTTAACATTAAGCTATTATGATTTTTGCTTCAGTAGTTCAGATGTAAACTCAATAATAACTTTTGACATTGTGAGATATTTTTGAACAACTGCAAAGGCGTAAATTACAAAGAACGACTTTGCTTCAGTTCGTATGTGGGTTGCATTGCCTCACTTTCAATTTGCAAGATCATTTGCACAAAATATAATTTATTCAGTGGTGGTGCAGTGGAGAAGACATTGACAGAGAGTTTAGGAAAGGTTTCAGAGTGTTAAACTAAAACTAGATGATCTATCTAGCATGGTCACCTCGAATGGACCTGTAATCCATGCGTACTAAAGCATCCAGCCATCTGCTGAGGCGAGCTTACGGGTTTAGCACAAATAAAGCAGCGTGAGGAAAAAAGAGAGGATGTGCGGAGAGATAAACTGCCTTTCGGGAGACGTCTGGACTTACAGACACTGCTGCTGCAGACAGCCATGCAGTACTCCACTGATTCAAAGTTATTACGGTTGCCCCCGCAGCCCCCAAAGGTGAAGGGGGCGCATCGGCCCGTCTCCGCCACAAAATACCAGCGGGGCAGCTTGGCACGGCATGGCCCTGTCCGAGCGGGGGCCCAGCACACCGCTGGAGGAGAGACACTTACATGCTCATATATTAGATCATCAATAACACTTATATTTCACACTCATCAAGCTTTGATGATAACACTATTAATCTAGATTTTATTTATGCATTTATTTTGCTTTATAAAGTTTTTTGGTCTTTATTTAATTATAAATGAGAGTCCACTAAGGTATTCTGTATCAAGATTCGTAAACACCTTCGAAGTCCTATGGATTACATTTGATATGTAGTCAATATGCTGATATGGTATGTTTAATGTCTTACCAGTATGTGTACACTGTAAATACAATTGCCTAACAATACTAATGAGATCCTTTTGTAAAACGGCACGGCCCTAACTAGTCTCACCTCGCACAACCTCCTCTATAGACTCTGTAGTGGTAGTGGTGGTGGTTGTCATGGCAACGTTGGAGGTCTGCTCACTGGTGTCTTGTTCTTCGGCGGTATCTTCGTCGTTCTCATCGTCCTCATCTTCGTCATCTTCGCCATCCCCGTCCTCATCGTTTTCCCAGGCCTCCTCTTCCTCATTTTTTATATCCTCATCATCCTCTGTCATCGCAGGTTCTGGCTTGGTTGGGGCCTGTTCTCTCAGCACACTGTGAAAACGAAGACATCATGACCATGGCCGTAATTTTAAGTACAATTAGTAAATGTACTATTTTCACACACAAATTTTGTAGCTAATATACCAATATACCAAATTTGTCTGCAATAACCTGCACGCGCAGAATGAGATGTGCCTGTCAGTTTAGGTGCCGTTCACCCAGTGTTGCCAGATATTAGTATGAAAAACAAACAAAAAATAATAGACCATAAAGAACAAATTAAGTTCAAACCTTGTCTTTCAAAAAAATCATAGAAATCGCCAACCTTCACTTAACTCCTTCCCCTGCCATTGACGAGTTAACTCGTCAATTATGAGAAAACGGTTCCCTGTCAATGATGAGTATTTCCGGCTTTCCGCAATACTGCTATTATCCACCAGGTAGTCTCGCGTGTCTTTCGCTGTTTTTCGCTGCTTTTTCTGGACAAAGCCCGCCCACGAGCTGTTTGACCGACATGTCAAACATCCAATCACAGTTTGTTTCGTCTAGCGTCAAGTTTCGGACTCCCCACAATAACGAGCCGGCTGGCAACAAGTCAGTTATTGAAATAACCAGCCGCAACCGAATAGCATCTAAATAAACAACATTACTCACCATAGAACATTGTGCACTTTATCAATAGCCACACCAATGATATGCTCCCGTTAAATGTCTCTTTTAAAGCATCTCTCTTCACTTTGTAACACCCACAAGCAATTCAGGAGAACCAAACTTTTTGACTCCACTAACTGCCTCAAGCAAAACTCTTGGACGTCTTTTAGAGAGTCTATGCTGCGAACTTTGCATATTTTTGAGAATCCAATGTTTAGCTGATCATGATAACTGCTCATTATTATCCACGTGAACACATCTGATTCTCTTCCTCAATGGAACGCCGGAGCTTTGTTTTCCAGGGACTGAAACTAATCGCGACACTCGCGTCTCCTGGAAATCCGGTTTATTTCCACCAATCAAAGACGACTTTGACATTCCCACAGGGTTTCCAGAAAAGTGTACGAAAAACATCAGACGTTCAGCCAACAGTCTGTGGGCGTGACGTCTGAGGCTGAGACTATCCACCAGGTCTGCAACTTATGCAACCCGGCAGTAAAGGGCGATTTATAGTCGTGCGTAAGTTCTACGCCTTAGCTACGGCGTAGGCTATCCGTAGCATGTGCGTAGCTCTGCGTAGCCTGACGTGCACCTCGCAAAAATTTTAACAGCGCGTCAGTTCTATGCGGACCGCAAGCTCTGTGATTGGTCCACCACAACCCCTCCCGTCAGGTAAAAAAATACTGCCTACCAGCGGTTTCGCGTGTGTTTGCACGTCAACGCGGACGACGACGCAAAAGTATAAATGAATACCGACACGGAACCTACGCCGTCGGGGCTACGCCGTAAGGACCTATGCACGACTATAACGAGCCCTTAACGCCTCACATGAAAGAGTAAGCACTCCATGTAGATTAAAGGCATTAAACTTTTGTAAAAATGCTGGCACTGGCTGGCAACTTAAAAAAAAAAAAACGCTGGTGGGAAAAAGTTATTTGCTAAAACAATATGTCTAAAGAGGATTTTTAACAATGGGATCTGGCAACACTGGGAATTATGCACCTTGATGCCTTGAGTCAATCTCCGTCATTTTACACTAAACTATACAGTAAATTGTCCAAACTTAATTATATACGCAGATGCACGTTTTGAAAAACGAATTAGACATTCAGATTAGACATAAGAAAAATATACAGAGGTCCGGACCCCAGTGACCTTATAGCTGGCTACGGCCATAATCATGACGTAATTGTATAGAACTAAATGTCACTTTAAATTATTTTTTAATCCAATTATTTTACTCCCTAGAGACACAATGCATAATGTATAAATGCTAAAATATATAAACTTATTAATAGATGAATAATAGAGATAATAAATAATGCCATGAACCACATTAATTTTCACTTAAACAAATTTTTTTATGAAGAATCCCACTACCCAATATCCTGAGGAGAGATCCACCAATCACAAAAGGCGCTGTTGGCTTGGAAACAAGCAACAGGGGCTCAACATCAACCCCCCACCCTCCCACGAGGCCTTCCAAATGATGCAATCGAGTTTCAATGGAAACTGAATGGATTTGTTTACCTGCTGTCAGTGTACTCGGCCTCCTGGCCACCCCACCATACATCCGAGTTAGCCTCCTCCTGCTCCTCGCTGTCCATCTCCTTCTGCTCTTCAACAGGGCAGCATACAAACTCTACACCGCGGAAACGGTCGATGCCACATGGCAGAAGCATCCCGTAGTCGTGAAGATTCATGGAACGATCGCCGCAGGACTGCAGAGGAAATAATGATGCCAAAACGTGAGAGAGGTAAAAGATGCTGAGTCAACACAGAGCTATGTTCAGAACGCTGTCATGAGCAAAACAGAGGTACATCCTATTCACTCATAATGGGACTGTTTCACACACCATTATTTACATGCTTGTAAAAATGCTTGTGACCACTGACCTCTTTGGCCACTGTGTGCCAATGCAAATGACTTTCACACATGTCCATTCGCTCCTGATGGAGAAATTTGCACTTGTCTGGGACGAGCAGGGCATCGCTTACAAACTCCCCAACTAAAACAAACACACATTAACATATGAAGACAATTTTTTTTGTCAGACCTTTTAATGGATTCTGGCTAAAAAATGGTATTGCTGTTTGGCCTGAGGCAAGGATTAAGTGATTTGACACGGAGGTATTAAATTAACGTAAAGTACATGTCGAGAACATTTGGTTAATCTCATTTTTCATGGAGGTGGCATTGGGCGGCTTTTGCATCTAAGCTCCTCATATGCAGCACTTTCTCATGCATTCACAGGGTGTTTTAATACATCTATGCTGATGTGCAACTTTGAGAGCAAAATGCCCTAAGGAAATGTTGATACCATTATTGTTTTGTTATGAATTTTATCTTATCTGATGGAAAAGGCAAAAAAGCTAAATTGCATTAGTTTAATGTCCCAGAAAGGGAGATTATTATCGAAGACTTGTTGTGAGGAGATTATTGTTCATGTAAACATATACATACGCATATGCAAACATACCCAGGCAGCGGTAGGGAACCACAATGTGTGTGTGACTGCGGCATTGGTGGCGACCCATTTTACACCAGTTCTGGATACTGACAGGCTGGTTGGCCTCCACTACATTGGTAATCTGCAAGTCTGGGTAAACCTATAGGAGTGAAGTAAGAACGCAAGTTGTAGCTGTAGTTAACATGAAATGCCATTTGAAATGCATCTGACATCTTATCTAAAAATTATAGATCAGCATAACAATGGCCACCACTTTGCTCTTGGAAATAAATTCTGTCAAACCAAACCTTTTGTTATTACTCAGAAGCACTTTGGTTATTCATTGATTGCCGTTATATAATTGAGCTGTAATTCCTGAAGTAATCACAATGCAATAATGTTTTATAATCCATGTGAGCCATTGGCAGCACACACTGATACAAGCAGAACCCATTTGAATTAATTTGTAATTCTCTTTATACATGTCTATCATCACCTCTTGGCAGTACTGAAGGATGCCCTCTTTGGTTCCAATGCAGCTCTTGGTGCCAGTAGGATCTGGTTCCCACTTGCCACTCTGGACGTTGATGTGCATGTTGAGTTTCCCACAAAACATGGCCACCTGGGGCTCTGCCAACAAGCCCACTGAGTCATCTGATGGCACCTGCCAACAACACAATCAGCAAAGCAACATGAGGAACCAATCACGCAACCCAATGACGTCCATGAGAAAAAGGGCATCTTAAAATGTCGCTTGATAACAGCAGGCTAATTATCAGAATTTGTTAACAAATCCAGGCAAAATTTCAGTCAAATATTTTCAAATGCCTCCAACATTCAATAAAGTCCAACTGTGTATGATTTTGACAGAATCCTGTTATTTCTCCACTGAATAGTTAGTAGCAAAGCACAACAAACTGTCAAACCAGAAAAAAAATAAAATAAAAGCATCTAGTTTGACTATAATTTGGAGTGGTTGGTTAAATCAGGGTTTTCAATATAATTTTCTTGTACACTGGTTGACTATGCCAAACAGCAAATATGAATTATCAGAGATCCATAAAAGCGCCACTGCTAAAAAAAGGCAACGATGACTAACTTTAGCAGATGGTGTGGAAATTAATTCAGATGATGTTCAAAACCTGCCTGAACGCTGAACATTGGCATGGTGTGTACTGGGCTTAAGTCACAGCTAAAACTGTATGTAGCTTAAAATGCAAGTAATGCACATAAATTAACAGTAATCTGCAATGATCGACAATGTGAATTATGTAACGTCAGTTCATTGGTGAAAGCTTCACAGCTTCCGGTAAAGCTTTACAGTAAAAACAATCCAATATCTTAAAGTGGGGTAGATTAAAAAATAGAAACAAAAATAACTAGCTTCCGTTACCGGCTCAAAAAGATTATTAACAGCACCGGTGACAGCTAGCGATGTTCGTATGTGCTCCTCTGTCACACGCGCTCCAGTCAGACGAAGGACAGTGAATGAACGGACACACGTTGGCGCTTCATGAGAAATGCGTCGACACATCTTGTTCATTATATCACAATATCTGAGCTTTGCGATATTTCCTGTCACAATATTTCCTGAAGATTGTTACATGTTTTTATTTGAATCAGACCTTTAGATTAGCCTACCGGTGTATGTAGGTGATTTATAATACAAAAATCACATTACCTTTGCTTGCATAACCTGTTTATTTCCTTTTTGAATGACAACGTCAACATTATTGCTGTTTAATTACACCGGAAAATTCAACATGCCGGACAAAATAAATCGCAGATGAAGGGTTTAATATAGTTTAAAGTTTTAATCTCAGATTTGTTAATCTGCGTTTAAATTTAAATGGTGCAACACAACTCGAATTAAAATTAAACTGAGATCAACAAACCCTAGATTAGCTCTAAACTCTACTTAATTTAATCCTTGTTGGTGCAACCCACCCAAAGTTTTAAATGTGAATATTTCTACAACAAAATGGCGCGATACCCTCAGAAGGCCTTGTTTATCTTTCTGGAGCCATTTGGATTTATTTTGTTAAGGATGGATGCACACTTTTTTGGACTTGACGGACCCCGTAACTTTACATTTGATTAATTGAAAGATCTAAAATAAGATCTAAAACATTTTCTAAAATAACTGAAAATGTGTTCGTCTGAAAAACAATGGACATATGCACCTCAGACAGCTTGGGGGTGGGTAAATCATGGGTTTAATATCATTTTTGGCCAAACTATCCCTTTAAAGTCTGCGCTGAACACTGTGGGTTCGTGTTATAAAAACATTGTGCACTACATTAAACATTAGCCTACATAAATATGTTGTCAGTCAAGCATTGTCTTCTTAACGTTAAGTTGTTAACTAATTTGTAAAGTACATAACTTACTTGAAAGCTAATAAACAATGACTTCACAAGTTTCCCTTTTCAATACAACAGTCCAATATAACATTATTTTTGTCAAAACTGCCAATGATTCAATATTCGATATATATATATTGTTCTCTTTGTGTTTTAAAGTTAATTATAATAAGTAAAGTTTACTGTTTTAAGTTTATAGTTAAATTGTTAAACACACCTGCCTATATTACATTGTCACATCATTTTAAGTGTATGATCACCACATTTGTGAATGATCATTGCAAAAAAATTATTTTTATCTAGTATATACTGTAAACGTATATTGTATTCTACAGTACTGTAGTATAATATACTGTAGTAGTATGTGTGTACTGTACTATAATATACACATAAAGAATATCGGCCGATATATCGTTATTAGTCTTTTTTTACTCCCTAATATCTTTATCGGCATGGAAAAAAGCTTATCGGTCAGGCTCTACAGTAAACACCACTCATATCATTATAAAGCCCTGAAATACAAAAAGCTGAGTAAAGAAACAAATCCTCTATCTGAACTAGGGATGGGCGATATGGCCTAAAATCCATATTGCGTTATACATTGCAGCCTCTTGCGATAGCGATATGTATTGCGATATAATAATTTCAATAGACTCATTTCAGAACAGGTTATATAGACCCTTACAAAAGCCAAACTGCTAAAAAATTAAGTAAAAGTAAACCGTTATGGCCCGAGTAGTCTTGTTACCTCTCTTAGCTGGAACTTTTGCCTGACACACTCTACATCAGGGGTGTCCAGACTTTTTTGTGTGGTGATCTACTTTTAAAATGATAAAGCCGACAAGATCTATCTGCTAAAAAATACAGTTAATTATTTTTATACCACTAAACACTTTAAATGCTTGTGAGGACTATACTGCATATATATATATATATATATATATATATATATATATATATATATACTGCATGTTTCACAATTACTAGACCATAATGCCAATTTCGCGTGTGGAGCAGCAGTTAACTTATGTAACTTATGGCTTAAATCCAAATAATAGATGTTGCATCTGTCTTTTTCACTAGTTCCTCTGTTTCGCTGACGCTTACATCCATGTTTATTCGGCTGCAGCTCGTGGCTCTAAAGTTTGCGGGTAGATTGTGTCATCAACACGCATTATCGCGATAGTGCAATAGATTTAAAATCTCTATCGTATGCCAATTTTCTATCGTTTATATTGCATATCGTTTATATTGCCCATCCCTAATCTGAACTGATTCAGAGCTTCAGAACATCTACTGATACTCATCATCACACTGATGATCTGAACAAAAACAATACTGATAAACTTATTAAAGTTAACCAAATTATAACACAAATCAAACAAAATTACATCACTCAGTGGGAAACATAAACACAACAACAAAGTAAAATGCAATGTTATTTGACCCTGAAGAGAGATTACAGAATGGCAAACTATCTGTAAACGGTGACAGATAAAAAACTGAGATCCATCTTGAGCAAATACAGATTCAGTGGACACAAGCTCACTAGAGACGGGCAGACAAAAATATGGCTGCCACAGGAGAAGAGGATATACGCACTGTGACCAAAACCAAATCCAGACAAAGTAAACAGAGATTAGGACAATCTTCTACCAAAAAATAAACTGCATCAAGACATTTGAAAACCTACCGATCAATGAGAAAGATCTTTCTTTTAAAAGAACACATAATATAAAAGAAAATCAATCTGACCTGACTTAATGTCTCCATTATGTGATGTTTATTACTGCTTTATTCTGTTAGATCTTGTTTTTTGTTCTCTTTTTATAACTTACTATTTTAGTTGTATTTTTTAACTATATACTTTGTTTTATTTTTACTTTTATTTGCACTATTTGTCAGTGGTGGCCAATGACTTCTTTTTTTTTAGGGCGGACAATGCTTTTTTTGAGGGCGCACGATGCGAAGTTCGTCACAGGTATGTAGCCCATCATGTGTGTGGTTCACAATTTCAAAATATATGTTTGGCATCACGTGTCTTGTCAAAATAAATCCCTGCTGCAGACGCGTCCAAAGGCTTCATGATAAAAAAGATGCTCGCGTTTGCCAGATACTCGCATAATCTCATGCGTAATCAGAGTTTACTGTTAAGGGAGTGTCTTGCATGTATTTTGTGAACATGAGCGTCTCTTTTATCATAAAAGGTTTTGACGCGTGTGCAGCAGGCACTTATTTTGACAAAACACGTGATGCACATGGTTCACATGTTTCGCAACAAACACATATTTTGTAAACACAAGCAGCACACGACACTCCGAACAAATATTTTGAATTTGCGCCCCTCAGAAGAGCAGTCACGAGCCGCCACTGCTATTTGTATGCAGTCAAGCTGCAAATGCTATGGTAATACAAATATACAGTTTTTGTCATGCCAATAAAGCACACTTAAATCAAAAGTGAAAAATGAGAGAAAGAGAGAGAGAGAGAGAGAGAGAGAGAGAGAGAGAGAGAGAGAGAGAGAGAGAGAGAGAGAGAGAGAGAGAGAGAGAGAGAGAGAGAAGAAATAATAATAGTAGCTGTCCTCTCTTGTGTTATTTTGGCCTGGTCTCGACCCAGTCTTTCACAAAAGGTCCCCTACTAACAGGCCCACCCGTTCTATTCAACTGAGGGTGAGGAATTATGGGACTGTGGTGTTTTCCCCCTTTTGTCCTGGGAAACAAACAGTGGAAGTGCTGCTGTAACCTGCTGTCTGGAATATGCCTGTGTCATTAGTTGGATGAATGGATGATTTGTTTACAATTTAGTTTGGAGAGCGAGAGTGAAAGAGGGAGAGAAGAAAGAAAGAAAAGCTTTTCACAAATGGCTTGGTGGTCAGTGCAATAAAACATCTTTGTGTTACACGGCCATTTAAGCCAGAATACTGTAATTATGCGGGCCACAATACAGTAGTTAGCTCTTTAGAAAAAGCATATGTCATAAAACGTGACACAAAGCGGTCGTAACTATTGCAATGAGCTTTGACCCGTTAGATATTTACTATATGGTTTGCAATGGTGAACTACAAAATAGGATTTCTAACTTGGTACTCTGAATGCATATAGCCCTTAATGAAATGCTTTAACATTGACATTTATGAAAGCTATCTGCGAATATCAATTTCCTGAAATAGCACCTCAGACAGGTTGTCATAGCATCTCAAGATCTACATAACTTTGTATGCAGCATTTTATAGTCATTTAACTCAACAAATGGCTTAATCTTTAAGGTAGGTTTCTCATTACCAACGGCTTCAACTACCAATGGGGTCGTTTTTGTAGTTCTTAGAAGACATAATTTAAAACATTCACAATGTTTACATGTTCTGCTGACATTTCCCTCTCAAACGGAGGGGACCTTTTCAGATGAAAGCTGAATGAAAACAGATTTCAACATTATAATTACCTAAGCAAGAGACCTTTTAGGAAAACAACTTGTTGACGGTTATAGTGACCAGTAAAGAGGTGAGAACACAAACATGTTAAGCTTGTTCTGGCACACAACTTACAAGCAACACATTTCATGAATATCTCCTTATGTACTACCATATTGGTATCATCATATACCTTTTATCAGGGTTTCCCAAATGTTTCATTCTACGCCCACTTACACAGGTTATCTATCTCAGGATCCACCAAAATATTTTAAATGTAAATAATACACATTTTTGTAGTTATTACTATATAGAGAGTGTAGTTATTACTTTCCTTGTCATTGTATGAATTTAATTTAATTGCAATACCAAAGCACCCCATGGTAAGATTTCAAAATCATTTTCATTGCTAGTAATTAATTGGACTTATTTCATGTGTGTCGTGTCATTCACTGCACCCACAGCCAAGTGATTTTGCACGACCCACCTTATCCCACTGTGCCACCCACATGAAGGTCCCCAACCAGAGTTTAAAAACCTCTGCCGTCTTATATAACAAGTAGATATTGTAGAAATAAAATGATTTACAATATGCAATATGATAATACTTTAGGTTTGTAAAATTTGTTTTAATTATATTATATAATATTTTAAAACCGAAAATTAGCACATTTCACAATTTTTTTAAAGAAAGCATCACTCGCTCTGTCTTGCCAGTCTCTCTGCTGTCTGCATCAACTTAAAACTTTGATTAGCCTACATAACTTTGTTGAAGTATTAAACATTTTCAGCTATTGCATACCATTGTAATATGCATATTGCAGCTATTTCGTTCATTTCAATATATCTTGCATATAAATTAATCGGCAGTCTTGCTGACACACATTCTGTAAAAATAATACACTTGGTACTTAGTTTTAATGATTAGATACGTTAGTTACCTAATTGATATAGCATAAAAGTGGCATACCATGAAAAATAATTTGGAGACATTATTGAGTTAACTCTAAAATGCCCTTTGAACTTTTATTCAAAGTTCAAAGTATTTTTTTGTTCTGGAAATAATCTGTTAGAAATTATAGAAAATATAAGTTCAGAAATGGGAAAGATTAAGCTGTGGTTTGATAAAATTAAACTATGTTTAAATTGGGGAAAAACTAAATACATGATTTTTGGTAATTGTAAAAAGAATGAAAAGGTAAGAATATCAATTCAAGGAAATTATATAGAACGAGTTAATGAGATAAAATTTGTAGGTGTTATTTTGGATGAAAAATTGAATTGGAAAGATCACATAGTATATATTAAGAATAAAGTTTGTAAAAGTATTGGGGTCTTGTATAAAGTTAAAGATGTTTTAGATTATTCTACATTGCTGTTGAACAATTCCTTAATTCTTCCATACTTTGGTTTCTGCATAGAAGTCTGGGGTAATACATACCTGACTAATACAAAACCTCTGTTTTTGTTACAGAAAAAAGCTTCAAGGATTATTAATAAGTTATATTAATAGGCTATAGAGAACACACTAATAGTTTATATATAAAATCTGGACTTCTAAAATTTTAAGATCTGGTTGATTTGAAGATTTTGACTTTTATGTGGAAAGCTAAGCAGAGAGATTTGCCTATGGATATACAAAATGTATTTACTTTGGTATCAGAGGATTATGGTCACAGAAGGCAATATTACTTTAAAATTCTTTTTGCACATACCACACAAAAGCAGAGGTGCTTGTCCATTTATGGAGATAAATTGTGGAATACCTTGGACTATGAACTGAAATGCTGCAAAAGTGTTCGTAAATTTAAGAACCTGTATAAGTAAAATATTCTGGAAGGTTATAAAAAAAAAATGACGACTAATATGGTTAAGAGGATAATAATTAAATGTAAAGATATGTGGTATTGATAATTGTTGGTGGTTGTGGTAGGGGTTGATTCATTCATGTAGTTTATTTTTTAATTTTTTAATGTGCATACATAAGTGGCAGGTATTATAAGATTTTCTTCTTCTTCCTGTTTCATTTCTTTTTCGTTCATGTATGTTATGGATGAATGAGATGAAATAAAGTTATTATTATTATTATAAACTGGCATGCTATAAAACCATTATTGCTGTACTGTAGCTTTGCTATCAAGAAATGCTATTACAATAGTGGATAATTGCGCCTGGTTGTCAGGTTTATCATGCATTTCATATAAATATAAACACATAAATAGGTCAATATTAGGTAACATTGGCACATATAAAAGTAGAAGTAAAAAGGTAATATTCACTCAATTTATAAGAAAAAAAAAATATATATAATAATAATAATATATTATCAATACCAAATATTTCCCTATAATATCTCTGTTCCAATTGTCTTTTTAATGTTCACTGCAAGGAAATTTTTTAATAAATCTGCATTTCAGTAAATTTAGTAATTGGGTTAAAAATTGCAAACCTTTCATATTCTAATGTGCTATTTTGACACCCTGAGATTAACAGTGATTAGTTTTAAAGGTTAACCATCCTTGTTTTATAAAACTAGACATTTCTGCCCTTTTTGTAGCCTTAATGTAGAAAGTGCCTTTGCATTAGCGTTTGGATGAAAAAATGAAACGCCGCAGTTCGGTGCCGCCATCTTGCTTCTGTCAACTAATATCTCCTGTAATATTCCTCACTAAAACCCCCCGAGCATGAACCATACCCGCGTTAATGTATGTGATTTTTCAGCAGGCAAGTCGATATTAAACAACAAATTCCTCTATTAAACAATCGTTCACATATTATTTGCGCAAAAGAAACCACAGAGAAATGTGTTTCTGCTTTGATGCTTGAAAGGTTCAAGAGGGCCGCCGCCGGATTGCTGCCACAGCATTTATTCACCCAACATGGAGCTCTGCAATGATGCAGATGGGCCAAAGGTTTACATCTTTCCTCTGTGCATAAAAAGCGTATGTACTCTAGTCTGTTGTAAAACCCTGCATTGCTAACAAATGACACTTTGTCCCTATTCAAGAGCTGTCAGTCACGGATGTTTACATGCTTTCTTGCGCATCTGCATGTCAGACAATTTACCTCTAATCCACATTTACCTGATGTGCCTTAGAAATACACATCAGCATAACATTACCAGATCATCAATTTTTCTTAATATTTAACGTTGTAATGCCACGTTTCTTCCTCTTATGCAAGGCTACATTGTTTTCCTCTGATGAACAAACATATGCAATCTCTCTCTTTTAAAACAACCACAAGTGTGCCTCTCCAAAATATGCTAAAATTATGCATTGATATTCTGCATAGCATCCACTGACTGTACAATTATGCATAATATTCATGTAAACCATGCGATCCTCCTGCCTGCACCACAAGCCTCCACCCAATACGGTAAAAAACTGATTAAAAAACCACGACTGCCAAGATAAAATCTGGACTAAAGACATTACATGATGGTGCTGGAATACGTCAATAAATCACTCTTAAAATGTCTGTCCGCATCATGCCATAATCTCGGTTTGCGGTTTTTCCTCGCTCCCAGGCCGTCCTTTAAACTAAAGGGAGAATCGAGCCTCCTCTCCATTACAGGATCGCTATTCTTACCTCGATGGCGAGAGACAAAGTCGTCAAAATGAACAGCAGGAATGCCGTGCGCTCCATGCCCATGGTCGTGTTCCCTAATGCAGCACGTCCTGACGGATAGATTTCCTGAGCGGATCAGGCTTTGAGTCGGGATTTTCGGCTCTGTTCCTCCTCTATCGCCTGTGCTGGTTGTGCTTTATGAGAATGCGCGATAGACAGAAAGCGACTGCACACAGCTGCTCCAGAGAAAGTCAGCTGACTAGACGTCTGAAGACTGCGAGGAGGAGGAGGAGGAGGAGGAAACGGAGATCTGGATTGAAAGTGGCCGAAGAGGAAAGCGCAGACATCATGATACCAAAAATAATAAATACAAAAACAAGTGGATTAGCTTTGAAATTCAGATTGATTTAAAATAAGCATTGTGTAAGGGACTTTTATGTGTAACATGAAAAAAACACACTATAGCCTACTTTATTATTTATAACAAACTGTAGTAAAATTCCTATATATTAGTGTTTCAGAACCTTAGTAAAGTAATATAGTATTTATTCATCTACTTTAATTCAATTCAATTTTATTTATATAGCCCTTTCCACAATTGTTAATTGTTTCAAAGCAGCTTTACATGAATAGATGTAGGGGAAAACACAGAAAAATCGATAGATAATATAAGAAGCAGAATACAGCGGCTAAGAATAAACCGTACAAGTGAGCATAGTATTAACGTAACGTATAGAGGAAAGTGCTAAGTTAAGCCAATGTTGGCTGACTCTCCATGGGATGAAACCCCCCCCCCCCCTAGGAGAAAAACCCTGTGAGAAAAAATCTTGAAGGAGAAAACCCTTGAGAGATATACATTTATATTTATATATAGTAATTAGTTTAATTAGGTAAGCGGATTAAACTGATTCAGCCGGTGGTCGTTGGTCAGGCATCGGCTGGGCATCGCGGTGAAGGACAGCCAGTAGATCAGTGGTGTGATGAATTTCACAGCATCAGGAATTGGGTCTGTTTGTCTCATTGTCCTCGGAGTCGAGGACGAGACAGGGAGAGAAAACAGAATCCTATTAATGTAGGGGCTGTTCGCATGTAATGCAAGTGTCATACAGGATTTTGGTTTAATATCCGCTCGGTTCCAGACAGACTAACTACTGCGGCATAAGTATATTACCCAGATGAGTTATGTGAATGCTTTGTTCTGGACAAACAAACTTTTGCGGGATAGGTACATTTACTTGAAATTTTATGCTTTGTTAAAGAAGAAGGTCTTAAGTTTACTTTACTCACTCGTCAAAGTCCTTTACTGACATGTACAAGCACTGTTTACAAGAGCAATGATAGCTTTTCCACCTAGTCAGACTACAACAGACATCAATGTTGATAGTATATTTACTATAGTAGGTTAAAATACTATAATATATTTTAACCTACTATAGTATATTTTAACCTATTATATAGTTCAAAGTGTTGACTATTTTAAGTTGACATAACTTATAAAAAAACATTAGAATTGTTTAATTTAATTTGTTAAGTTAAAGTAACATAAAAATTTGTGTTAATTTGACAAAAAGGCTGCATTTTTTATAGTGTATTTTGTGTGCTGTATCCCTATTAAGGGCCTGTATACAAGAGAACGCTCAAGGGGGAAAACGTACGAATATTTTATCGGATGTGCCTTTCGTTTACACGGCAACATTGTTTTTGGGGCAAAAAAGTCAAACCACCTTCCAGAGTGGAAATCTTAAAAACGATCTACCGTCGGTGTCCCCGCCTAAAGGGTAAAAACGTAAAAGTCTGCTCATGATGGCTCCCGTCGCGTACGCCACACAGACATGCACCAGTTCAGGAAAATAACAACAAACATGTAGAATTATTTCCATACGTCGAAACTTCAAGTTGCCATAGCAGGTCTGATAAATATACAAGAGGATTTCCAGCAGTTGTACGAAATAGAGAAGGTGCATTAATTACCTCCATCAAATTGTGGATGCGCCAATTCTTATTTTTTGAAAGAAGGTTGTACGCAGGTGCGCGGACTTGGTGTTGTTGTGTGTCAGTGCTTCACGTTGCCACCTAGCCGCCTGGAGTGCATACTACATCGAATATTACACACTTTTGCGTCACCATATGCACGCAGATTTCCCCCTCAAAATACTCGTATAAATGCGGAATAAAATGTGATAACGCAACGCCACTTTTGTGGTTTCTTTTCAGATTGTTTCTGTCTAAATGTAGCCTTTATGTGGGGTGCATGATCTCTGAAAGCCAATGTTGATATTTGAAATCGCTCAATAGAATCTGGACCTTCTTTTGATAGACCCACCCCACACATACGCAACCCAGGCAACGATGTCGGTTAGTAGACATGCCCCTTAACTGCTGATTGGCTACAAGTGTGTTTTGGTACTCGCACAACTCCCTTTTCCAAAGTGTTTTTCAAAAATCATGCACCCCACCTTTAACTGGGATAGATATACCAGCAGAGAGTGAGGCGATGGGATGGAGGAAGGATGCTGCAAAAACCTGCCACGGATGGGACAGAGGTGAGGGATGGCCATATAGAGACCCCTGTGTTCTGATTTGTTGGATTACATGACTTCACTCTTAAACATAAAGGTTCTTCATGGTAGCATAGAATAATCTTTTTGTCTAAATGGTTCTTTAAAGAACCTTTAAAGAAATCTGTAAAGAAATGGTTAAATCTGTAAAGAAATGGTTATTCGAGGAAACAAAAATGGTTCTTCTATAACATCACTGTGAAGATCCTTACAAACACCTTTATTTTTAAGGATGAGTGCTCCTAAAGTTACTACAGTTTACTATAGTAAATACTTAAGTTTACTGTATTTTTCAAGTTGGTATAAATAGAAATATATAACCAAAAGGGTTTTTTATTTTGAGCAATAACAGGGCTCTGTGTGTGTAGGCTACACTTTAAACCTGTTATCAACTCTTTTATTAGATCTTCTGTGCTTTACCAAGAGGCAAATACATAAGCCAATAGTTGAAGCATTTAGGCCTTATGCTAAGCAAATCCAGCAGAAGCCAACAGTCTAATTAAAACAAACTAGAATTACTGTAGTTCAACAACAGTTTAACTCTTTCAGAGTTCTTGCAGGTCACACAACCCTGATCACTAAACACCAATTCAAGCCTCTTTACACTGGCTACCAATAGGCTTTGTGCCCAGCTGCACTACTTCCTGGGCTTTAGCCAGCTCCTTGTTTCCTGTCTGCCATTGTTGGACAGGCTGATTAATCCAGGTGTGCCTGACCTCAGTAGTCACAAACAAACTGATTAATCCAGGTGTGCCTGACCTCAGTAGTCACAACAACAATAATCAGACACACCTGGACCAATCAGTCCGTCCAACAATGGCAGACAGGAAACAAGGAGCCGGCCGAAGTCCAGGAAGCAGCGCAGCTGGGCATAAACCTATTAAATTCCATATGAATTACTAAATAATGCTACTTATACAGCCGATTTAGCTCCTTTATATTTAAAGAGCACCTATTGTCCGATTCACGTTTTTCAATTTCCTTTGGAGTGTATTAGTATGTTAACGATATGCAAAAGGTACATACCCCAAAGTAAACAATGACGCGAGTTATCATCTTCAACATAAATCTCTTTCCTTGGACTACAACAAACACACAGATTGTAGGCAACAGTTTACTTCCTTGGATCAGTGATGTAGAAAAGACCAACATTTTCATAATTCCTCCCGCTTTGGACTTACAGCCTGTAAGTTAACTCCTGTTAGCAACCGAATCTTTCAAACATGGTAAGGAGCATCACATTTCCGGGTGAAGTCAGAGGTATTGGACTGGCCAATCAGAGACACAGAACTTTTTCAGATCCATGCGTTTTTAGGAAGAGAGCAAAATCTGGAGCTACAAAAATGTACAGTATGTGAAAAATAATGTGTTTTTAACCATAAAACATCTTGCAACTCTGCATTCTAAGTTTACAAATTACTAATAAGTATTCATTACCTAAAATTTTATGAACAACAACTACGCCAATTATTCTTTATCTGTTCTTCTACTTCAACTTTGGGATGCCCATCCTGAGGTAACCAGTGGTTATGTCAGCTCGGGTCTGGATCAGCCTCCCACAAAAGCATCAGATGACTCAACACCAGTGGAAAGATGCCGCCGGCTCATGCAAGAACTTCAGATGACGCCAGCTCTAAAATCTGAATTGATTTTAAGTTTTTACATTGTCAATGTTCTATGTGTATTCTACATTGTCTTCTGTAAGCTGCTTTGCAACAGTGTAAATGGTATAAAGGGCTATACAAATAAATTTACTTTGCAATCTGAACCCAGACAACAAACAATTAAAAATTGATTTAAAGTTCTACATCCTATAATGCAGGGTGGTAATAACCTGGTTAAAGTTCTAGATCTGTTCCTGATACAACAATCAATTATAGACTCCCTGCTAAAAAAACAAAACAGACACCATCAAATAATATTATTGGTTTTATTGGGAATTTTATTGGTTCTAATGGAATATGGCCCAGTGTATTGGTTTTTGTTGGTCTCTAATGGTATGTATTGGTTCAAATGGAATATGGCCCAAAAACACACTACAGTGTAGTGGTTTCAATGGTAAAAGCTAATGGTTCCTATTGGTATTTTAATGGAAACCATTAGAATTTTCTGTAATGGTTTTATTGTTTTTTTATTCAGCAGGGCTTTCAGCTGTAACATCATAAAAAACTGCTTTTGTGGCTCAAACGTAACTTCCGGTAGACTTCTGCAAATAATCAGTAACAACAGAGTACAACTTAGATTATTTTTAAAAACAAGCAAAATAAAATCAAGCAAATTAAGTTCAAAATCATAAGTAGTATCAACCATTACACTGACCTAAGCTAGTGTATAAAATTAATGTATACAATGTTAGCTAGCTACAGATCCTTAAATTCTTGCCTGGGTGCAACATCCGCACAGCGGTGATCCATGCTGTCTCCCATCATTTTTATTACAAAATTTGTTCCAGAAGTCATTATAGTCACTAGCCAGACCGATAAACAAGCACAAACCGGAAGTAAACTTAGGGCTAGTCGCGTAACCGCGGCAACGCGCGTGTTTCCCATGAAACATTCTTCTTGGGGCAGACACAGGCAGACCAGGCTACCTGAAGAAGACAACACTGCACACAAAATGAGGTAGAAATAGACCTGCGCTTTTTAACAACATGCACAAATTAGAGAAACATTTATTCCCCAATTCACAAACCATCACAAAGACTTTAACCAGATTCAAGAAAGGACCAACTTTAACGTACTGGGAGAAACGCGAGCTTAAAGGTATAGTTCTTCCTAAAAGGAAATCATTTACTAACCTTCATGTTGTTCTTAACCTTTATAAGTTTCTTTATTTTGTTGAACACAAAAGAAGAGAATGAATGGTAAGTACATTTGATGGCACACACTGACTTCCACAATATTTGTTTATTCTACTGGATTTTCTTTAGCACTTTTACTTTACAATGCTTTGGCAATGAATGAAGCTGAACCACGGCTCGGATAGAGTTCGAGCGCCATCTAATGGAATGAACGCAACAGTGCGTTTGCGTTTTATTAAATCTAATCTTTATTTACTTTCACTTGAAGTCTGCTTACTACTTTCACTGTCTACAGAAAACAAATATGCAGTTTGGTTAAATCCAGATGAGCCTGTGGAATTCCACGTCACGTTTAACAAGCAAATGTTAAACGTGACTGTAAAACACAAAAGTTAAGTCACGCCCGGTGATATGTAGGTCGATAGGCGGATATCAAATTAAAAAACCACCCAACTGTTCATCCTTTCATTCATTTCATCATTGCAACACTGTCACTTGACGAAGTCGGTTGCGTGTCTTGTGCAAATCGGAAATTAAGGTCAGTCGGCTACTGCATGCTTTTAATGTTTGTTTAACTTATATAGTAACTTTACATAGACTTAAATTCGTATTACGTGGGTTCACTTTTATGTTTTTGATATGTTGATTTTATTGTTTATTGTTGATGTTATTAACTTATTTGTATTAGTTGTTGTAAGCGTAGGACTCGTGATAAATCGATCCCTGACGCTATTGCGCTTTGTTTAAAATTATAATATTAGGATGTGTAATGATAGATCGCACTTTTGCAAGGCACGTGAAAAATACTGTAGTAAACTTTGTTTTTACTACAGTAAACTGTAGTACATGTATTAGAGTGTAGTATGTTATGCTAAGTGATACACTTTGTTAATGTATAGTACAGTATTCTGTAGTATTGAATACTGTAGTAAATACTGTAGTGTAGCCTATAATATGGTTATGTTTAAAACACTATAGTATCCATGAATTTCACTATAGTTTACTATAGTGAATAAGCATACTAAAGTATTTTTCATGTGAGAGAATAAGATCATCCAGAGCTTTAATCAGATGATTCAGCGCGCAAAATACTTTGGTTACTTTTTATATGACATGTGGACAGGAAGTTCGCAAACTTGCACAACTGATAATGAGTTCATGTTAGTCTCAGAGATGAAACGATGCACCTTTGTCCTCGTTTAAAGGTGAGAACTTGTAAACTTCAACAGCCATACTAAAATATCTCCATTTCCTCCAGGACTAACATGGAGAACATGACATTGATGTTAGTTTTACTCATCATAGGTAAGTGGTTCTTGAGTTTTTTTTCAAGTTAAACATCTGCTTTGTAAAGAAAATCTAACTGTTGCTTTTAAATGTTTTAAATATGAATTTTTTATGGTCTAGTCACATGAGAAAATATTTTTGGCAAATATTCCGTAGTATAGAGTTACTTTTACTAAAACAGTAACAGATTTCTGATGTTGCCTTTTCTTGTTTATATTCGTAAAATTATACAAGAAAAAAGTTGCATTTAAAATATTTAGTTTGATTTAACAATAAGAATGAAAACTAATAGGTATTTGGATACTAGTTTTTTGTGTGATTGTGGTAGCTAAAGGCTACTACTAAATTTGAGAAGTTTGCTGCTTTGACCTCAAAGAAGAAAGCAATGAATCATGTAGTCACATTTTTAACCAGCTCTAGACACTTAACTAGCTCTAGACACTTGACTAGCTCTAGGGGGGTTTTCCCTGTAGTAGATATTTTTAATTGTCTTTTATAAATGTTTAGTACACTTCTTTTTTTTGAGAAGGTTGTGGTTATAACATGACAACAAACAGGAAGTCTGCTTTACAGAAAGGTCAACATAACATGTCATTTAATAATTTACATGTACAAGGGAAAGTCATATTTAGATCTGTTATATTCATATTTTTACAGAATACTTAGTGTATCTGTAATGTTATTATAATGTAATAATACATGATAATCCTCAAAATTTTACATTCTCATTATTTCTCAATAGTCTTTTTAAACTTAAAAATGAATTTAATTTTTTGAATAGGTAAAATTTTTTTTGCAACGTTTTGTATAGTCAAGTTAACTTTTTATTTAGTAAATATTGTTAGCATTTCAACATTAATACATTGAAGACTTTGAAAATGAAGCTCAGTATTTGTTATGGTGACTATTGGTTCATATATATGATATTTATATACCTGTTCTTCATTTTACACTTGTAGAGGGTCTTGCAGTGGGACAATCTACAGTTGGGCAGTCTACTAAAAGTAGTAATGTTGGACACGACGTGCTGTTACCTTGCCTCTGTCCTAGCAATCCTGATGAACTAGTATGGCAGATTGGCGAAAGAGTAGTGAGTGTTTATTCCCAAAACAAAGATGCCATCAACTCCATAGACAAAATGTTCATAAACAGAACGAAGCTGTTCCTGCATATGAATAACACAAACTGCTCCATGCTGCTCCATAACGTGTCTTTGGTGGACGCAGGCGTGTACACCTGTCACGCTTTGAACTACGTTCAGGATAACATCTCGTCAAGGAATGCATTAGATGTTAATCTGACAGGTGGGTTTAAATTGGTTTAAAATAGATCTATCTGTCTTTGTGTCTGTCAATCTGTCAATTTACTTTTCTTTTATTCACACATTACTAGCAAAGTTTTACTACAGTTCCAGATCAATAGTGCATAACTTCCTGTTGTTAGCTACCATTTCAGTCTGCTTCCCTTTTTTGGCAGCCCATAGTTATAAAGAAAGAATTGATTTGCTTAGCTCTGGTCTACTATGATTGCTTTAGGTTGTGACGTAAGTGATAGCCACCGAATTGGAAAATAGCAGCAAAAAGCAGAACAGTAATGACAACCAAAGGAAATTGCTTTAGGTGCCACTGTAGCAGAACTGAAAGTTTTAGCTACAGACATTCAAAGAATAGCTTAGCACAATGTTGAAATCATACCGCCCTCTCATCTCAGCTGCATCCAGCGGATGCTGATATAAATCACTTTTCTGTTGAATAAATGGAGCAAAAATTGATTAGTTGTGTCTAAAACAGTGTGTTCGAATTTTAGAAATGGGCAGACCAGCTTGGACAAGCATGAATATCATGCTGCTCAAGGTTGGTTTGTGCTGGTCTAGCTGGTAAAGCTGGTTAATCAACATGATCTTTTTTATAAAATAAGTTGATCATGATCATTTTTGTTGGTTTAAACAAGAGATCAGAGTCCCATACCGGGGTACCAATATTTAAAACACATACTGGTCTTCTCAGCAAGTCAGCATGAAGAGCAATGGCTCTGAAGCTGCTTACAAAATCCTTTAGCATCTGAAATCCTGTCTGTGTTTCATGTCTTTTTTATATATCAAACAAAACTATTATTTGTAGCAGTGTATATTGCAGTAGCTGATCGGTGTCAATATCTCAAACATCACCTTTTTCTCTTGGCAGTGTCTGAAAACATACGTTTTAACGACTTACAGAAAGGAGAAGAAGACAAGACTATTGACAAGACTTCTATTCATATTGCCATTCCTGTACTGATACTGATAATACTACTGGCTGCTGGCCTGATATTATTCCTGCTGCTCAGAAGACGAAGACAAAACCACCAGGTAAAAACCAATCCATCCATATATCCAAATGTATATACTCTGTCAGCAAAATGATCACAAGAGGATCCCCAGCTGTAAAAAGTGAGCATGTTAGTACCTCAATGGTATACATTTTAGTACCCTTGACCAAGTGTGTTGCATCTGAGCTCTTATATAAGTTAAACATCATGAAGTCCAAAGATTATACTCATTATTTCAAAATTTTGCAGTGACGTACTTCATTATATTTAAATTAATTGTTTAAAAAAAAAACTAAACTAAAATATCTAAAATATGCAGTACTGTGCAAAAGTCTTAGACCACCATGCTACCATTAAATGTGTTGTTTTTGCAAATTGTATAGGGATCATATATAATTATTTTTTCAGTCTCTTTATTAGAATACAACCAGAAAATACAGGAAATGTGTATGTAGTATTAAAAACAGTTTAAAATAGTTTAAGGTAAACTCCCTTTTTACTTGAGCAATAGCAGGCAGCTGCAGGCTCTCTTAAACCTAAATGAAATTAAATCCTAATTTCTAATTCTTATCGAATGACTTCAGAACTGCAGTCTCCTCAAAAAAGCTCAAGATGTGTTTCGTGCCAAGAGAGGTCACACTAAATACTGACTGATGCCTTAAGAAGACATTTAGTTCTGAATTTTTTTGTTTTTAATTTTGTGTACATATTTCCTGTATTTATAGTTTGTATCTTAATAAAAAGAGTGAAAAATAAATATGGATGGACATTAAAACTTTGCAAAAACAACAAAGCTGGTGATGGTGGCCTAAAACTTTTGCACAGTACTGTATGTCAAATCAACATATTTTTTTATGTTACTTTAACTTAACAAATTAAGCAAAAAAGATTTCAACTTGTTTTTATAAGTTTTGTCAACTTTTTTAAATCAAAACCTAAAATAGTAAGTTAAATTTACTTCATTTTATTTATTTCATTTTTTACAGTGCACACGTAGTCTTTTCACAGATTTTACATTTTTTTCATAATTATTTACATTACATGTATCTGTTAAAAACGAAATCTCTTTCGTAAGTAGCATATGGCCTCAAATTGCACTCTTGTCTGCATCATAGCAGGGCTTGCTCAATGCAGTCACATAAGAGCACAGATCCTTAGGGCACAGAGTTTGGAATTTGACACGTTTATAGACTTTTTTTGCCTGACACATTCCAAAAAGCCTGACTGTTTTCTTTTCCCCCTTTTCTTTCTTCGTCTGCAGAATATCATCTATGTGCCGGCAGAGCCCATGATGAATACAGTGTGAAGAGAACTTGTTTGAAAGCATCATGGAGTGACTTCTGTGTAATGCAAGGGTTTTTACTGTGAACGGCACACAAACAAACACAGACGGACATGAGGCTAACCTGAGCTTTTATGTGTTTGTATGTAGGCATTACTGAGTGGTGCGTGCCGATCAGACTCATTTCTTGAGACGATTGCATTGATACCTGAAGTGCGTAAAAAACTGTGAATAATATGTATTGTGTAAACATCACAGTTTTGTACATATAGCAGATTCTCTCTGTATGAACTGTGTCACATAAATCCTTATTCGTTCCTTGAAGAACAGGTAGAACAGGAAGGGATGTCGACACGTGCTGCTTTGCACTTTTTTCTTATAGTCTGAGCATTTAATGCTGATTTGACAAAGTGTGAATTTCAAACAGTTGTTTCAAATGACTTTTTTAATATATTAACCACAATCATTTACTATGTACGCATCATCTTAGCTACTTTATATTTACTCTTGTATGGGTTGTTTTTTCAGTTATCCTGATTTTCATTTATGTGGAAGGAATGTATAGTACTCCCTATGGGATTTTTGCTTTTCTGTACTAAATTTCATTTACTTTAAATGAGTTGCGAAATGCTTTAAGCCCGGAGAGGCAATAAACTTTTTTGAATACATTTTACTATGTACAGTGTATTTTTTATACATTTTAAATAATATTAATTTCACTCGGTCACACATGGCTCTGCTCAGTGATCATGGTTAAATCTTATTCATTATTTAAAAAAAACATACAAAACAGCACTTTTCAATCCAAAAAGGCAATCCAAAGTAAACCTGAGTGTTTAGTACATTTTGCTCTACAGTAAAGATTTGAGTATAATGTGGGTGCCAGGAAAGAAATTATTTTTCCACTGTTTCCACTGCTTTCAGTTTCGATATGACTCAATGAATAGACGACCCTGTCTTGAAGTCAAACTACAGCATAGACACAAAACATTGCAGTTTCCTTACCAATAGGTTACCAAAATGCTTACCCTGTCATGTTCTGGTCCAAAGTTGGATGTCATCATGGACACTTACTGTTTGCAATGAGGTCAAGAATTCAGCTGTACTTTACATTAATATTTTTTCATTTAGCAGACACTATTACCCAAAGTGACTCAAAAATAAGAGAAAACTATTTTGATCAAGAAGAGAGCAATAAACACTAAAAAATGCTGGGTTACTTTCAACCCAGCGTTAGGTAAAAAAAAGGTAAACCCAACCCCTAGGGTTGTGATTAAAGCTATTCTGGGTCATTTTAACCCATTGTTGCACTGTAAAAAAAGATTTGTAAGTTCTACTTTAAAAAGTAAGCAACCTGATTGGCTTAAAATCTTGAGTTGTAAACCTTAAAAATATTTTGACTCAAAAAAGTTGAATAATTTTTAAAAATCAAGTTAAATCAACTCATAATTTAAGGCAACCAGTTAATTTAAACCAACTTTTTTAGTGTGGGTCCAATATAAACAATTTCTATGTTAATTTAACTTAACTAACCTTCAAGAAAACCCTGTGAAACATAAAAATAAATCTGCATTTGGGATTCGGAGTCACAGTCCGAAATCATCATGAGCATATCAGGCTGTTTTGTCTATGTTAGGTTTGTTTTGTTTGGTTACAAATGTTTTAAAAGAATTGAAAAGGCATAGGAATGTGCCAGTTTAAAAACTTACCAGACAGAGATAATTAAAGACCATACAGGCTTGTTGACTTAGACATGGCATTGACAGATTAAAGATGATGTATTTGAGAAATCTTATGAAACACAAGCAGGTGGTATTTTTAATAGTGATAAAGTTCTTATCTCGTCTTTCAAGCGTGGGAGAATGATGTGTTGGAACAAAAACAAAGCACATCTCCACTACAAACACAATTTGTGTACGTGGCCCACTAAGGTTGTTTTTTTTCTCACGCGTTGACATATTGTATTTTTTACAAACAGTATAGTTAATTTTTAACAACAGTGAATTTCTGTGTGCATGTATAAGCAGATGGTTAACAGGCTGATGATCATGTACAGCAGTGGTTCCCAAACTTTTTTAGTGTGCGGCCCCCCTTGTGTACAGTGCATTTTTTCGCGGCCCCCCGAAAGAAAATTTATGACAAAAACAGTTTAAAAATGTAATATTTTAATTAAACAGAACATATAAAATTATACCTAGTAGTGCTGTTGGTTAGTTGGCTTATTATTTTTTAGGTTAAATTACACAGAATTCATGATAAATGAATGTATTTTATAAAATGTCATCAAACTGGGGCCCCCCTGGCACCATCTCGCGGCCCCCCTGGGGGCCCCGGCCCCCAATTTGAAAACCACTGATGTACAGTATCATGTGCCTTAAACTAGTGAGAATAAGGACATTTCAAAATAATACTTTTGCTTTGAACTTTAAAAATACAGAAATTCTTAAAAACATCAAGTTTTGTCCCTGAGGGAAGCAAAAAACTCTTTCTGCTTTCTGGCCTGCGTTGTGGAAAGTCCCACTCTGATGTCAGTGAATCAAAATGTTGTCATGTGATCTCATGTTAGTTGCTTTGACACCACATTAAAATACCTTAAAGTCACACTAGCATGTATTTTATATAAATGCTCAAATATGTTCATAATTAGAGATAAACATTTTCCATATAGATCTTTTAATATGAACAAATAGGTGATTTTTGCTACCATGCTGCAGTCTGAGTTTTTAAATGAGTCTACTCCATAAGAGTACCTTATTAACAATTCAGTGACAAGAATGACAATACAAAGTGTAAGTGTTTTCATTGCGGAAAGCATATGATTATTCTTTCAAGACTTTATTTTGTGATAAACCCAAAAGGATGTCACATGTAATTGTTCGAACAATGGAAAAATGAGCCTTTCGTGCGGTGAAGTTTTAGTCTCATATGAAACTTATTGTGATTACATAGCACATAGCAAGTATTCAGGAAGTAGATAAAGAGGACCGAAGCATTACACAATTTGGCATAAACACACTGTGTGTGTGATTGTGATCTTGAAAGGTTTCTGTAAAACAAGCTGCGTAGCATTTTAACAGATTATTTAAAACTTACTTTCTACGTTTACATATATCCATTTGGCAGACGCTTTAACTCAAAGTGATTTATAGTGCATTTAATGCATATGTGTTTTATACGTGTTAGGAATCAAATCTGTGACCTTTTGATTCAAATTACAAATTCAAATGACGCAACAAACACATATTTTGAAAACGCAAGCAACACACATGACACTCCGAACACTTATTTTGAATTATCGCCCCTCGGATGACACGAGCCACCACTGCTATTATAACATGTTGCTGTATTGTTATGCTAAATATTGTACAGATTGTACCGGGTCAGGATGACCTGGCATAGTTTATTCATGCATGACAAATGCATTTTCTTTCTAAAAACAAGTAGCTTGTAACATAACTTTAATTATATAATGTATTAACTCCCTAACACATCTTTTAAATTAGAAAATCAGGTAAACCATGTACAACTAACACAAATTTTAACATGCAAATACAACCTTGTGTGCTAAAACTGCTCAATTCTAAGTTTAAATTTAAGATAGAAATGGCTAAATGTCTATCATAAACTAAATGTAAACCATACACTCTCAGAAAAGGGTACAAAAGCTGTTACTGGGACAGTAACCTTTAAAAGTTCCTAATATATACAAATGCAGATATGCACCTGTAAAGTACCAATATGTACCTTTGAGGTACTGATATGTAAAATTACAGAAAAAAATATTTTTGTATCACAGAAAATTTCTGTAATTTATTGTTCCTGTTATTTTACGTATTTTTTCCGTTTCCGTTTAACTGCATTTTTGCACAGCAATAGATATGTTACAATGCCTGTGAAATCCAGATTAAAGTCTCATAATCTAATTATGAGATTTAGAGCATTAAAGTTTTATTATAGTGATTGATTTAACTAATTTTTGACTTGGCCTTACTCAGTCAACATTAAAGACATCAAGGTTATATAATCACAGAATCCTCTCACATAGTTTCAGAAATATGACAGCATTTGGATAAAACTAAACAATCAACGAGACCTTGACTGTCAAAAAATCAGGTGCGTAACTCCTTACATACATATATTTCCTGTACCATGAATCCAAAATGTCTTCATTACATCATTGTTCTTTCCTTCCTCAGTTCGCCTCTAAGGGTCTCTCTAAGACCCTGAAATTCTCTGCTTGAGCCCACCACGCAAATGAAGAAAAGGGGCAAAGTCTGCTTGAATAAACCGAACATGAACATTTATTCTTCAGAATGATGTTTTTAGATTTTCTGTCACAAGAAAAAAAAATTAATTGTCAAATGGCTTTCATTTCTAAGGATCACATTAAAGAGACGCTTTTCAACAAAACAATTAATTTAAATGAAAATTAGGATTTTAATTTACTGCAATCATCCATCGATATCACTTATTGTAATATAGAAGTCCCTTTTGAAGCAATGCATCATGTGTCTTTGAAGTATATGAATGATTTTTAATTATGAGTCACTCTTACATGATACCTGTGAAAATAAAAACAGATCACTGACATGTCAGAACATCAACTAAAACACTTTCAATAAAATTCCAACGAAGGTTTATAATTGGATTACAGAAGCCTTGCCTTAGAATTACCCTATTATTATAATTTTAAAGAAGTTGTTCCCCTAAAAATAAAAACTACCCCATAATTATTCTCCTTAATGCCATCCTAGGTGTATATGACTTCCTTTCTTCAGCCGAATTCTATCAGAACTCAACTAAATAACATCCCGGCTCTTCGCGTTAAAGAATTAAATAGTAATACATATGACTCTAGTGTACTCCATATATTCTGAGATGAAACGATATGTTTGTGAGCAGATCATTTGAGTGTATTTAGCGATCCCTACGTCAAGTTTAAATGTAAACACATGTAGAGGACCAAATACAAACAAAATGGCGGCAGACCGGCTCCATGTTGATTAGTTTAGATAATCATTGGTTCTCGAGAGTCTCGTGACTTGTTGTTGTCATATGCGTTGTAATAAAACACTTAGTCGCGAGATACGTGTGAACCAATCATTGTCGGCCATTTTGTGTTTAGTCATTCCTCTGTGCTTCCATTAAATGCAACACATTGATTGCTAAATTCACTTAAAATATGAACCGTAACTCAAAAACTTATTGTTTAGCCTCAGAAGACATCAACCGACTGGAGATTAATATGATTATTTTTTGATGATGGATGGCCCTCAGAGATTTGTACACCATTCAATGCATCACAAAACATGAGCCAAGATATCGTTTGATTTTAACTTTGTGTTCGGCTAAAGAAAGGAAGTCATTTACACCTTATAACGTAAGTAAATTATGGGGTAATTTGTATTTTTGGGTGAAAAGTTTAAAATTTTGGGAGAGAAGTGGTATTTGGGAGATCTTGGTTTCACTATATTTAGATTGTATTTTTGACATGCTGTTTACTATCAGGGACACACATACTAATTTAATGCATACTGTACTACCTACCGTGTAATGCACTTTAAGCTGGCATAAATATGAATAAACACTACACCTATATGTCAACTAGTGGTCATTGGAGTATTAGTAGAATGTCTATTTAAAGGGACACTCCCCCTTTTTTGAAAAAAATTGTATTTTCAGCTCCCCTTGAGTCAAACAATTGAGTTTTATCGTTTTGGAATCCATTCAGCTGAACTCTGGGTCTGGCGGTACCACTTTTAGCATAGCTTAGCATAATCCATTGAATCTGATTAGACAATTAGCATCGCACAATAAATAAAGAATTTCGATATTTTTTCTATTTAAAACTTAAACCTTCTGTAGTTACATTGTGTACTAAAAACGATAGAAAATTTAAAGTTGTGATTTTCTAGTACCCGAAAATAGTCCCCGGCTATTGAAACTTACCATGGGGACTTTTTCAGGTGCAGCATAATATCCATGCGCCTGCTGCACCCATGGAACGGCAGCAAAGTCTGTGATTATTACGCCGGGAATGAGAGTATGGGGCTGGACACACCAAAGCTTTTATGCCCGGGGTCAGCGCATGTTTTCAATCGATTCCAATGGAAACTCTGCGTTTTTAAAATAAGCAAGCAGCTAGCGGGGCTGGACACACCAAAGCTTTTACGCCCGCGGCCGCCGCATGTTTTTAATTGATTCCAATGGAAACTCTGCATTTTTCAAATAAGCAAGCAGCTAGCGAGTTTTTTCCGCGCTGAAAATCGGCGCTCGGGTGTTTTCGTGCTCAGCACTGAGCGCCGAGAGTTAAAAAATATTCAACTTTGAGTGAAAAGCTCCGCTCGTCAATGTCAGTTCTCACACAGCAGTCCAATTACAGTGGAGGAGGGGCGGGACATTACCACAGCAACCAACCGGCTCACAGCTGAAGTATCACAGCTACCAAAGCGCTCGGCTGAAAAACAGCTGGCATTCGGCGTCATAGATATGTATAAAGGCTAGATGTCTCGCCCTCGCTGCTGGCCAATTGAGTGGAACGTACGCATTTTGGTGGCCATCTTACCACAGGGTGCTCGCTCACTCGTAGCATTAAGTTTTAATGGTGCAGGTACTTTTAAATGACCATAACTTGCTTAATTTTTTACAGATTTTTACCGGTTTGGTTTGTAACGTCAAAGATGTACCTATGACACTGCATTCTTCTACTTAAAAAAAATTAAAAATTCATGAAACATGTTAAAGCATCCAGAATTATAGCCACGTTAATAACGTTTGTAAGAAACCAAACCGTTTGAAAATTGGTAGAAAAGTTGTGGTCATTTTAAAGTACCTGCACCATTAAACTCAATGCTACGAGTGAGCGATCTGTCTGAGGTAAGATGGCCGCCAGTTGAGGACGCATTTACACATATCTATGTTCGGCGTCCTCAAGGCGTTTTCAGCCGCGTTTAAAAGTTTTGGTGTGTCCAGCCCCTATAGTTCCTAGCCATATCCACCAAAAAAATCACAACTTTACATTTTCTGTCGGCCTTAGTACACAATGTAACTACACAAGAATCAAGTTTTAAATAGGAAAATATCGAAACTCTTTGGTTATTTCTGAGTGCGATGCTAATGGTCTAACCAGATTCAATAAATAATGCAAAGCTATAGTGAAAGTGGTACCGCTAGAACCAGAGATCAGCTGAATGGATTCCAAAATGATAAAACTCAACTGTTTAACTCTAGAGGAGCTGGAAAATGAGCCTATTTCAAAAAAGTGAAGAGCCCTTTAATATCTGCTAACACTTTATTGTGATCATCCCCAAAGACATTTGACTCACTATGAAAGCAAATACATGTCAACTTATTCTACTGTACTTACCCAATTCGTTTTCATAAGAAAACGTTTCACTCTGTGACTGTTTGTTTCAGTTTTTTTTCTTCAATGATTTGGGTTTAGTTTCAGTTTTCTGTAAGTAGGTCAGGGTCATATTAGGTGGAGGTATTCCTTAAGGTACAATATACTGTGAATAAAATTCAAGTTAACAAAAGTAAAAATGTACTTTTAGTTTCAGTTTCAAGTATGTTAAAGGGGTCATATGATGCGATTTCATGCCTTCCTTTGGAGTGTTAAATCTTTCCCCACCAGCTTTTAAAAACAAGTTGCCAGCCAGCGCCAGCATTATTGATTTTCACAGAAAATTTCCTGTTTCCTCATATCTTCATTTGTTCTCTTTTTATCACCTCTCAAATATGGGTAAATTTCTTTAAAAATAACAAATGTTAAACAAAAAGCTGAAATAATTGCATTTTTGTAAAGGACTTTTGTTAGAGATATGATTCAGAGCGATGATCAAAACATACACATAGTGTTTTTACTGTTTTTTGGATCAGTGGATGCTTTAGTGTTTTATAAGTTGGGTTAGAGCGCCACCTAGTGAACAATAGGGGAAATATGGATTGCCATAAAAATTTGTCATTGGCACGGCAGAGTTTTCTCATAATTGACATTCTTGTCAATTGCAGGGAAAGAGTTAAAAGCTGTTTGTGCATATAGAAGATCTGTAAATATCAAAGTTGCAAACCCAAACAGATATACTTTCCAAAAGTAAAGGCTCATCCACACCTTCCTAAAACGATTCATTCAAGCACACCCAGCATATCTGCATCACTGTGTTAAAAGATTTGCATAACACCAACCAAATGTATAAAGAAGGCATTACTTTTATTCTTATTGTGGTATTGTTGCTGTCTCCGCCATGTCATGGAGACACTATGCTTGGGAGTTGATAATTCAATTATGGTAAAGGGACGGATCATTTCCATCACACACTTGAGGTATTCGGGCAATCACAACACACTGTATTGTTGGCCAATCAGAGCGCACCACTTTTTCAGAATGACGAGCTTTGTAAAAATCTATGCGTTTCAGAGGGGCGGGGCATATGAGGAGCAACAATAATGTACGGTATGAGAAAAATAATGTATTTTATGAATCTTTAATCACTTAAACACACTTTATTATACCAAAGACACAAAATAATGACCTTTATAGAAATTTCATATGACCCATTTCAATTTTCATTTCAAGAAACTGCTAGTCATTTAGTTTTTAAACATTTCTTTGCACAAGTTTATTTCATATTACTTTTTTTGTCATAATAATTGTGCACTGTATTTTTTTTTTAAATGTTATTGTAATAAAAAGGATTATAAGTCATGTAAATGTAAAATAAGAATGTGAGAATATAATTTAACATGACTTAACAATGATTACTTAAACTTAAAAAAATCAATTTAAGATTCAAGACATCATTAGTCAAGATTAAAGATGGAAAGTTGAAAAGACTTGTACAGCCAATATATGAGTAATTGAAAATATAAGGCAGCAAAACAGTTTCACAGTGTGTTACCACAATTCAAAAATTCTAATAAATATTCCTGAATTGGTTTTGGTTTTGCAGGGAAAATGGCAGAAGACTTTCATTGAGATGTCACTTTCATTTGTGAAACTTCCTTCAGCTTTAAGCATCTTGCACTGAACGAGCCCATTTGCAGAACATGTTTTTGTAATGGGATATTTGGCACAGCAAGCACAGGCTTGCCTGTCATACACACCAGGGCCTGTACCAAGGGGCATCACCACAGGCTGCCAATGTGTTGCCTGTTTGTCTGCCATGCTTCTTGAGTGCAAACCAGAAAAAAAAATATTTTTAACTGTGCTGAAACCAGTGTCTTTTTAAAGTACATATCAAATATAATTAATTATCACATGTCTTTTTGTTTGTTTGCTTCTGGCAAATACCTGTGGTAAATGTCATTGTGTTGAAAGGTTTGGAACTTCCTGGCTGGGATCCATTAAAATTACTGAGTGCAAGCATGATTTTATTTATGATTGAGGTAACAAAATGTATAATTTGTTACTGTGTGCTAAATGTGTTAAAAACAACACAATCAGTGTTATTTTTGGGACAACGTATTTTGTGTTACTTTTAACACTTGTTTTGTCACTTTTATTCATTTTAACACAATATGACACATAATGTGTTAAAATGACACATAGGGGTGGTTTCCAGGACAGGGATTAGCTTAAACCAGGACTAGACCTTAGTTTAATTATTAAATATAGCTAGTTTGAACAAACATGCCTTACTAAAACATTACTTGTGTGCACTTTGAGTAAAAAAAGGCCACTGATGTATTTTAAGATGTGTCTATGCAAGTGGTTTTCAGTTTGGACAGCTCTTACATTTATTTTAGTCTAGGACTAGTCTAATTCCTTTTCAGCAAACCGCCCCATAATGTCTTAAATAGGATAACACAAAAAATGAACAGTGAACAGTTAAAGGATTAGTCAATTTTCTTAAAAAAAATATCCAGATAATTTTCTCACCACCATGTCATCCAAAATGTTGATGTCTGTCTTTGTTCAGTCGAGAAGAAATTATGTTTTTTGAGGAAAACATTCCAGGATTTTTCTCATTTTAATGGACTTTAATGGACACCAACCTGTAACAATTTTAATGTAGTTTCAAAGGACTCTAAATGATCCCAAACGAGGCATAAGGGTCTTATCTAGCGAAACGATTGTCATTTTTGACAAGAAAAATAAAAAATATGCTTTTTTAAACCACAACTTCTCGTCTATCTCCGGTCCTGTGACGCACCAGCGCGACCTCACATAATTGCGTAATGACGTCGAAAGGTCACGTGTAACATATATGAAACGCACATTTGCGGACCATTTTAAACAATAAACTGACACGAAGACATTAATTAGTATCATTCCACATACAACAAAGTCACTTGTCAACACTGGGGCATAGTTTCGCATACGTCCTCCGTGACCTCTTGAGGAGATGACGTATTATGTGAGGTCAAGCTGGCATGTCAAATGACCGGAGATAGACGAGAAGTTTAAAAGTCCATATTTTTATTTTTCTTGTCAAAAATGACAATAGTTTCGCAAGGTAAGACCCTTATGCCTTGTTGGGATCGTTTAGATTCCTTTAAAACCCTTTTGAAACTGCAATTTTAAACTTTCAGTGTTTGGGTCCATTAAAGTCCATTAAAATAAAAAATCCTGGAATGTTTTCCTCAAAAAACATAATTCCTTCTCGACTAAACAAAGAAAGACGTCAACATTTTGGATGACATGGTGGTGAGTAAATGATCTGGATTTTTTTAAGGTTCAAAAGTACTTTAGGAAGATGTTTATGCAGAAAAAAATCTGATTTGTATGGTAATGTTCTGGAACTATGCTGTGCATTCTGATACATTGCTTTGGCAAACTTTGGGAAATGCAGTCCTTCCAACATTCTTACGTGGCTTTGACACAACCTGTTGAATTCATCAGATAGCATAAAGTGTTAAAGTATAAGGGTGGAACAAAGTAGATACCCACTGTGATTTATTTGCACTCATCTGTTACAGATGTATACGATATCAAAACATCCAGTACAGAAATGTTACCCTTTCATCTTTGTAATCTTTCAAACCGTATTTCTAGTTTATTCTGTTCTGTATAAAGAGACGCTTAAGATATTGTTTTATATCAGCAAGCTGTCTTTATGTGTTCCTACTGTTTGAATTTCAAAATTATATAATAACAAACTTGACTTGGGCTTCATATTTGGTTGGTTGAGCCATCTGCAATATAAAATACTCACCACTTCTAGAAAAACCCAGGCCACATGCTACTTTTGAAGCATGAAAAGGTGAATAGATGTGAAATAGAAGCATTGATATCAGCTTACAGTCCTTTATTTGGTTACTTTATAATAGTCACCTGTTTGGCCTTGGGACAACGTTATGCAATGTTCATATCAGCTTACTGCAAACTAACTATACAGTGAGACTACACTGGTGGTGCTACAGTATGCTCACTATGCTACACTTTTAGAAAAAAGGTACAGAAGTTGTCACTGGAATGGGACCTTTTAAATAGATCCTAATATCTATCATTTTGTACAGATATGTACCGTTGAAGTAACAATGTAAATCTTTAAGGTACCAATGTTTACATTTAAGGTACCAAAATGCACCTTCACGTACTTTTTGAAAAAGTAGCGCACCAGTAACAACTTTTGTACTTTCTTTTAGCTTTAATTTCTGAGAGTGTATCAGAAATTAAAGTCTCTGTGAACAGGAAGTCGTGATGGGAAGTACATTTTCAGATTTTGATTAAAGTTTATGAGGGCACATGAATTTGACACTTTTTATAATGAACACTGCAATGTTCTATTAAAAAATAAGAATGGTCAGTTTTGATTTGTGGGGACATTAAGGACCAAAATCTGTCACTGGACAGACCCTTTAAAAATCATGATATGTAACTTTAAGGTACCAATATGCATTTTCGAAGTACCTATAATTTGAGGTTCTAATAAAGGTGTACCTTTTTAAGTAACCACCCAAGTGATAGCTTTTGTTACCTTATTTCTGAAACTGTAGAGTAGGTCAGGTGGCTTTTTTGTGTGGAGTTGCATGTTCTCCCTGTGTCAGTATGGGTTTACTCCGGGTACTCCGGTTTCCTCCCACAAAAGCCAAAAACATGCACGTTAGGCAAATTGGAGATGCCAAATTGTTCCTCCCCCAACCTGTGTCTGTATTAACTTGTCTGAATAAACTTGTGTATGAAGTAACAAGTTCTTGCCATGAATATAGCCATAGATGCGGAAATGGTGTACATAATAAATAAATAAATAAAGACTGTAGAGTTCATTTTAACCAAAGCGTAAAGTGAGCTAAAATACGTAGGGATTGTCATCTGACCAATTTTGGCATTAAAGTGTCGTATAAGGATACATGTGGTTGTGACAGGAAGTAAGTTTTGGGAAGTAAGATTTAATCACAAGTTTCAGAGGAAAGTCCTGTTATAGTGGATAAAATAAAATAATAAATAACATGGAAAGAACAGCATGAAGGAACCGAAAGAGATGATAATCTCGGATATACGTACATTAAAAATGCTGTTTTTTTAGCATAGCGTTGAGGCCAAAAAGTGACGTGCCCAGCACGTTGGGTTGTAATTTAAACTATGCTGGGTTGTTTTAACCCATTGTTGGGTCAAATACAAACATTTTCACGGTCCATTTAACCCAACAGCTGTGTTTGTCCCTTTTTGACCCAATGCTGGATTGAAAATAAACCAACATTTTTTTAAAGTGTAGCAGTATGAGGAAAGATACTTTTGTGAATATTTGGCATGTCATACTCAATGCAGAAGGGTTCATTTATATATATATGTACATTTAATACTTTAGATATTTTGTATGCGACTAAAACCAGTTTGTTTAGATGTTGCTACATGAAACTAATTTTAAACAGTTAGAAACCTTATTGTGTTCATTTATAGGTTAAAGGTTAACTTCTAGAGATAAACATCCACATTAGCGCTCTCATGTTTCATCTTGTCTTGTTATGCAACTGTGACTCCAACTTCAGCACTTCAGAGATATTTAGTGTTCTGCTGTCATGACCTCACATTAAATATGTAATCATAACTCTTCAGAACAAAAACACAGCAGCTTTAATGAAATGTTACAAGCTTTCAGAAATACATTCTGATGCGAGCTTTATGTAAGGTAAGGATCCCAGATGCTTTCTGGTGAGGATATTGCAGCATATAAAAGCCCCAAGAGTGAGGACCGCAGGCAGTGTGTATTATGGTAAAGGAGCAAGAGGTTTATGGCGAGTAGTGAAGACGGTGTCGAAATGGCCACTACCAGTTATTGGTCTCTACTGTTAAACCACATGGATCATCAGAGCTGAGGAGTACTGGCCTTAAAAATAAAGTTAGACATTTCAACCATAAAGTGCGTTATTGCTTCATTTTATAGAAGATCCTTTCAAAGTTTCAGAAATATTTCTTTCAACCCTACACTATATGGTTATTTCCAGTTCCTAAAATGTATTTGGTCACATCGAGGCACTTAATTGTAGCCTTTCTGATGGATGCCCAAAAAGAGACTTTACCATCCAGGGCACAACCCAGCAGAGGCGAGAGAAGATCAGTTTTTCACAAAGAACCTGTCACCGGATAAGAGCCTCTGTGTCGTGATGTGGAGCATCAACAGTGGGCGTCGCGTCACATACTTCCAAAAGGACAAGGAGAAAACAGGACAACAACAAGTTTTGAGAGATTAACCCTGTCAAACACAGTTAGACTGCAGGCCTGCTCATGTCTCTGCTTCTGTCCAATTACACAAGCTTACTCCTAATGCGGAGGGAACTAATGGAATTGTTGCGATGATGATGAATGGAGGATGGTGAGGAAGGACAGATGGGAACGTAATTACTTGTGTTCGGGGATCCACCAAAAAGGCAAGTTCAAGCAACCATGGCAACATCATCCGTCATATACCAGACAACCAATAGAAATCAGATCACTTTCCATTTTTATCCCTCTGTGTTCTTTTATTTTAAAGTTAAGGGTGAAGTTTGTCATTTCGGCACCATTAGTGGCACCCACCAGATTTGCAGGATGCTGTTTGATGGTTTTACTGGAGAGAATAGGACAGCATTGGATTAAACAATGACATGAATGAAGCCAATCAACAATCAAAAAGTTATTAAAATGTCTAACAGCGGACATGGACTAAAAACCAAAATCATTTATGGTCTAATAATGATATTGTAAAAATAGGCTTTGTCTTTTACCACAAAAATTTCAGAGCAACAAGTATGTAATGCTTCCTACTTTCTTAAAAATGAAAGCTTTTGTCGGAGCCGATGGTATAGTGGACATGATGCTTTCGGCGACCCCAGTTCGAATCATGGCTCGAGGTCCTTACCCCTCTCTCCACCCTGTACTTTCCTGTCATCTCCATACTGTCTATCAAATAAAGGCAAACATGGACCAAAAAATAACTTTTAAAAACACTTTTTTACAAAAATTTTAGGGCTCTATCATACACCCAGCTCAATGCGGCGCAATGCGTGACGCAAGTGTCTTTTGCTAGTTTCAACCCGGAGCAATGATTATCTTCACGTTTAGCATCACGTTGTTTAAATAGCAAATGCATTTGCACCCAATTTTGCGCAAATGGGCATTCTGGTATGAAAATGACGTGTGTTCAGGGCAGCGCATTGTTGGCGTATTGACCAACAAAAACCTGGTCTAAAGTCTAAGTCTAATATTGTTTTTGTTATTTAATGAGCGCGTTAGAAATATGCGCATATAAACGGGACGACAACGCGGGTTTGCTTATCACACACATGGACGCGCAGCAGCACAAAAAGCTTTAATTATAAAAAATTAAAGGATTAAAATGTAAAAGATTATTATTGAGTCTCTTGGACATAAATGAAGGCCGATTATGAGACGTTAGAAGGCGTAAAGAGCTGCTTCACATGTTGCCTTGTAAGTAAATAAATGCTTTGCTTTAAACAAATGGATATGTTTTTAAATGTTACCTGTGGATATGGTGCACTGTAAAAATTTTTGTTAAATCAACTTAGATTTACAAGTTATGTCAACAGAGATGAGTTGTCACAACTTATAAAATATAGTTAAGAAAAGTCAACTTAATTTTTTAAGTTATAACAACTCACCTGTAGTTATAACAACTTATCTCTAGTCATGATAAATAATAGTAAGTTGAAATGACTTGTAAATCTGAGTTGATTTAACAACAAATTTTAAGGCATCAAAGTATTTTTTACAGTGTGAGATGAGGAAAATTTTTAAGAAATGCTTTTAAAAAAAATCCACGGTACTGTTCGAGTGCTGAAACGGCTCTCCGCACGTTTGTAAATTCTTTATTTCTTGTTTGTATTTTTAGAGTACAAACCTTTTCTTGCATATTTGCTAATTATTTTATGACATTACAATGATTATGTTGGATATCAATTAGGGATGCACCGATAGGATTTTTTTGGGCCGATACCGATTTAAATAGACAACTTCTGGCTGATACCGATGCCGATACCGATATTAAACACTTGTATACAATACTTTACAGTTGGTCTATTAGCTAGTTTATTACTGCATCAAATTATTTTTACTGAACATGGATTTGATCTAATTAACATTCAACTGACCAACATAATAAGAGAGGCACAAATTAAGCTAAAACAAATATAATAAGACAGCATGACAGCATCAAATATTCAGCATTTATTTTATTAACAACATTAACTCATTTTTTACATATAATGGATTTCTTAATGTAGTTAATTAATAAACAATTGGTTTCGGCCTTTCTCGTGCTATTGCCGATATGCCGATGGTTTCAAATTCATCAAAAATTGGCCGATAAATATTGGCGGCCGATACATCAGTGCATCACTAATATCAATACATTTACAACAATTAAAAGCCTGCTATTTTTACTTCCATGATTGAAAGAAAACGGCTTTTAAAGGTTTTAATCCAAAAAACAATAATTTCAATACAAATAAAAGCAACACAATTTTTTTTACATAAATCTTAAACTGGTGGTCTTCTTCCTCCGCTTAGTTTTTCAGTTTACAAATTTTGCTTTCCTAATAGGGATTAGGGATGGTGCGAGCGCAACTGGCCTTTAGGGGATGAGAGCTGAGACTCTCATTGGTTTATTGCACGTTACGCCCAAAAGACACCCATTACTCATTACGAAAATAGGAGCAACCCTTTAAGGCCGTGTGCCTGGCGCATAAACCATTTTTTCCGTCCTTAAATTAACAAAAATGCGCTTAGATTGTTAAAATAGGGCATTAAAAGTTTGGAAACAGTACTCATTCTTTATGTGACTAAAAGTATCCAAAATAACACTTTTATTTTTTATTTATCTGAAGTGCAGTCACCCTTTGCCTATACTTTAATTAGCAAAATCTTACTCGGGGCATTTTATCAAGCAGCTGAGATGGCGATGCACACAACTAGAATAACAGAGATGTGACCAGGGAAAGGTGGACTGAAGTATTAAGCATGGCAGATGCTTATTTCATTATTGATTTTTTTGTGATGTGTAATTGCTGGTGTCTAAACTATGATCATCTGCTTCAGATGAAAGGAGAATTTACTTTCTTTGTAGCAGCAGGCTCTTGTTTGCATCACCATTTTTTCTTAAGTGCTTTCGTTTTCTTGGAGTATTACATTTCACAGCATTATTTGCATGCACATTTACTGAGTCACCCAGTCTTGTGTGTACTGGGTTGTTCTTTTATTTGTACATTTTTATAGGATAGTTGTTTTTAGTGATTCTTATTTGGATAAAGATATTAAATGTTTGTTCTGGTTGTGTTTAAAATATTCATACCCTTTGAACACAATTTCCTCTAACAAGAAATCAATTTGAAAAAAAAAATACTATAACCTAACAAACGCACATACACATAATCAACAGCTTGTTGCCCTAATGCATATATTTATATGCAAAATGTGGACTTACATACATGAGGACAGCAGTCTGGTTCATTATTTTGTGGCTACAAATTTGTGTAGCTACAAATTGTCTACACATTTGTGCAGACACACATGCACACGCATACATGAGAGAGAGAAACCTAAACCTACAATCAACTATAAATACCCACTTAAACCCACACACATTTAAAGTTGTAATTTGCCATTCAAATGGCAATATTCATTACATTCAACCTGTTATGACGTGATGCAACATTATCATTTTTTATAGTTGTGTTACTATATATTACAGGCGTAATGCATCTTCGTCATTAATTATGTTCATCTGTTTTTCTATATGATATGATATAAAAAATGTAAAAAAATTTTACCCTTTAAAAAGGTCCTAATATGTGCATTTTGGTACCGATATGTTCCTTTGAGGTACAAATATGCACCTTTTAGGTACAAAAGTATACTTTTTGAAAACAGTGACAACTTTTATATCTTCTTGTAGTATAAAAGGAATAGTTATAATTAAAGAGTAGGCTATGCTAAAGGCAGAACAGTGGCGGAGCCAGAGGGGTGTTCAGGGTGGCACTGGACACCCTTGACATGTCACTGGCCACCCCGTGTGCCACCCCAAATTTAATTAGCTACTTTCACTTAATCGCTATGTTTATTTTCGACGTGCGGCAGCGCAGCACATTGTTAAAAACAAACATTATGAATATTAACCCTTCCTTTTACAGACAGTAAATCAGATGTAAGAAATACAGTAGAAAGATTTAAAAATCACCCTTATTATGTTTACATCTAATGCAATCAAAAGATTTATTTATGCTTTCTTGATACATGGTTACACGTCATTTTCCTTTATGGACTATGGACCCCCTAAAGTAGCTTTGGCCACCCCCTGGCCACCCCATTAAAAAAAACTCTAGTTCCGCCACTGAGGCAGAAATCTGCAACTTTCTATCAACCCCTTCTAACAACTACTAGATTTAAAGGCTTTTGCAAATCCACAGCGACACAAATGCCAGATAAGAAAGCAAATCATCCTGTTGCCCAAAGTGGCCAGGCAAAAAGTGCAGTTGGATAAAAAGAAGGATGTATTGGTCTGCATACTGCTTTATAATGGAAACACTGTTATAATCTTTGATCTTTCTTAGGTAGTATAGCTTTTGAAACTGAATTATAGAAACATTTTATTTCACCTTTCAAATCTCAAGAAAGAAAGCTTTCAAAGTCTATTGCTGTGCTCTGTTCATGAAAGACATCTCTCTATTATCTGCTTTCCTTTGGGTTCCTTTATTTCTGTAACTATGAGATATGTGACAAACTGTTCAGAGCACAACACACAACAATTTAGAAGAGACAGAGACAGATATTTGAAGAGTTTGGTTCCAAATTGCGATAAACATTTAAAAAATAGTTACCACCAAAATCAGTATTGTATTAGGTCAGGATTAAAAAGTAAATTCTTCATTTTTATGCAAAATATCTAATATCCGCCACATTATTCTGTCATTTTTTCTCCCTTTTTCCAAACCGCAACAAACGCCACTCTTCCTTCTCTGCAGAATGCAATAAATCCGCTCAGCCAATCACAGCACACCATTCCATGCATTGTAAACAACAATGGCGGTGCTTTGAATACACAAGGAATCCTAGTTTTCATCATCTACTTTGTACTTCGTGATCAACAAACAAACAAAAAAATACTTTTGATGTCATTGATAAACCTGTGGTGGTAGTTAATAATTTACGTGAGAGGCAATTGGGGGAAGAAAAAATGTCGGCTGTTGCTTGTTCTCACACGACAGCATCAAGCTTCTGTCATGCTAACACATTGACCCCAGGAGGTTTTTATGAAAAAACTTTCCATTATTTTACTCAAAATCAACAAAAATCAAGCAGGACCAAAACATTTTACAGCTGATCGATCGCTGTTAAAAAAGTTCAGCGACGACGTCCCAAGGATGACAGCAGCAATTACAGTGTTCTTAATATGACAAAGTAAGTATTTTGACTAATGCCATTAATGTTTAATCAGTATATACCCTAGTCAGATTAATAGCATTTTAGCAGATTTAAAGGACAAGTTCGGTATTTTACACTTAACGCTCTGTTTTCAGATTGTTTATGATGAAATAGAACGCTTTTGACTGAAATTTGGACATATGATGCTGGCCCGAGAATTTCCGCGTGTTTGATGTATCAGCCCCCACCTCTACAATGGCTGCATAGGTGCACTGGAACAATTCTTCCTAATGCATTAAACTTTCGTTTACAAAGATGTGAAACTCACCGAGTGGTCAGGGGTGTTCACTGATATGCTCACACAAAAATCGCTGCAAAAGATGCTTTCCAACAATTTTATCGTAGTTTTTGTCCAACTCCATTGACTTGTATTAGATGTGCTGAGGTACGGTATTACTCCGCCGCCGGGAACGTTGTTTGTATTCTTGCAATTGGCAAAGGTGGATTATCGCCCCCAACTGGGCTGGAGTGTCTATTATTCAAGTTCTCAACGGAAGAATGTTACGGGTGTGAAGCGTTTGGAAAAATAGGTCCACAAGTTTACAACAAATGGTAAAACATCTGTTGGAAAGCATCTTTTGCAGCGATTTTTGTGTGAGCACATCAGTGAACACCCCTGACCACTCGGTGATTTTCATGTCTTTGTAAATGAAAGTTTAATGCATTTTAGGAAGGATTGTTCCAGTGCACCTATGCACCCATTGTAGAGGTGGGGGCTGATACCACAGAAACCGAAAAATTCTCGGGCCAGCATCATATGTCCAAATTTCAGTCAAAACCGTTCGATTTCATCATAAACAATCTGAAAACAGGGCTTTAAGTGTAAAATATCGAATTTGTCCTTTAATGCTAAATTTATAGCATTTTGAAGAAGAAAATCAGTTTTTATAATAAATCTTTGAAAAATTTAATTATGGATTTAAATTTTTAATGTTTTTACAACCTAAAGATGCAATTTGAAAGTTTGTAACATAATATAGTGGTTTTCATCTTGTCACTTTCTTGGTATAGAAAACACATTTTTACCCAAATTAGTCAATATTTATTTATTTTGGGGTACATTGTTATACCCTAAGGACCTACTGTGTACTTTTACGGAGCAATTTTGTACCAGTTAAATCTTTGGAGTACAAACAGTTCACTGTATCTTTAAAGGTACACAATAGATTCTTAAGGTAGCGTAATGTGCCCAAAAAGATATACATTGTATTATGTTTATCTTAAAAGGTACAAAACATAAACTTAGGGTACCACCCCAAGGAGAGAAAAGATAGATAGATAGATAGATAGATAGATAGATAGATAGATAGATAGATAGATAGATAGATAGATAGATAGATAGATAGATAGATAGATAGATAGATAGATAGATAGATAGATAGATAGATTTTAGACTGAATGCCGGTGTGGGGGTCTCCAATCAGTGCTATTCATGCAGGAGAGGTTGATGGGATTGTTCCCCTGCTTTTCACTGACCCTGAGGCTGAGGACGCTGGCACTGCAGTGCAGCCACATCCATCTCTGTCATTCCACTAGAGCTCTGGGCTGTCAGGTTATAACTCCATACCTCAAACCTTAAATACATCTCTATCTCACAACCTCTTCCCATCTAAACAACGCTAACCTCCCTTAACCTAGAAAGCCTTTCAAAATGTTGATGTTGAACAATTTGTAATACGTCAGTATGTATGGTTAGTGTAAGGAATTGTTGAAAGCTGATGTTTGCACTTTGCTGGACCAAATGAAAAACTTGCCTTCAAACTAAAAATTCGGACCTATTCAGATATTTGAAGTCACATTAAACGTAAAGCACAAGGATTAAATTGACTGTATGTTATCCCTTTTAAAGTAAGCATTATTTTAAACTAGCTATTACTGTCATTTCATATAGCAGTCAGAGTGCTTTGAGGTATTATGAGTGTGGTCTGCATCCGCTCAGTTTGGCACAATTCCTCGTTCACATGTACATAACAGCATGCGATGCTTCACACCCACAAGTCTGTTAAATGATTGCTTATAAGAGCTCCTAATGTAGGCAGTCGCGTGTTGCGAGAGAGCGTGAAAGATGAAAAGCGTGATGCTACATACTTGATCTTTTAGCACTTGCTGGCAAGTAAACCCACAGCATGTCATCTGAATTCATTTTAGCCGAAATTACATTGGAATGTACAGGTGAGCATGCTGATACCATTGATTGATATGGAGTAATACTGACACTTGGATCATTCTTTAGGAAAAATGGCCAGAGATGTGAGGATGCATCTTGTCAGCTGGGGTTAAGGTAAACTGTAAAACTAGATTCATCCATCCAGCAGACTACCAGTTATAGAGAGGACCACTATAGCTAAAGTGGTCTAATCCATCTACGGTGCCACTACTGGATAAAAGCAAAGCATATGATGAATTGGAAAGGCGCCCTTGTTGAAAATAAGCAGCCAACAGAGCAAACAATGATGGGAAGGGAATCAGGAAACATGGGAATGTCTGGCTTTACTTCTGGTAGTAAACGTGTAAAATGTCAACATGACATAATTGATAGTGGAGTTGAGGTGTTGAATGCTAACTGCTGTCAAGTTGACATGAACTTCTGACACACAAACAATACACCTACACGTTTAGGTGCAAAGGGAAAAACCGAATTATGTGTATGCCTTTGACTTCTCACGTGGTTATGTGTTTGCAGTTTTAAGCACTTACACTTCTTGTTTCCCCTCTTGTTTTACTTCTTGTTCTGATGTGAGCTTTTCAATGTCATGACATTTAGACAAATAAAGTCTGTTTGTCAGTGTAGTTCAGCTGTATTTTTAATATTAAACATCTTTCAGCAACGGGACTTACATTTAAATGTAACCTTTCTGAGAATAATTGTTCACTTTGAAGTAGACCCATGCTGACATTTACAATGCTTTATAAAATTTAAATGAAATTGAATGCAATCTTTCTGTCGTTCCTTTATGATTTCGTTTCTACTAATAATAGTAGGTGTCTGAAATACCAATGTGCTATGATTATTTTTTATTCATCCCTTAAAATATTAAAATTACAAAGAGTAGTGTGTGTAAAGCTAAGCATATATATATATATATATATATATTATTGGGAAATTACCTTATAACTAAAAGGCAACAAGCAGAACAATAGAGTAACTTGTATAACAAGACAGTCTAATTCAGATGCCAAGATTTTGTCAGAGCAGATGTAGAAACAAATTTAAAACATCCAACCCTAATCCTAGTGATTATCAATGAACAAACACAAGACATTTTTAGGACATGAGGCCCCAGATTGAGACTCAGAGGTTCTTATGGGCCATGACCCAAAAATGAGTTTGAAGACTGTTCTGGCAGGGTTCAAATCTGTGTTCTGAACCGAAACCAGTTAAGAACCAGCCTTTCAGAGAGTCCAAAAAAATTATTAAAATAGAAGTAGACTTAAGAAGAAAGATTTTTTCCCACACATGCATTTAATTAGAAGTCAAAGTGTTAATTTAAGTATTAAAAAATCCAGTTAATTTACTCACCAACATGTCATCCAAAATGTTGATGTCTTTTTTGTTCAGTCGAGAAGAAATTATGTTTTTTGAGGAAAACGTTCCAGGATTTTTCTCATTTTAATGGACTTTAATGGACCCCAACACGTAACAGTTTTAATGCAGTTTAAAATTGCAGTTTCAAAGGACTCTAAATTATCCCAAACGAGGCATAAGGGTCTTATCTAGCGAAAAGATTGTCATTTTTGATAAGAAAAATAAAAAATATGCACTTTTAAACCACAACTTCTCTTCTTTCTCTGACTGTGTGACGAGCCAGCACGACCTCACGCAATACGTCATCACGTCAAGAGGTCACGGAGGACGTATGCGAAACTACGCCCCAGTGTTTACAAGTGTGGAGAAAGAGGACTGTTCTGAAGTTGTTGTTGAATGATACTAATTAATGTCTTTGTGTCAGTTTATTGTTTAAAATGGTTCGCAAATGTGCGTTTCATATATGTAACACGTGACCTTTCCACGGTATTACACAATTACGTGAGGTCGCGCTGGCGCGTCACAGGACCGGAGAAAGACGAGAAGTTGTGGTTTAAAAGTGCGTATTTTTTATTTTTCTTGTCAAAAATGACAATCGTTTCGCTAGATAAGACCCTTATGCTTCATTTGGGATTGTTTTGGGTCCTTTGAAGCTCCGTTTAAACTGCAATTTTAAACGTATTGGGGTCCATTAAAGTCCATTAAAATGAGAAAAATCCTGGAATATTTTCCTCAAAAAACATAATTTCTTTTCGACATCAACATTTTGGATGACATGGTGGTGAGTAAATTATCTGGATTTTTTTTAAGAAAATGGACTTATCATTTAACTTGTTGGCATCTCTTTACAATAAGGTTGTATAAGTTAACATAAGTAAATAAATGCCTTCACTAATAAAACATGAACAATATTTTTTTCACCATGTATTAATTCTTGTTAATGTTAATGTCAGTACAGTTATTCTTGTTAGCTCATGTCACATTAATTAATGTTAACAGTTACAACGCTTAATTTTATACATGTATTAGTAAATGTCAAAATAACATGAACTAAGATTAATAAGTATTTAAAGCTTATGAAGTATTGTTCATTGTAAGCTAATGCATAAACAAATTCATAACAAATACAACATTATTGTAAAGTTGTTTGTTGTGTCGCTTAATCATGTTTCAACTTTAAATGTGCCTTGTATATGAATTAGATACATGGACCATATCCACCTAACCGATGTAAAAGACCAAATTGAGAAACCCAAGTGTTATCTTACAGCCTGCATTACAAGCACAACTGCACATTAGTGTAAAATAGCAGATTATTGCCTTGTAACGATCAAAGTGGGCACTGCTCAAATCTGGAATTGCTTTTTGCTCCTTTCTTGAAGTGTTCTTCACCCACAGACATCAAAGCCCATAACATTGCGGCAAGCTAATTCATCTTAGAAAAAAAACGACATCAACATGCAGGCCAAGTGGTAAAAAAAACTTGAAGAATGAAACTAACCAGAAATAGATGTAACACTTGCTCTGTCAATTTCTTCTGTGAGCTTAATAAAAATCCTTTTGGCAGATGTGCAGAAGACCCCACAGACCACAGAACTCAAGGTCGGTCCAGACATAAGGCAGCACGTGAGGATGACAGAGCGGCAGATGCATGCTGAGCGTTAAGCAGTTGGCCATGACTTAGCCATATACTGTATATTGTCCCTGTTTAATATGTGTCATAGTACTAATGCCAAAGAGCTACTGATCGCTCAAGCTGTGTGTTTCTGTCTCATATTTAGTTCAATAACAATGCTCATTAATCCACTGAGCAACTGAATGAGCTCCATTGCCAAAAACCTGATACTTTTTCATTTTATCCAGTTGTTCATTTTTTTGCATAATACTGATGTAGGCCGCCCATTCATTATACCAGACTGATCTCACGGAAAGTCGTGTTATATTCACAAAAAATTTAATAAATGTATTTGTGTCCATGGCACGAAATTCAGCTTTTTATTGTGGCTTAAGCACAAATGTCTTTTTCGTGCCACTCGCAAAATTTCTATAAATAGCGTTTCATGTCTGTGGCACGACTTTCGTTTTCATGTCATTTTATGTATGGTTTTCTCATTGTTTTTTCCTATTTTCTTACCATTGTCGCTTAGGGTTGGAGTTAGAATCACTTTCTGTTACATTTTTAGACATCCAACCCAAAACCCAACTCAAGGTGAGAATAGTTTTAAAAGCAGAAGAAAAACATGTAGAAACCAATGCATAAAAGTACATCATAACACAAAACCCAAATCTAACCCCAAGCGACAATGATTTAAAAAGTAGGGGTAAAAAAAGAAAAAACAATACATAAAATCACACAAAAAAGAAATTTGTGCCACGGACACGAAAAACTATTTATAGATATTTGTGCGACTGACACAAAAAAGACATTCATGCTCAAGGCACAAAAAATTTCATGCCATGAACACAAATAAATTAATCAAAATTTTCGTGACTATAACACGACTTGCCGTGAGATCATGTTGGATTATACTTTTAAATTGCATTATATCAACTCTGTGAAAAGAGCCATCTTTGATTGTTTATAAAATTTGCCATATGAGCAATTCAACGCAAATGTTTACCTTACCTATGATATCTCAGATGTCAAATTTTGGCATTTTTAAAAAAACATTTCATAGTTAAAGTAGGTTAGTCAGCTTCCAGACTTGTCACGTCCATAACATTGTTTCTTCAATATAAATGGGCAAACAAAAATTTAATTAAAATAAATATTTGATGTCTTTAAAGAGCCATTTCTTTTGCATTTGTTATTTTCTTCTGTTTGTGCATTTTAATTCACAGAATTCCTACAAAGAATGTTGTCTCCAAAAAACTTTTTTTCACATAACATTCACATCTAGGTGTATAAATTGATAATTTTCTGTTTGGATTTAGGAAAATATAAACATATTCAATATATTGGTAAAAAAAAGTTTTGACTGAAAATGTCAATGCTTGAATTATTAATGTGCATTGCACTGATGCCTTTTTAAAGAATATCATAAACTATAAACTGCCATTGTTTATGCAGCCTAAATACGTGTTTCTGTAGCTCAACTGGTAAAGCATATGGTAGCAGCCATAAAGGGTTATGAGTTGATTCCCACATATGTATAAAATGGATAGCCTAAATGCAATATAAGTCACTTTGGATGAAAGTTTCTGCTAAATGCATAAATGTAAATGCAATAGCATACAAAACATACAGGGTCTGTAACCAAAAGTTTGCTCAATCTTTTTTAAAAAGTTAAATGATCCACATTTGGAAATCCCCAGCTTTTATTATCCTGCTATCCCAGCTTTTAGGGTTGCATTTGTTTAAAACTATTGACTGTTTAATCTATGATGCCTGTGTGATTGTAAATACTGTAATATACAGTGACAAATGACAGTTAAAACAGTATAAAAATATTACTTTGTTAAAATTAAATTATTTTTGCTATTGACAGCTGTTTGAGGGATTAAGTATAGACATTTTCTTTTTAAATTGAAAGGAAGGTTTAATTTGAAGCCCAATGTTATACTCTAAATACTTTATCACTATAACAACTGAACAAATCAAGAGCAAACTTTAAACAAAAAAATTGTGTATATATTACCTTATAAAAAAACTGAATAAGAGTTTTTGGAATCTTTTTCACGTTTTTGTTTTTGAAATCCACCCTTCTGCTGCGATCGGAGTGCTTTTTTGGATCAAACCTATCTTAATCCTACTAAAACGTTTTAAAAAACACAAAGTAAAGATTTGATCCAAATCAAAACCTTGATTGGATTTTGTGATCAAATCCAAATTCAGAATCCAATTTTTGTTTATAACAACCCATTTTGAAAATTTGATTTAATCCGATAGCAGAAATCTAATTAGATTACTTTTGAACAGCTGTCCCCAGAACAGTTATTATCTATATACAGTAACTTTCCATTTCAGAGCTGCGTAAAGTAGGGTGTGGAGTTAAGGGTGCGGCCTTACATAAACTATGTGCAAATACAGAAAATGTCATGCATGCAATTTTATTGGGTTCTAAAAAATGCTTATGAACTTCCCTCTCCTCGTCCAACTTAACATAAACGTAGTTTTGTCTAAACATTTGAATATGGGCAATTCCATGCAAATGTCAACCTTGGTTGTAAAAGTGTAAAAACACAGGTATAGACTAATATTTTTATGTCTGGACTCTATCATCAGGAGTTTAGTAAACTAGGTGGTTGAATATATATGCAATAAATGCATTCTCTGAGAAATTGTATTATAAGTTTTGACTGCAAATGTCACATCCATCAAGCTGGAAATACCCCTATGAATCATGATGCACATAATCTTACTAACAGTAAAAATCTTTCTTGACAGAAATTCATCAAGATGTCTGGTCTAAATCTCTAAATCCACAATGTTGCAGATTTTGCGCAGACCTACCCACGTGCATTCCTTTATACCCACACTATATCCATATCTCAATACAACAACATTTCTATGATAAGATTAAATTAGAGGTGTGTCATACGAATGTACAGTCAAAACAAAGAAAAGATAACTGGGTCAGTTTTTTGATAGGTAACTATTTTAATCCATGCAACAAAGCATGCTACAAATGGGTGTGACTTGTAAATACTGAGTGCACGATTTCTTGCCCGTCTAATGTTGTGCTTAATGGAGTTTATGAATAATATAACATCTCGTGCTTTCAAGTACCCATGAAGTTTTAAGACGACACAATGAGAATCTGATCTGCGATTTCAATGAACATTTTTAGATGTTAACATATCTACACACTTTAATCGCCTGTCAGTTTTATCCTCTGTCGTCATGGAAACCAACTCATCCATGAGTCTGGTCACCGTGGATACTTAAGACAGTATGTGCTCAAGCGTTGTGCTCAGGGCTTAAAGAAGAACAGGAGCGAGATATCTAAGGATGTTTGTCCTTTACAGAGTTCATCTGTTTCCTGTTGAGAACAAAACAAATTTATTTGTGACTGGGGTGAGGAACCTCAGGACAAACTCATTCCTATGGGGAATGATTGGATTGCTGGAGTAAAGACTTAAATGACATCTTTTGTTATTCCTCTCCAATTTATTGCTGTCATTATAGGTGAAAAACTCTTGTACCAGTAAATTAACCTTTTGTCAGTTAAATAACTTGCCAATTTGTGAGGGTTAAACTAATGCACTGAATCTTGTTCAGGTCAAGCAGGCAATAGACATGTGTGTGGAAAAAGGAAGGATGTTTTTTTACTAGACAGTATTGGTCTGTCCCCACTATGAACTCCATTGAAAGACTAATAATGAGAGGGGAAAACAAGGGAAATTTACAGACGGTTATAAGGGAACTGACTTTTGTACTGTGTTCTATAATAAAGCTCTTCCTGTTTCTTCAACACTGTTTAAATAGCTGATGTACAAAATAAAACAAATCCTGGTTTAGCCATAAAGACACATATGCCTTTGAGGTACTATTTGCACTCTTTGGTATTAAATTGTACCTCCGAGACACTAATATGAACTCTTTAGGTGCACAGGTGTACACTTGGAAAGGGTACCGACCAATTGACAGCTTGTCTGACGGTGCAAAAACATGTTACTGTCTAAGTTGTTCAAACACCAAGTTTGTGCAGGTAAATACAGCCAATCATTTAAAACTCACACCCTTTGTTTACTTGAGAGAAGTGCAATGTCTTGCTTTACTATGGGAGAACAAATCGATGTCATAAATCAAAACTGGTCAAAGTCAACCGACTCGCACCGCAGGACACGACAAGATCTACAGCCTTCAAGTGTCGCAGATTCACTCCCCTAGGATAACGTAAAGCTGCTTTTTAAAGACAAGTACATTTTTCTTTTAATAAGAGGCTACTGAGCAAACAATTACAACAAAAGTATAGGACAAAACTTTTTATAATAATCACACATATATGTGTGAACCACAGTGTTAATTTTTATCCATTGCCTTAAAATAAAACGTTTAGACAAGTTCTGGGTTCTCTTTGTATTTCAAGAAACATCTCTGTTATCTTTGGGGTGAGTTCAGGATTTATTACAAAATGTAAACTTTAAAATATTATGGTATACATATGTATAAAAAGCAGATTATTATTTGTTTTTTGCAGGAAGTTTACCAAAAAGAAGACTTTATAGAACTGCATTTGTCCATGTGCACATAAAGATGATTATTTTCTTAGAGATTGTTCAGCACAAATTAAGCCATAGGGCATATGCTATCATTTAAATATAAATGAAATAAAACAAAAAATCAATTACTTTTAAAAGGTCTTATTAACTATTAGCACTCAAATAATTTTTTTAAGTGCAACTATTCATTGTCAAAAACATTGTTATTTTGTGTATTTGGTATACCATGTGTTTGCGTGGTTTATGGTTAAAAACACATTATTTTCCACAAACCGTACATACACCGTCCTCAAACGCTCTGATTTTGTACCAAGCCCATCGATCTGAAAAGCGCCGTGTCCCTGATTGGCCAGCTAATCTGTACATTGTGATTGACCTGAATACCTCTGATGTCAGCCGAAAATGTCTTACCATGAAAGATTCGCTCACAATCCAATCCTAACAGGAGTTAACTTACAGGCTGTAAGTTCGAAGAGGAATTATGATAATGTCGGTCTTGTCTACATCAACAGGCCTAGGAAGTAAACTGATGCCTACAATCCATGTGTTTGTTGTAGTCCAAGAAAAGAGATTTACGTTGGAAATGATAACTCGCGTCATCATTTACTTTGGGGTTTGTACCTTTTGCATGTCGTTAACATGTACTAATACACACCAACACATCAAAGGAAATGTAAAAGCGTGAATCGGACCATAGTTGCTCTTTAAAGATTGCACTCACTGCTTATTTCCCCATCAAGTAGTGCAGTCTCCCCACATATTGATCTGTGGTTTCAGAGAAAGAGAGATAGAGAGAGAGAGATAGCTGAGAGGGAGATAACTGAGAGAGAGAGAGAGAGAGAGAGAGAGAGAGAGAGAGAGAGAGAGAGAGAGAGAGAGAGAGAGAGAGAGAGAGAGAGAGAGAGAGAGAGAGAGAGAGAGAGAGAGAGAGAGAGAGAGACAGAAAAGGACAGACGACCATCTGTTTGTGAAAAAAGAGCGAGTTTTTAAAAAACTTCAAAATTAGTTTTATATAGGAGCATGGCCATAGCCAGGGTTTGAAAATTACAGAGGTCCAGGGTGGGGTGTTAAGAGTTAACAAATGCTATCCCAGGTGAAAAAACTGCACTTAAATAAAATACACTTTTTAAGTAGACTTAGTAAATGTACTATTTTCGTGCACTCATTTTTTATATATCACATTAAAATTAAAATTAAGTTAAGAACAAAGTGTTATTTTGAGACATCATTTATTTATAATAAAAATCTAGTTGGTACTGGTATTCTTACTTTTTCAGGTAAACTGAAGTACTGCTCAAGTAGAACTTTACTTTTAATATATATATTTGAAGAGTTTCGTTGCCAAACGAGATAACCACTGTTTTTTTAATTGTTCAGAAATCGTGTTTTTTGGTTGTGCATTCCAATTAATTTCAATGCAACTGCAGTTGATTTGTTTTGTTTAAAACCTTCATAACTTAAAAAATACAGCTAACTAGCACCATAAAACAAAATAATAACATTATAACATAATAATAAACATGTTTTGACAAAAATGTAAAAAAATGGATTTATCTCGTTTTGCAACGAAACTCTTCATTTGTAGCATAACTTTAAATAACTTACAAATGTTTTACACTTTGGGTACACACTCTCTGTTTTGGGTGATGGACTGTTTTTCGATAGTGTTGTTGATACTGTTGATGCTCTTACAGACACAATTATGATGATTACTGCTTTTATCATACCGAATGTAGGATCAGCAATAACCTGCTCGCGCTGCATGATGCGTCTTATTTGATAACTTTCAGTTTTCATGTTGCCAGATAGTAGTACGAAAAACAAGCAAAAATAATTGGCCTAAAGTTCGTCCAAACCTTGCATTTCAGAAATAAATCAGAGAAATCGCTAATACTAACCTACACCTAACAATCACTTTATAGATAATGTCAAAGTGTCACATTAATTGCTAAAACACTACGTCTAAAGAGGATTTTTAACAATGAGATATGGCAACACTGCAAATTCTGTACCCGCGCCATCGCAGCTTAAGCCAATCTTCGTCATTTTACACTAAACTATACAGTAAACTGTCCAAACTTAATTATATATGCGGATTCGTTTTGAAAAACTAATTAGTCATTCAGAGAACTTCAAATTTTATTTTTTAATATGAAAAAATTACCGAGGTCCGGACCTCGGTGACCTCATAGCTGGCTACGGCCATGTACAGGAGCAGTCAGCCAACCTACAATAACAAAAAGTGAACTATTTATAAAAACAATATGTGACAGTGTATTTAAAAATCCATTTGTAACATTCCACTTTTAGTTAGCAGTTATTGCCCAACAGTAGCCTGGTTTCCATTAAAGATTTGCACAAAACTTTGAATATTTTTGATATAAAAAAAAAACCGATTGCAAATGTACAGTATTTTTGTTAACTGTGACTAAAACATGACTTTCCTCTCGCATTAAGTCATTCCAAAAATTATGCCAACGATGTTCGTAGGTTTATGTATATCGCAGCCACCGCACTTGGCACTATTTTGGATGCATGTTTTCCAAGCATGGAAAGCCTTTTTTTAGATATATGGTAGTTTTGAAGGATAAGGAAGCGTAACTACTGCCAATTGTACACTAAATACATTACAAAAGTTGCCTGTCATCCCTAGGGGGACTGGAACGCATAGGGGTACAAAAATGCGGGGAGGTCCTCTATGATTAGGAGATCATGACTCATAACATCAGTTAATGATAGAGGTCAGGGTGTCAAGAGTGAACTACAGCCCCGTGTTTCTGCCCCACTACCCCTTATTTCTTCTCCCTGCCCCTCTTTGAGAGGATGTGTATAATTGCAGAATGTCAGCAGGAACGGCTGGAAATGTGCTTTGGGCTTACAGCAAGGCAGCTGCCCAGACTGCTACATTCAGAAACAGCTGGTGCCGTCCATCCAGCCCAGGCAAGAGCAGGTGGGCCTGTCACGACTGACCGCCCCATCCCTGACCCAGCCTCCACCATACGGCCCACAGCAGCCAGACCGCAGTCTGTGCCAGAATAATGTCACTCACAAAGATGAAAATAAAATGGCAGGTTTGGTACTCCAAGGCGTCTGTACTCACTGTAGAGGTGGAGCAGATGTTACCTGTAGTTTCAGATGAGCAGTCTAAACCTTTAACATACGGTTTCAAGTTTCCAAACAGGTTTAAAGATATAAAGGTTATATATAGGTACAGGTCATAATGTGTATCATTTAGGTACCATTGAATGGCTCTTTAGGCAGCCAACAAAGGTTCTTCTATTTCATCAGTTATGTAGCACCTTCATATTTTTATGAATTTAGAACAAAAATGATTATACTCATTTTTAGGTAAACTTATGCTGTAATAAACATTGCCCATTTCTAACCACAATTTAAGGTTGACATTTTTAAATCTGCACTGGACCCTTCAAATCAACTATTCAAGACAGGTACACTGATATCGTTTTCTTCTATGCTTGATCATAAATGAGTACGAGTGGTTTAGTACTGAACAACAGGTATGGACATAAAACACAAGTTGAATCTTGTTTTAAGTGTGTCTAATTAAGCGTTAAATAAGACTTTCAATCGTCAACGGTTTCAATAAAGTCTTAAGTAATTGCCCTCTGATTGATGTATAACTATCCCCAAGAGTGTTCTGCATGAATTCACTTCTGTCCAAATTACTCTGAAGTGTCCTGAACTAAACAGACCTGCAGATGAGTGTACACTCTTGAGAAGATATTAATGTCTGTATGCTTTCTGCTAGTCATAAATTAAACGAAAGCATGATTAAGTTTAAAAGCATAATTGATGGAGATGGAAAGTCTGGAATTGGCAGTTCAGCGTTACATGAAGTGAAATGAATTTTGTAATGGTAGTGGAATAACAGTGATAACCTTCGCGTCGTGCCGCATTACCACCTTGGTGTGCATTATTTTCTTATAATTCAATGGCCCGTCGTCAATTATTCCTTACATAAATGGACACACTAGGCTTAACTGCTAGCAAAAAATGGTTAAAGGGACACTCCACTTTTTTGAAAATATGCTAATTTTCCAGCTCCCCTAGAGTTAAACATTAAATTTTTACAGTTTTGGAATCCATTAATCCGATCTCCGGGTCTGGCGCACCCACTTTTAGCATAGCTTAGCACAATCCATTGAATCTGATTAGACCATTAGCATTGAAGCAAAAAAAAACACATTTTTTCCTATTTAAAATTTGACTCTTTTGTAGTGTACTAAGACCGACGGAAAATTTAACTTTGCGAATTTCTAGGCAGATATGGCTAGGAACTATTCTCTCATTCTGGCATAATAATCAAGGACTTTGCTGCTGTAACATGGCTGCAGGAGGCGCAATGATATTACGCACTGCCCAAAAATATGCCCCTGCTATTGAAAGGGGGACTATTTTCGGCTGCTGCATTCAGATCTGGGGAGCTCTAGGGGAGCTGGAAAATTAGCATATTTTCCCAAAAAAGTGGAGTGTCCCTTTAACGTGAAACCACAAATGAAGCAAGAGAGAAAACACTTGATAAGATATTTACTTGTTTTTATTTCTATAGTCTTTAAAGTGCTGATGTAATACCAGATAAAGCACTGGGGTGCTTTACTGCTTTTAAAAACATATTAACATGCTGTGTTTTTTTTTTACCTGTGGCTAAATCACAGCAGTGCTGCTATTTGCACATAATGCCTCCTTACTTGTGTGATATTGCCACTTTGGCCAATTACTATGCGCTATTTTATGGTGAATTATGGCTTATCTTTAGGGTGCATCACTCAACATTACAAACAATCAAAATGGGAATTAAATAACATGAAAGAAAAAATCGAATTTTCTGAGGCACTTCACATGGATTATAGGCTGGGCTGCCTTTCTCAGGATGAATGGCACATCAATGTAATGAAGCCGCAATCAACCCATCGAGTAAAATTGAGTCTGAGGATGGACAACATGTGATTTTGCGTCTGAGAATAATGATTACAGCTCAAATGGATATTTGTATGTCAGAGCTTTCTGATTCTGAACTGTTCGGAGGCAGAGATCAATTCATTCATACAATCACGCAGGCCTAAATAATTGTTTGGGGTACAAGCTCCAAAATATATTTTTCATATTTTGTCAACAAAATTTAAAACCTACAGATCTGTCATGAGTTTACCTGAAACCAAAACGAACTGCATACAGGCACATAAAACATCAGCATGTATATACATTTTTTTTTAGTATATATCTGTAAATTCAGACTGCAAAGTCAGAAATGTACCTATGGCTAAGCCACGCCCCCTCCACTCACTCGGACCAACAATCAACATTCGGTGATAGGCGCTGGCAGCTGTCACAGTAGGAGACATTTCACAGGAGGCAATTGATTTTTGGAGACAGAAAGACTATATATCATCTCGAAGTCACCAATAGGGCCTTAACTATGCATTGGAGGGTTATATTAATAATTTTATTGTTGAGAAGGTCGATGAAAAGCTTCAACTCCAGGCGAAAACTTGTAACAGTGTAAAGTACGATAAACCGCATCTTGTTGCCATCATGAACAAATTAAATATGTACAGGTCTAAGTTGCATACGTTTCCAGGACAACCCTTTTTAACATCTTTACCAAGAGTACCCCTCCGTTAGGTGCTACAGTATTTACATGAATCATTCAGCACAACATTGCTATTAAAAATAATATTTGTTATCTCGGTTATTTACAGATACGTTAATGAAGCCAAGTGACATGATGTACAACGCAGCTAGAAGCTAACTTTAACGTTTTCTAATGTTAGGCTAACATTACATTAGAGATAACGTTCAAATACGTTGTTGACAGATGTAGACATCCTTAATTTATCTAATAACTTATACCAGAGCAGACACTTAACGTTATCTCGGTTGAAATGTGGCTTGAGAAAGGGTTAAAAATACACAACGTTGCCCAGCCTTTCGGGATGCCTAGTGTCAGAGTTGCATGTACCTCATGCACACCTTTTGACCATTTTAAACTTAAAATGACAAGAAAAAACATAAAAACGAATGACAACTGACTAACTGCAATGCATTTCAATGGACGTGAAAGCAAAGAATGTCCGAGTGTATTGGGTTAGCTATGCGCACTGTGATTGGCTCATCGTGTTTGGGGGCGTGGCACAGCCATAGGTCAATTGGGGCATTGGTAAAAAGTTTGGATATGAGCCACCAAATCCAATAAATATCTAAGCAGAATAACTCAGACATTCAAAGACTCCCATTGTCTAAATGTGAACTGGCTTAACATCTGTCACCACTAACTAGAACATGCATGCACCTGGCATATTGTACTATTGTACCTACCTACTAACTCTTCAAGCTAAGATTCAAGCAACACACTGAGATCGTTGATCTTGCTTTTATGAGGACGTAACATACAGCCTTGTAAAGATAATATCAGCAAACTGGACTTTATTTCTTTTTTTCTCCGTTATCTCTGAAAAATGTTTTTTAACAGAAGCCTATAAAACCACACAGGCCTTCATCAGAGCTAAACGATTGCAAGGGTGTAAAGGATCATTTAAATACAAACAAAGACAGAATTCAATTTTCCAATGGGCCAATGAGAGAATCAAATGGTATGGCACTGACTAATCAGGTGACTGGTCAATTAAGTGATCACATGTGGGGGCAATAATCTTTTCTGGTGCACTGGCAATCAATATACAAAAGTTGAAAAATTGAATAAAAAAAATGTACATTCATGCACACGTTTACTTGTCACTGGGGCAGTACCTTTTTAACAAGTACACATTTGTACCTAAAAGGTACACATTGGTCCCTAAAATGTGATACCTCAGAGGAACATATCTGTACCAAAATGGTAAATATTAGGTAGGACCCTTTTAAAAGGTACCGTTATGGTGACAACATTTGTACCTTTTATTCTGAGAGTGTACAAATATAAAACAACCCTTGTGAAAGTCAGTTCCTCTAAAAAAAGGTCAGAAACCGAGGTGTGAATGGACGTCATGTCCTTCTGTATCTTTCAATAGAAAGTAACTGGTCAAATAGTGCATAAATGACGCTTGAAGTGTATTCATGCTTCTATTGTGTCATTTGGTGTCTGCTTATAGTGTTGGCACTTTACATCTGTTTTGCTTCTCTCCAGCATTTTGTGCCCACGTACTGTTTTTGAATACAGCCAAATGTCTAAATAAAGTTATTTACAGAGTTTTGTTTCTATTGTTAGACAACTAAATGAATCAACTGAACGTATCAAGCAGCCAGTTTTAAACTGTTTTGGTTCAGTAACCAGATTTCGGAGGTGTAAGTATAAAGTGTTTTAAATTTAATTTTTCAAGTATCTGTACTTACTGAGTGTTTTTCTTTAACTTTACTACATTCTGTTTTTCATTCCACCAAGTTTCATATTACATTTCATTACATATAAAATCTAGTACTTAAGAATAACCCTGTTTACACTCCTTGTAAGTGAACCCATATTTAAGTAGTGCTGATTATATCTGTGTACTGATCACTTGAGTCATCGGGTAGTTGTTTTTTGTTTGTTTGTTATTTTTTTAAATTACAACATGTCACACAACCTGTTCACAACAGTGACAGGTTAATTTGTGGGAACTATATGCGTGGCATTTTTTAAACAATAAATCAAATGGGAAGTATTTTAAATGTGGCCAAACTATTAATTTTGTGGTTTTAACTACAAACTATTATATAACTTCTTACATACGATTACTGTATTTGCATTTAGCAATGTTTTTACTTGCCGTCTCAAGGGTGATTTAAACCTTAGGGGGTTTAATTGTCAAATGTATGTAAACTGTATTGTTTTCAATAATCACTTTATTTTAAACTGTAATTATTATAAATATAACATACTCCAGTTTGTTTATTGAGGGGTTACGCTGTTCCTGCAACGCATTTTTCGTGTTACCCACAAGTTTTCAAACCTGTTGTCCGCTTAAGCAAGGGGTCTTGTATTTAATAAATATTAAGTTTTAATAAAGTACCTCAGAGAATAACAAAAACAACATCAGCTCTGGGAATCTTTAGGCGTGTGATAGGAACATCCTACACCTGAAAATTCCCGTGCCAAGCTGGTATATGGACATACTTGTGATTCTGCACACTTGAAACTAAAACACACACAGGCCAAACACGTCACAGTAATTTCCAATTATAGATTTTACACGGAAATTCCTAAATAGTTTTCCATAGTGAATGCAATTCTAAACATCTTTCATATTTTTAAAAAAATAACTTTATCACACTTTAAAATGATTTCTGATCTGGCCCTGATGCATGAAGATGAATAACATGCATTTTTTACCTAAGGCAATGAAGTTTGCCTGTTATCATAGCTTATCCAATCAACAGAGAACATTTAAAGTGAAACAGGTTTCGTGGTATGACCAGCATTTTTTGACATGGTTTTTAATCAAAACAATCGCAAGAAGCACATTCAAGAAGCACCATGTACTGTAAGGAAACAAAGAAAGCATTTTTTTTACTTTCCCAACACAGTATGAGAGCAAAGTCGTCCCCCTCCCGGTTATTGATGTACTGTGAAAAGATCAATGACGGGGTGTTTGTTATAAATCTCAGACAATAGTAAAGGCTGAACTCTGCTCTGTGGAACACAGCTAAACTCACTAAAGGCCTCATTTATTTGATTTATTGACTGTGTCGCTTAGAAAGTGGAAATGACAGAGTTAGGCGAGCAATTACCGGGCCCATCTTCCCAAACTGTACGAGCAAACCCTTACCCCCGGCCAAAGTTATAATATACCAGCGAGATCACACCTTATCCTAAACGTGTATCTCATATAAATTTTATGCACGTGGCTGCAAGTAATAACTTGCATATGGCGGTCATGACCGAATGCAATTTCATCAGACCTTATTGGTTTTAAAATGCAATCTCTGTAGCCACTAAAAATGACCTGAGATAGAATCACCTGCTATACGGCTTATTACAAACAAGTGTAAGCACAGTAACACTGCCGGTATCTGGCCCTGTGGAGGAGGTGACATGTGTTTCATAATCGCAAACATGATTGCCAGTCAGGCGCCTCATATTGCTCGCAAATTTCCCTGCGCCCATCACTCCGCCTATGACTGCGTCGCAGAGACACAATCAGATCTAATTAACGTATGCAGATTTCTTCATTAAAAGCAGGCAGACGCTAATGAGCTGTTGTATTCCTGAAAGCAGGGGTGCGACTGGATACCCGTGAACGAGGACGACCTCTGAAAAACCTGCGGGAAATAGCTGTAAGCATCCATTAGCACTCGCAAGCACAGTTAGAACCGCTGATGTTTCCCAATGCTCGGACGTCCTGACAGCGGCTGCACAACGGTGATTGAGGGTCCCCCCGGGCTCAGAATGTAAAACGGCCATTTAACACTTTAACACAAAGGAGAAATTGAATACTAAATGTCATTTTAAGAAGCTAATAGGTCAGAACAAACAGAATCGCTTGATCGCTAAAGGAAAATATCAGAAAATACCAGAAAACATGTGACTAATTTGTCATGCACACTTGACATATTGTTCAGAGAGCCCAGCAGGGATCTATATATTTGTGTTCTTTCATATCATCCAGCTCGAGTTCGTGTTCCATGTATATTCATAAAGCTTGAAATCCACCATAAGGTTATTATCCATAAATGTCAGCAGATAATTAATTAGTGCCGTCTACTTGCTGCTCCCTGTGTCTCATTAGCAAAGCATGGCCGACTGACTCCATTCATATTCATACCAAAAATATACAGGCCTGATCTTTCTCTGTCACACACATGCAATGCTTGCATTAATGAGTGAAGGACAGATTTAGGTCTGATTTTTCGCATTTGATGCCATTTTTATAACCCTTAAAATGTAACTGTCTGGTTTGGTGGTAACTCTGGTGTCACAAGTGCACTGCTGTGTTCTTTTCAAGATTTTTTTTGTTTGTTTTCAAGAAACCAACTTGTTGGGTCATACCCAACGGCTGGGTTTGTTTCTTTTTGACCAAATGCTGGGTTAAAAATATTTCAGAATTTTTAGGGTGTGTCTAAAAAATGGTAAAAGATGGTTCTTGTCACTGGGGCGGTACGCTTTCAAAAACATCTTTGCACCTAAAACGTTCATATTAGTACCTCAATTAGGTACATGGGTGATTCTCACGAAAACTTGGTTTTAAACAGGTCAAGCATGACAATGTAAAAATTGCTTAAATTTACTTTTTTCCCATCAGACATTGAAAAACAAAGTCTGGAGTAAATGGGAACATTAATTTAAAAACTTTTACTTATCATTTAACACTTTTTGTAACATAATTTTTTGTAACATAATTTAAAAAATTAGTCCTAAAAAATCTCATTACCGCAACATTTAATAAGCATCTGTTGCGGTAATGATAATCAAAATGTCGTGTAAGCATTCTGACAAGACAATATTTCAAATTAACTGTAAAAAAATGATCTTACCTGGTAGCCATCTTGAAGTAACTGGTCCATGTGCTTGGTCACTCAAAATCAAACTTTATTAAAATTCTGTATGTGTGCTTAAACTGTTCTCAAAAAGTGTTGCGGAGGATGAGAACATCAGGCATGGACACATCATTTTCCTAATTTTTCTTCATTATTATTATACATGAATATTCAGTAAATATTTTTTCTGTCATCTAAAGTAGTCTAGCAAAACATCCATTTATTTTTTTTCTTAATATTTTTGTGTTAATTTGATTAAATTACAACATAATGCATGTTCAAACACAGCCAACACATTGCGGTAACAAAAATTTCAGCAGAAAATGAGATAAAATTTACAATTATAAATTCTTATGTTGAAATCACACATTGTGCAAGGTGGAACACAGTATTGTGTTAATTCTGATGCTTTTTAATGTTACTATATTACACATTTTAAAGCTAAAATCATTAGTGCCATGGTGTTCTAATTGTTTCGTGAGAATCACCCACATATTGGTACAAAAGAGTTTATATTAGGGCGCACTCACACTATCCAAACCAAACCGTGACCCAGCGAGATTGTCCCCCCTCCCTACTCCCTCAGAAGCATGCACTCACAGTACTTTTATTGATCCAAGCCCGGGCGCACTTTCGTCATTAGGATGCAATTGTTTGGATGCAACCTCTGCTCTATAGAATCAGCTGTGTCTGGCTCTCTCCCAAGGTTTTTTCCCCTCATAGGACATTTCACCCACAGGGGTTTTCTCCTAGGGTTTTTTCAACCCCTGGGGAGTCTGCAGACATTGGCTTAACCTAGCACCCTCTTACATACGTTACATTTTTGCTACGCTCGCTAGTATGGTTAATCTTAACTGCTGTATTCTGCTGTTTATGTTTTATGATTTTTTTGGTGTTTTTTCCTGCATCTATTAATGTAAAGCTGCTTTGAAATGATTAAACAATTGTGAAAAGCGCTATATAAATAAATTAAATTGAAATTAAGTTTGTGTTTCTAATTCGGAGTCATTTGGTTCGCGATGACACAGCCCTCTCACATCATATTGCTTAGTTAGTCTGGTGCGTGTGCAGCTCAGACAAGCACGTAGCCCTGCTGTCTGCATCAGAAGGTTTTTACGAAGGCAGATGAAGGTGAGTGGTCACGCAATTGACATCTTTCCTTTTAAATCGCAATCTGGCGCAATTAGCGATCTCATTGTGCGTTCCGCGCCTGAGCCCAAGTATACCGCGCTTGAGCCCACCTCTACAAGCCTGGCAGTGCGCGGTTTGGCATAGTACAGAGCAATCACACTAGTCAAACAAACCAGGCTTTGGATGTCAAATGCACCTGGTACGGTTTGGATAGTGTGAGTGCGTCCTTAGTACCTCAAAAGGTACATATTGGTACAAACAGATCATATTAGTACATTAGCAGTAACAAATGTATACATTTGTAACTAAATGGTGCATATAAGGACCTTTGGTCCCCCCCAGTCAACGTGGTGGTACACTTTCAAAAACACCTTTGCATCTACACTCTAAGAAATGGTGTGTTATTTTCAACCCAGCATTGGGTCAAAAAGGGACAAGCCCAGCAGCTGGGTTGAAATAAATCCAGAAAGTGTTGATATTTGACCCAACAATGGCTTAATACAACCCAGCCTTTTGGGTTGAAACAACCCAGCAATGTTGGGCTCATTCCTTTTTGACCCTATGTTCGATTGAAAATAGCCCAGCATTTTTTTTGTATAGAGTATATTGAGTTCATATTAATACCTCAAATGTACACACTGGTACCAAAGGGTGCATATTAGTACTTCAAAAGTACATTTTGGTAACCAATGCATCCATATCTGTACGTAAATGGTACATATTACAGTAGAACATTTTTAAGGGGGGAACTGCCCCAGTGACAGCTCGGGACCATTCTTTGAACATTTTTCTTCTGACAGCATGAATTGCGCTCAAATATGCAACATTCACCCTTTGTTTGAGTAATCTTTGGTTCTGAATGAAACCAGGGGGACAATTGCGTGGCAATTTCCTATAATCTTTTGTATGCTGATTGTTTAAGCTACTCTGGAGATTTACTCCATTAGGCCTGCATTAGGCTCTCTAGTGTTTTCACGTTCATATCCCACGTTAATAAAAACGCAATCATTATTTTGCATATCAGATCTTCTGATTAGGTTACTGCAGTTGCTGCAATCAAACTATTAGGCCCACTACAGTAAAATAGATCATAACGTGTATAAACAAGTGAACATGTGTTGACAAATCTGATTGCTTGGTCTGATTAAGTGGGAGAGACTTTCATTATTTCCTGCCCTTCATGTTGATGAGATCATACCGAGCTTCTGAATGCATTAGCTCCTGACGGACAGCTTACTTCAATCATGCACTCCATTAGCGCTAACCCCAGGGCTTGTGTTTAACGGACGCTTACTGACATTTAGAGGGCACCTAGTGGGCCTCAATGATAAGATAACATTCACTTTGAGGTGTGACCTTTTAATATAAGGTGCATACTGGACCCTGCCACCGGAATTTATGCATTGCAAGTTTATTTCCTCTGTCCCAGATGCTTTGAAAGTTATAATCAGATGCTTTGTTAAGGATAAGGGTATCTGTCCTTTTTGAGGATATCTATCCTTAACAGCTTTTATCCTAAATGCATTTGATTATTTGCATTTAGCATTGGTTTTATGTGCTGTCTGCAACCCATCTTTTTTTTGGGGGGGGGGGACCCACAAGTAAACTAATCTGTTATGCATTGCCCAGGTGAGTGTTTTTGTAATTTTTTTAAACATTGTTTTGTGTTATGCTATTTAACACAGTATGTGTCATTATAACACATTAGGTGTCATTTTGTGTTGAGTTTGTGTTCAAATAAATAAAAGGGACAACACAAGATGTGTTTAAACAACACAAAATGTGTTGTTCCAATAATACCACAGAGATGTGGTATTATTTAATGTGTTGTCCTTAAATAAAATGAAAGTCACGTAGAGACACAAGTCTGGGCCATTTTGAGTTATTCACAGATTCTGAAAGTGCAGTTTCTAAGCTTTCCAACGATGTGTAACAAATGGAAATCTGATAAGATTTGGAGAAGTTGTGGCCCTTTAAATTTAGGAACTCAGAAAAACTCAAACCGAGAAAATAGAGACAATAGGGGTAATTTACATCTCATTTAGCTAAACCATACCCTCTGTAAAGCCGTTTTGAGATACAGATGTTCTAGCATCATATGTAATATTTTATGACAGAAGTCCGGATGACAACATGCAAAAATAAACATGACTTTTTACCTTTGTGTTGATCACAAGTCGAATCCAGTCTGTTTCAGATGTGTAAATCATCCAATGACCATTTTTGTCCACAAATGCGTATAATCCATGAAATACAGATATATAGTCTATTCTTTACATCAGATTTCACATGAACGTCTGGTAATAGAATATAATATACAATCAGAGGACTATTTACATTGTAACATGTAAGGGTATATGAGATTACACATGAACCCGCCATCAAAGTTTGTATTTAAAATAGGGAGGTAGTATAATAGATAATCCAAACAGCGGCATCGAAAACGTGACGTCCTTTAGGGATGTAACCAATCGCTTGCTCGTTCCTCCATCAGCCAATGACTTCATGGAAAATATTGATAGACAAAACATGTAGCCAATTATATAACGAATTCAACGATCTCTGTGTAACTTATAGGCTTATTCGACTTCATGTGCCGATGCAAGAACTGACAGACAGATGACGTCAAAGTACCGCGAGAGCAAGTCCAAATTAAACTACTCCGTAAGATTTCTTGAAGAGCTCTCGCGGTACTTTGACGTCATCCGACTGCAGCGCCGCATAAAGTCGAGCAAGCCAGTGACGCGGCTGACGTACGATGCGGCTGACTGTTATCTGTCCTGCCCTAGCTTCTTTTTTTTCTTTTGTTTTGTGCGCCCGAGTTTGTTTACAGTCTGGGGAGACGTAAACTGTAAGTTTGAAAAAAAAACGTAGCAAACATGTCTCAGGAACAGGTCAGCCGCGTCACTACGGTCACGTCACTTCAAGCGGTTCACAACATAACCGAAAGAGAAGACCATGCTGAATAAAGTCGTAATTCTTGCTATTTTTGGACCAAAATGTATTTTCGATGCTTCAACACATTCTAACTGACCCACTGATGTCATATGGACTACTTTGATGATGTTTTTATTACCTTTCTGGACATGGAAACTGTACATAGATTTTCAATGATTGGTACAAAAGCTCTCGGACTAAATCTAACGATAAAACATCTTAAACTGTGTTCCGAAGATGAACAGAGTTCTTCCGAGTTTAGAATGACATAAGGGTAAGTCATTAATGACATTATTTTCATTTTTGGGCGAACTATCCCTATTCAGGAGCCACGCTGTTCCCTTTGGGGCGAGGGCAAAAACACCCTCTTATCCAGTATGTAAATATACACAGACAATGACGCCCCCGCTGCACACTAGAATCTCCGGAAAAAAAGACGCTTTCAACAACAAAATGTATGCTTTTAAATGTACAAAATCTGCTTTCTCAAACATGGAGAGGTTTCTTTGTGATCTCAAGTAACAGATTCTGCAATAAAATGAAAATCACAAATTGTTCTTTCTCATTTTCTCGAAAGTTGTGCTGCCGACTTGTGTCACTGGTTTCCGTGACGGGTCACATTTATTTGGAAATATTGTGGTATTGACTTATTGTTGTATTGACTTGTGGTATTGTGGTACTTAAATGACTTATCGACCTTCATTATTTTTTTTAAATTCATGTATCCTCATAATCATTAATCAAAAACGCAAATCTCCTACCCCCCTCATGTGGTATGGCAGGTGGGCGGGGTCCGGGAGAAGATTGCTGAGATTAGCAATTAGCAACATGACCCAACTTCAAACAATCCAATCAGATCTCGATGGACAAATTCAAATCAAGCCCTGCCTTATTTCATTTCAGAAGTCGGTATCACTTGGATATACGTCACTACAAGGAAAATAAGGCAATCGCTACTTCCGTTTTAATGGCGATTTTAAATAGACATAATATGTGTAGTGCTGGGCAATGATTAATTGCGATTAATTGCATACAAAATAAAAGTGATTTTTTGCATAAGATATGAGTGTGTGCTGTGTGTAAGTATTATGTATATATAAATAAACATACATTCATGTATGTATTTAAGAAATATTTACATGTGCATATACTGTATATTTATTTACATTTTTATATATTCTATGTTATATATAAACAAAAAAGGATATATTAAAAAAAAATTTCTGACATGTATATATGTATACGTGTCTGTGTTTAAATATACAAAATTATTACACACAGCACAGACACATATATTATGCAAAAATGCACTTTTATTTTGTATGCGATTAATCGTGATTAATCCTTGCCCAGCACTAACACAACCGTTTAAAGAGTGTATTTAAAAATAAGAGTTCATGTTTAAAACAAACATGACATCAGCTATGTGACATATCTGTGATTCAGCACACTTGAAACCGAAATTGTTCCACACATGCTGAATTTCCCAAATTAGATTTACACGGAAATTCCAAATGCTTTCCTTAAAAACAATGAATACGAATGCAAAAACACATATCTCTGTTAGTTAACTGCATCTTTCATATTTAAAAAAAAAGTTATCTTCTGAACTTTGTAGTTCCCCGATGAAAAAGATGATTACGTTATTTCATTGCGTGTTCTGTTTAAATGTAGCGTGTCGATCTCAACGTAGCGTGGCTACCATAGAGGGTGAAGCATTGCATGCAAATAAAACAGCTTTTTTTCAAGTGTGATATGACCGAAATCTTTTGTTGTATACAGCAAGATAGGCCTACTTCATAAAGATGTGTAAAACAATAACACTTTACAATGAAGTTATATTTGTTAACATTAGATAATGCATTAGCTAACGTGAACTAACAATTAACAATATAGTTTTCAGCATTTATTATTATTCTTTGTTAATGCCAACACAATTGTTCATGTAACTCATTTTGCATTATTTAAAGGAACAGTATGTAGGATTGTGGCCAAAACTGGTATTGCAATCACAAAACTTGTGGCTAAAACTGGTACTGCAATCACACAACTGGTGGCCAATATACAAAATGACAACATAAACATCAGTTGAGGGCTGCAACTCCACTTTTTAAATTACAATATCCTGGCCATACCACTGTTGTCAGTGATATATGTTTTTGAAATTAAAATGATTTCTTAATGTCTAGTGACATATCAGGGCCATTTTATGATTCATTGATATACATTTCTTACATACTGTTCCTTTAATGTCAACAATGACAACTTTTGATTTTGAAAAATATATTACAGTAGTAAATGCTGAAATTAACGTGAACTAACAGTATTTTTCAGTGTTAGTTATGTGAGATAATGCATTCACTAAGGTTAACAAATACAACCTTATAGTAAAGTGTTAGCAAAACATTTTTAATAGGCAAAAAATTACAACGTAGATATAACCTTGATACTCTCCGCTATTGCTGTAACATTTTCTCAATACATAGTCTCTCACACATGCACGCACGCACGCACACACCCACACGCACGCGCACACGCACACACACACACACACACACACACACACACACACACACACACACACACACACACACAAAAAAACACAGAGAGAGAGAGAGAGAGAGAGAGAGAGAGAGAGAGAGAGAGAGAGAGAGAGAGAGAGAGAGAGAAAGAGAGAAAGGCAGAAAAGGAAAGAAGACCATCCCATCTGTTTGAGAAAGCTGTGTTCTTGCTCTGGCTAAGACGCTCATCCTGGCAGCCTGTGAGGCATTAATCGAGCTCAGCCTTTGACACGCCTCTCCATCTCTTTAATTATTAAGCATTTATCTCAGTGTGTCCCTCAGGCTCCCTTATCACAGGTGAGAATGTGCGCCAAACAACCCACAGCATCATGGGAGATTCTGAGCGCTGCAGATTAGGTAGGAGGTGCACCTGCCAACAGGCTTACTGCAGGATTTACTCATTGAAGTCTGCAAGGACTCTTGCAACGCTTCACACACCGGCTGCTTTCTGAATATGCGCAGCGGTTTGGTGTGATAGCACGAGAGCCTGTTGAAGTGCACGCACATATCTAACATGTTAAGCTGTGGAGTTTGCAAGCAGTTATGAGAAAGAACTTAAGTGTCCTTTTAAAGTTGCTTTGATATCAAAAGTTGGACACCACAAGAGGTGACTGGTTTCATGGGAAGATTTAAGTTTCTACCTTCTCGAGATTAGTCAGGGATTTGATCCCATACAATAGAGCCTAAGTCAAGTATTCAACATTAAAAAGGTTTTATTAAAGGACAAGTTCGGTATTTTACACTTAAAGCCCTGTTTTCAGATTGTTTATGATGAAATAGAACGGTTTTGACTGAAATTTGTACATATGATGCTGGCCCAAGAATTTTGGGTTTCTGTTGCATCACCCACTACCTCTACAATGGCTGCATAGGTGCACAGGAACAATCCTTCCTAAAATGCATTAAACTTTCGTTTACAAAGACGTGAAACTCACCGAGTTGGACAAAAAATACGATAAAAGTTGGAAAGCATCTTTTGCAGTGATTTTTGTGTGAGCATTTCAGTGAACACCCCTGACCACTCGGTGAGTTTCACGTCTTTGTAAACGAAAGTTTAATGCATTTTAGGAAGGATTGTTCCAGTGCACCTGCAGCCATTGTAGAGGTGGGGGGTAATACCAATTTCAGTCAAAACCGTTCTATTTAATCATAAACATTCTGAAAACAGGGCTTTAAGTGTAAAATACCAAACTTGTCCTTCAACATACAGGCGGTTTTTAAGTGAAAACAATGTATATGGATAAAAATGTTGTATTTTATCTTTACAGAAAGGTTAGTTCCAGTCCTTAATACTGATTGGTCAAAAGCTGTGTTTTAATACAATTCAACACAGCCTTCTGTACCTTGCTTACATGCGCTTATATTTTCTTCATTAGAATTATGCCAAATATGTTTACCACTGCTGTTTAATGTGTTTAATGGGTACAGTAAAGTCCTCCATATACTCAAATTGTTTCCACTTTAAGCACACAATACAGACTGCCTCATTCGTGCATTTGTAAGATAATTTACTCTTTATATTCCGAGTGACAGATTAAGCTGAATATTTAAATCCATCTTTCTTTCTTTTTTAAACTCATTCAAACTGAGCAAACACAATGGCCACAAACGGATAAAATCTAGCCATATAAACATGATTTATACTGGTTTTTATACTGATTTTATGCTGGGTCAAGAACGGTTATTGTTATATGGTATAGTTTTTAAATCACTTCCAGTGTGTTATCTAAAGACTATTCAGCCAGTAAGCTCTCAGGTTTTATTATTATTTCTATAATCTGTCATTATGTTCTGTCATTCACAGTAGTTTTCACTGACGGTATACGATCTTCTGTCAAGCTGCTGCTAAAATATGACAAACTGCTTTATTTTTCTATAAACAGGGTTCCCACCTTAGATAACTTCAAATTCAATGACCTTTCAGAGACTTTCCAGGTCCAATACCCTAAAATTCAAGGACTAAATGTGGGGACACATTTCAAGTGAGAGCAAGGTTACATCGTGTTACCTTTTAAGATACATTGTTACAGTTCCCTTTCAACGGAACTCACGCTGCGTCACTGCGGTGACACTTTGGGAACGCCTCCAGAGGTAAGTGCGTCTGAATGTGTATATCAAATTCAACCAATGGTGAGGCTTAACGTCAAAGACAGGGTGACGCAGGAGCCAGGAAGTGTATCGCTATCTGAAATATTGCCAAAGACGGCGTTACAGGGACGCAGGAAGTATGGCAGGGGAGACGCAGCATCTCGTTCCCTCGAAAGGGAACAACAGTTACATATGTAACCCGTGACGTTTTCATGTGTCAAACACAACTATGCAAAAAAAGCATTTTGGTATGAATCAACATTCGCATGCAGAAGGTACAGTATAAGCATTTAAAGCGAACAGTTTAGCACGTGTGCTTAAAAGTCTAGAATTTTTATGATAGAATTCTACACTACACAGGGAATATGGATTTTTTTTGAAAACGTCTTGCATAAAATAGATTCAAGCACTTTTAATGACCTGTATCTATATATGTATATTTTCAAAAACTTCACAGGGCCTTTAATCCCCCCCCCCCAGAATTCACAAACTTTCAACGAATTCTAGGACCAATGGGAACCCTGTATAAAGACAACGTTGTGTTGTCATTTTATGGTTGTGTTCAAACATTTGAATTGGCTCCTTTAATGCTTGTTACTTGCAATGACTCAATTTCTTATAGCCTATAAATAATAAATTATTAATTAAAAATTTAACGAGTGTAACTTATTCAAAGGTATCACTTTATTTGGATGAAAATATCGGGCACGTCTGAAATCGCATGATAAAGCAAATGTATTTAAACAAAAGAAAAGACCTGATGTACAGTATATTTAGTATGTACATATGACTCTTATAATGCATTATTTCTGTGGCTAAAACACATTTTTAATAGTTGCACTAAACCAAAGTGAATCCAAATATACATAGTACTTTAATCTTGCTGCAGGTGAAAAATTACAGTTGAAATGAACAGAAACAATTTCAGGGGACATTACACTCAGAAATACAGCAGGATTTTTCAAAGCATACTATTGTGAGTCAACAGCTTCTGTGTGAAACTTTAAAGGGTGGTTTCCTGAACAGAGCTTAAAGTCAGGAGGAGGATGAGGAGATTTGTGTTTTTCATTAAAGTTTACATAACACATGCTGTTTCTGCTCATCTCATGTTAAAGGGACACTCCAGTTTTTTGAAAATATGCTCATTTTCCAGCTCCCTTAGAGTTAAATATTTTAGATTTTACCGTTTTGGAATCCATTCAGCTGATCTCTGGGTCTGGTGGTAACACTTTTAGCATAGTTTAGCATAATCAATTGAATCTGATTAGACTATTAACATCACGCTCAAAAATACAGTTTTGATATTTTTCCAAGTTAAAACTTGGTTCTTCTGTAGTTACATTGTGTACTAAGACCAACAAAAATTAAAAGTTGCGATTTTCTAGGCAGATATGGCAAATTTGTTGTCAGACTCCTACCAGTTGATTTTTTGTACGACCTAAACCCTGCCTAGGAAACTTTTAAAATAATTAAATAATTTGGCTGTTTGTATAAGACTGTTTAAGTGGAAAGGCCTGGAAAGCTTCAGGGGGTCTGGCTTTAAAGACAAAACAATCACAAATTAAGAATGTCGAAATACACCATATCCTCATTTCCCAACAACACTGCAAAGCACGCTACTTTGAAGTTTACATTCCTTGTATAGAGTCAAGAAGATCACTGTGTGACATTTACATCCCCTGTTGCTCAAACGCCCTTTCACTCTGTAAATTTGCAGACCAGAGTTCACAAAACTTGATCTTTGGCTCAAGTTAGGAAAAAGGGAAGAAACCAGAGCATGACTTTATAAATAACAGTCCTTAACAAATTTCTTACATTTGGATTCTGTCTGTATCTGCTAGCATTTGCACTACTGTGTTTGTTTACATCTGCACTTGACCAAGTCCCTTAATGTGGAGTGTTTATGCAAAATGTACATTTAATAACTATAACCTTTGAATTGACAAGCACAGCATAGTTAAGCATAAAGAGAGGGAAAGTAGCTTTCCCAAATTAAACATAAAGTCTCACATGCCCTTGCATAGGGTTGACTGGCTATCAAAGGTGCCTGGGGCTAAACTTTATTATATCCACTCATTAATCAAATCAGAACCATTTAGGAAAAGCCTGAGAGGGACGTGTGAACCATTAAGATGGAATGTGCATTATGCACCCTCAAAACTGTTCTCAGTTGGGCAGCTATTATCCACTGCACTCTATCTTCACCTTGATTACAGATCATTTGGGTCCAGAGGATAGGCAGGACCAAGGACACTAATGCCTGGGTGACTGGGTGGTACTTAACTTCTCAGTACTTACTCTTTAAGGTGCAGAAGGTGTTTTTTTCAACCATTGGGAGGTTTGAGACTGCTTTCCATTTTCACAGGTCACCAGTTGCAGGACAATGACATAGGAACCTTAAAGCATCACCGAAACCAAACAACATCTCTCACATATTCAGTGGCTTTGTTCCAAACCTGGTGAGCTGCATACTGTATACTAGGCCTTCTAATTTTATATTGCCCTGGGCTACACAGACAACCATTTGTGCCTTTATGTGTCATGTGTCTAAAAATACAGGTGCTATAAAATGTTCTTCACATGCTATAGGGAATTTGTTTTTAAAATTTAGATTTTTACATCATCTGAAGGCTGGATAAATATGCTTTCCATTAATGTTTGGTTTGTTAGCTTGACAATATTTGGCCGAGATATGACCGAGATATTTGATAATCTGAGTGTGCAAAAAACAAAATTATTGAGAAAATTGCCTTTTTAAGGAAGGGTGCATGATTTTTGAAAAAAACTTTGGAAAAAGGAGTCAAGTCCTTAGCGACACATATTACTAATGATAAGAACAAATATATATATATATATATATATATATATATATATATATATATATATATATATATATATATATATATATATATATATATATATATATATATATACAGTTGTGTTCAAAATTATTCAACCCCAACTGAAATTGATTGTTTTGGCCGGTTTGACATTGATTTTGATCATTCAGTCATCCTGCTTACAATTACATCAAAGAGGCATGTGTAGGTCAGACAAATATAACATAACATTTATAATGAAATAACCACAAATGTCTTTTCTGTGCTCACATCATTATCAGTTTTATTCAACCCCCAAGTGACATTCAATCTTAGTACTTAGTACAACACCCTTTTACAGTTAAAACAGCTTTTAAACGTGAAGCATAGCTTGACACAAGTGTCTTGCAGCGATCTACGGGTATCTTCGCCCATTCATCATGGGCAAAAGCCTCCAGTTCAGTCACATTCTTAGGCTTGCGCACTGCAACTGCTTTCTTTAAGTCCCACCAGAGGTTCTCAATCGGATTTAAGTCTGGTGACTGCGATGGCCATTTCAAAATGTTCCAGCCTTTTTTCTGCAACCATGCTCTAGTGGATTTGGAGGTATGCTTGGGATCCTTGTCCTGTTGAAAGGTCCAACGTCTCCCAAGCCTCAGGTTTGTGACGGACTGCAACACATTGTCATCCAATATCTCCTGGTACTGAAGAGAATTCATGGTACCTCACACACGCTGAAGTTTCCCTGTACCTGCAGAAGCAAAACAGCCCCAAAGCATGATTGACCCCCCACCATGCTTCACAGTAGGCAAGGTGTTCTTTTCTTCATAGGCCTTGTTTTTCCTCCTCCAAACATAGCGTTGATCCATGGGCCCAAACAGTTCTAATTTTCCACAGAACACTATCTTAAAACTTCTGTAGTTTGTCCACATGACTTTTGGCATACTGCAGTCGACTCTTCTTATTCTTTGGAGACAGCAAGGGGGTGTGCCTGGGAGTTCTGGCATGGAGGCCTTCAGTACGCAGGGTGCGCCGTATTGTCTGAGCAGAAACTTCAGTACCCACATCTGACAAATCTTTTCTCAGTTCCTCAGCAATCACACGGGGACTTTTTTCCACTCTACGCTTCAGATAGCGCACAGCAGTCGCAGTTAGCATCTTTTTTCTGCCACGACCAGGAAGCGTTTCAACAGTGCCCTTTGCCTTGAATTTGCGAATGATGCTTCCTATGGTGTCTCTTGGTATGTTTAACATCTTTGCAATCTTCTTATAGCCATTGCCCTTCCTGTGAAGATTAATCACCTCTTCTCTTGTCTTCCTGGACCATTCTTTTGACTTCACCATGTTTGTAACCACACCAGTAAATGTTTAGAAGGAGTTGAGTATCACAGTCATTTTAAAGCTGCCTAATTGGTGCTTATTAGGCTTTATTGCTGTTCCCTGACATCCATAGGTGTTTTCAATACCTGATTGAAAACACTTCAATGAACCTCTGTTCTTCAGAGTGGTAGTTCTTTAAGGGGTTGAATAATTGTGTCAATGAAGAATTCACAAAAGAAACATTTACTACTATATTACAAAACCAATTGATGTCATTTTAGTTGCATATGGTTCTATAAGAAGTCATTATAGGATTTCATTCTGAATACAATTACAAATGTACACTAAATTCCCTAAAACCCTTAACAGCATTGGGGGTTGAATAATTTTGAACACAACTGTATATTTGTGGGATGCACATCCAGGGCCCAAAGCTCCCGTTCCACCACATCCCAAAGATGCTCTATTGGGTTGAGATCTGGTGACTGTGGGGCCCATTTTAGTACAGTGAACTCATTATCATGTTCAAGAAAGGAATTTGAAATGATTCGAGCTTTGTGACATGGTGCATTATCCTGCTGAAAGTAGCCATCAGAGGATGGGTACATGGTGGTCATAAAGGGATGGACGTGGTCAGAAACAATGCTCAGGTAGGCTGTGGCATTTAAACGATGCCCAATTGGCCCTAAGGGGCCTAAAGTGTGCCAAGTAAACATCACCCACCATAACACCACCAACACCAGCCTGCACAGTGGTAACAAGGCATGATGGAACCATGTTCTCATTCTGTATGAGAAATCGAGACTCATCAGACCAGGCAACATTTTTCCAGTCTTCAAATGTCCAATTTTGGTGAGCTTGTGCAAATTGTAGCCTCTGTTTCCTATTTGTAGTGGAAATGAGTGGTACCCGGTGGGGTCTTCTGCTGTTGTAGCCCATCCGCCTCAAGGTTGTGCGTGTTGTGGCTTCACAAATGCTTTGCTGCATACCTCGTTTGTAACGAGTGGTTATTTCAGTCAAAGTTGCTCTTCTATCAGCTTGAATCAGTCGGCCCATTCTCCTCTGACCTCTAGCATCAACAAGGCATTTTTGCCTACAGGACTGCCGCATATTGGATGTTTTTCCTTTTCACACCATTCTTTGTAAACGCTAGAAATGGTTGTCCGTGAAAATCCCAGTAATAGAGCAGATTGTGAAATACTCAGACCGACCAGTCTGGCACCAACAACCATGCCACGCTCAAAATTGCTTTAATCACCTTTTTTGCCCATTCTGACATTCAGTTTTAAGTTCAGAAGATTGTCTTGACCAGGATCACACCTCTAAATGCATTGAAGCAACTACCATGTGATTTGTTTATTAGATAATTACATTAATGAGAAACTGAACAGTTGTTCCTAATAATCCTTTAGGTGAGTGTATACTCATGCGACTTATGGCTGGTTTTGTGGTCCAGGCTCACATTTAGTCAAAGGTTCTTACAATAATGATTTTTCATATAAGGAACTTTTTCCCACTACAAAGACCTTATGGTGAAACAGAAAGGTTATTTGAATGTTCAAGGTTTTCATGGAAAATGTATTGCTCCTTTATTGTTACGAGTATAGGGGCACAACACGGCAAGCTCTCTAATAAGCATGGACAACATAAAATACTGCGTTAAATATCCATTATTGATTAACTTGATTGAACGTGACCTGAAACATAAATTTGTGCAATGCAGTAAAAAAAGTCCAAATGCTTTAAACTTTAATATCGGGACACTTTTATTTACAGAAGAAAAATTACACTGGATTACAAGAATTCCACAAGAATTCCAAAGAAATGGGCAACATTCCACAATGTTCTATTGCGCTGAGTGTGGACAGCCTGATTGTTTATGAAATACAGTACTGAAATAATGCAGACATTGCGGAGTTATTTGGTCAAAAATAATACAAAAATTAAAACAATGCTATGTTGCACAAGAAGCTGAAAATATGGTATTCATACTCAAACTTTGATCGGTAAAATGGGCATGTACAGTATCTTCTGCCGTAAACCATATCCGTCATTAATGCATTACTGCAACACTTAATATAGTACAGATATATCACACAATCTATCCAAAATGCCTCAGATTTGATTTCCAAAATGCAGATGGAGTCCGTATTATAGCTAACATGTTTGTGATGCATCTGAGCCCATGAAAAAAAGGCCATGGTTGCATCTAAATTCTTGTACGTTTATATTATGCACTTGTTGAAGTACACTCTTTTGGTATGTGGGTGTGTAGTTTAAGTACATTCCTCAACACACTACAACTGGTTGGTGTTGTCCTGTGACCCATGATGTCACAACCACAATTTACTTCGTACAATTAAACCACAAGCAAAAAATTACATTTGAAGAGCCACCTGGCTCAGAGCTCTTCACCATTTGTTTATTCATTCATCTTTATTCCTAACTTTTTGAATTTGACAGCTCCTCAACTCTTATGGCCTTATGGGATAGCAAAATCGTAGCCGATTTATGCGTGTTGCTCTACTACTGTACTTTTTTGAAACCGTGCAACAAAATGCACAGCATATTTTCCTTCAGCTCTAAATAAGACATCGGGTACATTACATAGATCTTTGATAAAAAAATGCCTATTTTGTTGTGGATAAACATAATCTGTATTCAGTAATGTGCGAAATCAATATGGAACATTCAATGATTGATTTTTTTTCCATCCCAGTGAAATGTTTCAAAGAAATTATATGAATATATATACACTGTTGCACTTCAATAGGTATTTTCATATTTTTATAATCCTCTGATTCAAGTAAGACTTCTATTTTTCTTACACGTCACTGTTTATCTTTCAATACTCCATGCTTGCTTGCACATACATCCATAACACATTCAGACGCATTCACCCGCACACACACAAACAAACAAAAACTAACACGCAAACTTTAAAAGGAAAAAAATGCACTTTCTATTTTTTCAGGAATATCTTGACATGAAACTATGGCACATATTATGTTCCTTTGATTCTAATTCAATAAAAGTTTCGTAAACTGGGACATATTTTCACCCACATGAACACCTGTGATCTGGGAAAAATTCATTATTGAGTTCAAGGCAAAATACTTGGACCACTCCTACCATCCAATGACCCTACTCAGTTCAAGGTCAAGTGTGGCTGATTCTTTCTTGGGTTATTCACTTATTTTTTCAAACCGTCACATTTAGGTGAACGTGACAGTGGTTAAAGGCTAGAAAAATAAACACATAACACTTACCCAAAACTACGACACACAGACCGCAAAAGAGATTTGACTGTGATACGTTTGCATTAAAAGCTATGTATATGCGCAACCACGCTGTACTGTAAAAGTGCAACCGCCGGATTCCAACGAAAGAGTAAATGAGAAAAGACGGCGTAGACTCAACCTGTTCAACAGAGAATCAGACAATAAAGCAACCGCAAAGCCTCGAAATGAACAAAACAAGCGAGAACAAGCACAAATAAACAGGAGCCTGTCTGGTGAGCGACAACCTCCGAAAAATGTTTCACAAAGCAGTTAACGCGTGGCCTCTTCTGATACCCCGACAAAGAGTCTCTAACAAAGGATCTTACAATTGGTTGGCGTGTTCTTGCTTGTATTCTCGTTAGTTTGCTTGCTGTGGTCTCAGGGCGGCACGTTTTGCATGTTCTTTAAGTGTACGGCACAGCCCCCGTTATGCTTTACTGTCCTCCTGTGTCATGTGAAGGCTGTTGTCACCGTGAATCTTGATCTCGATCGTGTCCGGCTTCAGCGTTTCCTTGCCGTTTTCCTCTTTAAGCGGCAATTTCCTTCAGGAAGTAAACAGAGATCATGGCGGTTAGTTTGACAGACTGCACATTTTAGTCAAAAGACATTCAGGTTGCGTGTTGTACGGGATGTTGTTGGTCCCCTGAGCAAAACCGTGCACTTAATGTCACGCTCGGTTTTTAAATTTGTGTGTTCTCGGGTTACATTTGTGGGATCCTCCTGTGTGCATAATGCCCTGCTTTGAATCTGACTACGCATTATCTCAAAACCCTCCAAAGGGCTCTTCATCACACGGCATGACTTTGTAAAGGAAGCGGTTTCTGTTCACAGGGATCATCATCACTCTAAAAAGGTTGTTAGTGTCTAAGCTGGGGCCATTAGGAAGACATGGGAAGCATATCAGATACTGTATGCTATTGTGTAGAACCGCAGGCAACCTTCCAATATCTCTGATGAAGCCAATACAGAAGTGATTTAAACTGCAATTCAGCGACTGGCCACTAGAGGCTGGCTCCATAAGAGAGTCAATTCCCATAGACCTCCATGTTAAAATGCCCATCTTTAGAGCAGAAAAAATATGTTTCAGACTGGTGAATTTTTTTTTTTGGTCTATATATATATATATATATATATATATAATTTTGCCCTGCATAACAACTGAGAGGGGGGTGAATTTTTTGTAACTCATCCGTTTAAATGATATTAAGCCTTAAAGTTCTGCATAATTAAGGGCGTGGCCACTTGATTGATGGTTGAACAGCCACTGCTCTCACTAGAGTCTAGCTAGACGGGCGTGGTTTCAGCAACCAGCCACCCCCACTTCACTCACATCCCACCTCTTTACCCATTTACGTATTTATGTGCGGTGACGCATGGCCAAGATGACAACGGCAGGCACAAAAACGATCTTCAGAAACCAATGGGTGACGTCACAGACACTACTGTACGTCTGTCTTTTTTTACAGTATATTGTTAGAACATCAAAAGGGCCTTACAAAGCAGTGCTGCTTGTTATCGATACAATCTTGGACTGTGAACTTTTTAAACTTTGAGCCCAACAAACCTGACAGGATTTATGTTTTTGCAGCTAGAATGGAATCACCTAGATATCAATCATCCAAGCCAAAGGGCAAAATCAAGGCAAATGTAAGTAGAACAACAGATATCTCAACAATAAACAAATCTGATTGTTGTCAGATTGCTTCACAGGTGGAAAGATGATCCCCTACTAAGTACTAATTTGACAAACACATTTTATGTATAAATTATTTTTTATTGCTTAACTGTTTCTCTGTCACGCCTATGTCTTCATTCCAGCTTGTATCTTTAGGCTGGCTTCAGATTTTTATATGACACCTTTATGATGCCAAGTACTTATGATTAATCGCTTTATTAAATCATTTTATTCTGTGACACCATTTCTGGTACAACCAGAAACATCTAGTCACAATAATATTCCCTCTGTTATTTTTTAACATTCATTCGAGTGAAATCAAAGGCTTTGACCAACATAAAGCCACATTATGATTTATATTCCTATAAAATTCATGATGCTGTAAGACCCATATTAGTCCCTTGACTGGGCCTGTTGTAGTTCATTGCAAAGACCCTTTTGTAACTGAGCAGCATAGATTAGAATCTTGCAATCTGGGTTATTT